>NC_073234.2:64165303-64468333 GCF_029281585.2 Gorilla gorilla gorilla | reverse complement strand
ACATAACAAAGTGGTTCCTGAGAATGATTCTCTCTGGTTTTTATACGAAGATATTTCCTTTTCTACGGTGGGCCCCAAAGCACTTGAAATCTCCACTTGCAAATGCCACAAAAAGAGGGTTACAAATCTGCTCTTCCTAAAGAAAGGTTCAACTCTGTGAGTTGAACACACACAACCCAAACAAGATACTGAGAATTCTTCTGTCTAGCATTAGATGAAGAAATCCCGTTTCCAACGAAATCCTCAAAGAGGTCCAAATATCCACTTGCAGACTTTACCAACAGAGTGTTTCCAAAGTGCTCTATGAAAAGACAGGTTAAACTCTGTGAATGGAACGCATACGCCACAAAGTGGTTTCTGAAAATGATTCTCTGTAGTTTTTATATGAAGATATTTCCTTTTCTACCGTTGGCCCCAAAGCGCTTGAAATCTCCACTTTCAAATTCCACAAAAAGAGGGTTTCAAATCTGCTCTGTCTAAAGGAAGGTTCAACTCTGTGAGTTGAACACACGCAACCCATAGAATTTTCTGAGAATTCTTCGGTCTTACATTAGATGAAGAAATCTCGTTTCCAATGAAATCCTCAGAGAGGTCCAAATATCCACTTGCAGACTTTACCAACAGAGTGTTTCCAATCTGCTCAATGAAAAGAAAGGTTAAACTCTGTGATTGGAATGCACACATCACAAAGTGGTTATTGAGAATGATTCTCACTGTTATTTATACGAAGATATTTCCTTTTCTACAGTTGGCCCCAAAGCGCTTGAAATCTCCACTTGCAAATTCCACAAAAAGAGGGTTTCATGTCTGCTCTTCCGAAAGAAAGTTTTAACTCTGTGAGTTGAACACACGCAACCCAAAGAAGTTACTGAGAATTCTTCTGTCTAGCATTAGAGGAAGAAATCCCGTTTCCAAAGAAATCCTCAAAGCGGTCCATATATCCACTTGCAGACTTTACAAACAGAGCGTTTCCAAAGTGCTCTATGAAAAGAAAGGTTAAACTCTGTGAGTGGAATGCACACATCCAAAAGTGGAATCTGAGAATGGTTCTCTCTAGTTTTTATATGAAGAAATATCCTTTTCTACCGTTGGCCCCAAAGCGCATGAAATCTCCATTGCAAATTCCACAAAAAGAGGGTTTCAAATCTGCTCTGTCTAAAGGAAGGTTCAACTCTGTGAGGTGTACACACGCAAACTCAAGAAATTACTGAGAATTCTTCTGTCTAGCATTAGATGAAGAAATCCCGTTTCCATCGAAACCCTCAAAGAGGTGCAAATATCCACAAGCAGACTTTCAAAACAGAGTGTTTCCAAACTGCTCTATGAAAAGAAAGGTTAAACTCTGTGAGTGGAACGCACACGTCACAAAGTGGTTCCTGAGAATGATTCTCTCTTGTTTTTATACGAAGATATTTCCTTTTCTACCGTGGGCCCCAAAACGGTTTAAATCTCCACTTGCAAATTCCACAAAAAGAGGGTTTCAAATCTGCTCTGTCTAAATGAAGGTTCAACTCTGTGACTTGTACACACGCAAAACAAAGAAGTTACTGAGAATTCTTCTGTCTAGCATTAGATGAAGAAATCCCGTTTCCAACGAAATCCTCAAAGAGGTCCAAATATCCACTTGCTGACTTTACAAACAGAGTGTTTCCAAAGTGCTCTATGAAAAGAAATGTTAAACTCTGTGAGTGGAACTCACACATCACAAACTGGTTTCTGAGAATGATTCTCTGTAGTTTTTATACGAAGATATTCCCTTTTCTACCGTTGGCCAAAAATCGGGTGAAATCTCCACTTGCAAATTCTACAAAAAGAGGGTTTCAAATCTGCTCTGCCTAAAGTAAGGTTCAACTCTGTGAGATAAACACACGCAACCCAAAGAAGTTACTAAGAATCATTTTGTCAAGCATTAGATGAAGAAATACCATTTCCAACGAAATCCTCAAAGTGGTCCAAATATCCACTTGCAGACTTACAAACAGAGTGTTTCCAAACTGCTCTATGAAAAGAAACGTTAAACTCTGTGAGTGGAATGCACACACCACAAAGTGGTTTCTGAGAATGATTCTCTGTAGTTCTTATACGAAGATATTTCCTTTTCTACCGTTGGCCCCAAAGCGCTAAAAATCTCCAACAGCAAATTCTACAAAAAGAGAGTTTCAAATCTGCTCTGTCTAAAGGAAGGTTCAACACTGTGAGTTGAACACACGCACTCCAAAGAATTTTCTGAGAATTCTTCTGTCTAGCGTTAGATGAAGAAATCCCGTTTCCAACGAATTCCTCAAAGAGGTCCAAATATCCACATGCAGAGTTTAGAAACAGAGTGTTTCAAAAGTGCTCTATGAAAAGAAAGGTTAAACTCTGTGAGTGGAATGCACACATCACAAAGTGGTTTCTGAGATTGATTCTCTGTAGTTTTCATACGATGATATACCCTTTTCTACCGTTGGCCCCAAATCGGGTGAAATCTGCACTTACAAATTCCAAAAAAGAGGGTTTAAAATCTGCTCTGTCTAAAGGAAGGTTCAACTATGTGAGTTGTACACACGCAAACAAAGAAGTTCCTGAGAATTCTTCTGTCTAGCATTAGATGAAGAAATCCCGTTTCCAACGAAATCCTCAAAGAGGTCCAAATATCCACTTGCAGACTTTACAAACAGATTGTTTCCAAATTGGCCTATGAAAAGAAAGGTTAAACTCTGTGAGTGGAACGCACACATCACAAAGTGGTTTCTGAAAATGATTCTCTCTACTTTTCATATCAAGATATTTCCTTTTCTACCGTTGGCCCCAAAGCGCTTGAAATCTCCAATTGCAAATTACACAAAAAGATGGTTTCAAATCTGCTCTTCCAAAAGAAAGGTTTAACTCTGTGAGTTGAACACACGCAACCCAAAGAAGTTACTGAGAATTCTTCTGTCTAGCATTAGATTAAGAAATCCCGTTTCCAACGAAATCCTCAAAGAGGTCAAAATATCCACTTGCAGACTTTACAAACAGAGTGTTTACAAAGTGCTCTATGAATAGAAAGGTTAAACTCTGTGAGTGGAACGCACACATCACAAAGTGGTTTCTGAAAATGATTCTCTGTAGTTTTAAACGAAGATATTTCCTTTTCTACCGTTGACCCAAATCAGATGAAATCTCCACTTGCAAATTCCCGAAAAGGGGATTTCAAATTTGCTCTTCCTAAAGTAAGGTTCAACTCTGTGAGTTGAACAGACGCAACCCAAAGAAGTTACTGAGAATTCTTCTGTCTAGCATTAGATGAAGAAATCCCGTTTCCAATTAAATCCTCAAAGAGGTCCAAATATCCACTTGCAGACTTTACAAACCGAGTGTTTCCAAAGTGCTCTATGAAAAGAAAGTATAAACTCTGTGGGTGGATTGCACACATCACAAAATGGTTCCTGAGAATTATTCTCTCTACTTTTTACATGAAGGTATTTCCTTTTCTACCTTTGGCCCCAAAGCGCTTGAAATCTCCACTAGTAAATTCCACAAAAAGAGGGTTTCAAATCTGCTCTGTCCAAAGGAAGGTTCAATTCTGTGAGGTGAACACATTCAACTCAAAGAAGTTACTGAGAAAACTTCTGTCCAGCATTAGATGAAGAAATACCGTTTCCAACGAAATCCTGAAAGAGGTCCAAATATCCACTTGCAGACTTTACAAACAGGGTGTTTCCAAACTGCTCTATGAAAAGAAAGGTTAAACTCTGTCGGTGGAACGCACACATCACAAAGTGGTTTCTGAAAATGATTCTCTCTACTTTTTCTACGAAGATATTTCCTTTACTACCGTGGGCCACTAAGCGCTTGAAATCTCCACTTGGAAATTCCACAAAAAGAGGGTTTGAAATCTGCTCTTCCTAAAGAAAGGTTCAACTCTGTGAGTTGAACACACGCAACCCGAAGAAGATACTGAGAATTCTTCAGGCTAGCATTAGACGAAGAAATCCCGTTTCCAACGAAATCCTCAAAGTGGTCCAAATATCCACTTTCAGACTTACAAAGAGAGTTTTTCCAAACTGCTCTAAGAAAAGAAAGGTTAAACTCTGTGTGTGGAATGCACACACCACAAAGTGGTTTCTGAGAATGATTCTCTGTAGTTTTTATACGAAGATATTTCCTTTTCTACCGTTGACCCCAAAGTGCTAGAATTCTCCAACTGCAAATTCTACAAAAAGAGGGTTTCTAATCTGCTCTGTGTATAGGAAGGTTCAACTCTGTGAGATGAACACACGCACGCCAAAGAATTTTCTGAGAATTCTTCTGTCTAGCGTTAGATGAAGAAATCCCGTTTCCAAAGAATTCCTCAAAGAGGTCCAAGTATCCACTTGCAGAGTTTACAAACAGAGTGTTTCCAAAGTGCTCTATGAAAAGAAAGGTTAAACTCTGTGAGTGGAACGCACACATCACAAAGTGGTTTCTGAGGATGATTCTCTGTAGTTTTTATACGATGATATTCCCTTTTGTACCGTTGGCCCCAAATCGGGTGAAATCTCCACTTGCAAATTCCACAAAAAGAGGGTTTCAATTCTGCTCTGTCTAATGGAAGGTTCAACACTGTGAGTTCTACTCACGGAAACAAAGAAGTTACTGAGAATTCTTCTGTCTAGCACTAGATGAAGAAATCCCGTTTCCAACGAAATCCTCAAAGATATCCAAATCTCCACTTGCAGACTTTACAAACCGAGTGTTTCCAAACTGCCCTATGAAAAGAAAGGTTAAACTCTGAGAGTGGAACGCACACATCACAAAGTGGTTTCTGAAAATGATTCTCTCTACTTTTTATACGAAGATATTTCCTTTTCTGCCATGGGCCCCAAAGCGCTTTAAATCTCCAATTGCAAATTCCACAAAAAGAGGGTTTGAAATCTGGTATACCTAAAAAAGGTTCAACTCTGTGAGTTAAACACATGCAACCCAAAGAAGATACCGAGAATTCTTCAGTCTGGCATTAGATGATGAAATCCCGTTTCCGACGAAATCCTCAAAGAGGTCCAAATATCGACTTGCAGACTTTACAAACAGAGTGTTTCCAAACCGCTCTATGAAAAGAAAGGTTAAACTCTGTGAGTGGAACGCACACAGCAAAAAGTGATTTCTGAGAATGATTCTCTGTAGTTTTTATACGAAGATATTTCCTTTTCTACCGTTGGCCCCAAAGCCCTAGAAATCTCCACTTGCAAATTCTAGAAAAAGAGGGTTTCAAATCTGCTCTGCCTAAAGGAAGGTTCAACTCTGTGAGTTGAACACACGCATGCCAAAGAATTTTCTGAGAATTCTTCTGTCTAGGAGTTGATGAAGAAATCCCGTTTCCAACGAAATCCTCAAAGAGGTCCAAATATCCACTTGCAGAGTGTACAAACAGAGTGTTTCCAAAGTGCTCTATGAAAAGAAAGGTTAAACTCTGTGAATGGAACGCACACATCACAAAGTGGTTTCTGAAAATGATTCTCTGTAGTTTTTATTCGATGATATTCCCTTTTCTACCGTTGGCTCAAATTGGGTGAAATCAACACTTGCAAATTCCACAAAAAGAGGGTTTCAAATCTGCTCTGTCTAAAGGATGGTTCAACTCTGTGAGTTGTACACATGCAAAACAAAGAAGTTACTGAGAATTCTTCTGTCTAGCATTAGATGAAGAAATCCCGTTTCCAACGAAATCCTCAAAGAGGTCCAAATCTCCACTTGCAGACTTAAAAACAGAGTGTTTCCAAAGTGCTCTATGAAAAGAAAGTTTAAACACTGTGAGTGGAACGCACACATCACAAAGTGGTTTCTGAGAATGATTATCTCTAGTTTTTATACGAAGATATTTCCTTTTCTTCCGTTGGCCCCAAGGCGCTTGAAATCTCCACTTGCAAATTACACAAAAAGAAGGTTTCAAATGTGCTCTTCCTAAAGTAACGTTCTACTCTGTGAGTTGAACAGACGCAACCCAAAGAACTTACTGGGAATTATTCTGTCTAGCATTAGATGAAGAAATCCCGTTTCCAATGAAATCCTCAAAGAGGTCCAAATATCCACTTGCTGCCTTTACAAACCGAGTGTTTCCAAACTGCCCTATGAAAAGAAAGGTTAAACTGTGAGTGGAACGCACACATCACAAAGTGATCTCTGAAAATGATTCTCTATAGTTTTTATACGAACATATTTCCTTTTCTACCGTTGGCCCCAAAGCGCTTGAAATCTCCACTTGTAAATTCCACAAAAAGGGGGTTTCAAATCTGCTCTTCCAAAAGAAAGGTTCAACTCTGTGAGTTGAACACATGCAACTCAAACAAGTTACTGAGAATTCTTCTGTCTAGGATTAAAAGAAGAAATTCCGCTTCCAATGAAATCCTCAAAGAGGACCAAATATACACTTGCAGACTTTACAAAGAGAGTGTTTCCAAACTGCTCTATGAAAAGAAAGGTTAAACTCTGCGGGTGGAAAGCACACATCACAAAGTGGTTTCTGAGAATGATTCTCTGTAGTTTTTATACGAAGATATTTCCTTTTCAACGGTTGGCCCCAAAGCGCTAGAAATCCCCACTTGCAAATTCTACAAAAAGAAGGTTTCAAATCTGCTCTGTCTAAAGGAAGGTTAAACTCTGTGAGTTGAACTCAGGCAAGCCGAAGAATTTTCTGAGAATTCTTCTGTCTAGCATTAGATGAAGAAATCCCGTTTCCAACGAAATCCTCAAAGAGGTCCAAATATCCACTTGCAGACTTTACACACAGAGTGTTTCCAAACTGCTCTATGAAAAGAACGGTTAAACTCTGTGGGTGGAATGCACACATCACAAATTGGTTCCTGAGAATGATTCTCTCTATTTTTTAAATGAAGAAATTTTATTTTCTACCGTGGGCCCCAAAGCGCTTTAAATCTCCACTTGCAAATTCCACAAAAAGAGGGTTTCAAAACTGCTCTTCCAAAAGAATGGTTCAACTCTGTGAGTTGAACACATACAACCCGAAGAAGATACTGAGAATTCTTCTGTCTAGCATTTGATGAAGAAATCCCGTTTCAAAGAAATCCTGAAGGAGGTCCAAATATCCACATGCAGACTTAACAAACAGAGTGTTTCCAAAGTGCTCTATGAAAAGAAAGGATAAACTCTGTGGGTGGAATGCACACATCACAAAGTGTTTCCTTAGAATGATTCTCTGTAGTTTTTATACGAAGATATTTTCTTTTCTACCGTTGGCCCGAAAGCGGGTGAAATCTCCACTTGCAAATTCCACAAAAAGAGGGTTTCAAATCTGCTCTGTCTAAAGGAAGTTTCAACTCTGTGAGTTGTACACACGCAAAATAAAGAAGTTACTGAGAATTCTTCTGTCTAGCATTAGATGAAGAAATCACGTTTCCAACGAAATCCTCAAAGAGGCCAAAATATCCACTTGCAGACTTTACAAACAGAGTGTTTCCAAAGTGTCTATGAAAAGAAAGGTTAAACTCTGTGAGTGGAACGCGCACATCACAAAGAGGTTTCTGAAAATGATTCTCTGTAGTTTTTATACGAAGATATTTCCTTTTCTACCGTTGGCCCCACATCGCTTGAAATCTCCACTTCCAAATTCCACAAAAAGAGGGTTTCAAATCTGCTCTTCCTAAAGAAAGTTTCAACTCTGTGAGTTGTACACACGAAACCCAAAGATGTTACTGATAATTCTTCTGTCTTGCATTAGATGAAGAAATCCCGTTTCCAACGAAATCCTCAAAGAGGTCCAAATATCCACTTGCAAACTTTACAAAGAGAGTGTTTCCAAATTGCTCTATGAAAAGAAAGGTTAAACTCTGTGAGTGGAATGCACACATCACAAAGTGGTTTCTGAAAATGATTCTCTCTACTTTTTATACGAAGATATTTCCTTTTCTTCCGTGGGCCACAAAGCGCTTGAAATCTCCACTTGCAATTTCCACAAAAAGAGTGTTTCTAGTCTGCTCTGTCTAAAGGATGGTTCAACTCTGTGAGTTGTACACACGCAAAACAAAGAAGTTACAGAGAATTCTTCAGTCTAGCGTTAGATGAAGAAATCCCGTTTCCAACGAAATCCTCAAAGAGGTCCAAATATCCACTTGCAGACTTTACAAACAGAGTGTTTAAAAACTGCTCAATAAAACAAAAGGTTAAACTATGTGAGTGGAACGCACACATCACAAGGTGGTTTCTGAGAATGATTCTCTGTAGTTTTCATAACAAGATATTTCCTTTTCTGCCGTTGGCCCGAAAGTGGGTGAACTCTCCACTTGCAAATTCCACAAAAAGAGGATTTCAAATCTGCTCTGTCTAAGGAAGTTTCAAGTCTGTGATTTGTACACACACAAAACAAACAAGTTACTGAGAATTCTTCTGTCTAGCATTAGAAGAAGAAATCCCGTTTCCAGCGAAATCCTCAAAGAGGTCCAAAAATCCACTTGCAGATTTTACAAACAGAGTGTTTCCAAACTGCTCTATGAAAAGAAAGGTTAAACTCTGTGAGTGGAATGCGCACTTCACAATGTGGTTTCTGAAAATGATTCTCTCTACTTTTTATATGAAGATATTTCCTTTTCTACCGTGGGCCACAAAGCGATTGAAATCTCCACTTGCAAATTCCACTAAAAGAGGGTTTAAAATCTGCTCTTCCTAAAGAAAGGTTCAACTCTTTGAGTTGAACACACGCAACCCGAAGAAGATACTGAGAATTCTTCAGTCTAGCATAAGATGAAGAAATCCCGTTTCCAACGAAATCCTCAAAGAGGTCAAAATATCCGCTTGAAGACTTACACACAGAGTGTTTCCAAACTGCTCTATGAAAAGAAAGGTTAAACTTTGTGGGTGGAATGCACACATCACAAAGTGGTTCCTGAGAATGATTCTCTCTTGTTTTTATACGAAGATATTTACTTTTCTACCTTTGGCCCCAATGCGCTTGAAATCTCCACTTGCAAATTCCACAAAAAGAGGGTTTCAAATCTGCTCTGTCTAAAGGAAGGTTGAACTCTGTGAATTGAATGCATACAACCCAAAGAAGTTACTGAGAATTCTTCTGTCTAGCATTAGATGAAGAAATCCCGTTTCCAACGAAATCCTCAAAGAGGTCCGAATATCCACTTGCAGACTTTACAAACCGAGTGTTTCCAAAGTGCTCTATGAAAAGAAATGTTAAACTCTGTGATTGGAAGTCAGACATCACAAACTGGTTTCTGAGAATGATTCTCTGTGGTTTTTATACGAAGATATTCCCTTTTCTACCGTTGGCCCCGAATCGGGTGAAATCTCCAATTTCAAATTCCATAAAAAGAGGGTTTCAAATCTCCTCTTCGAAAAGAAAAGTTCAACTCTGGGAGATGAACACACGCAACCCAAAGTACTTACTGAGAATTCTTCCGTCTAGCATTAGATGTAGAAGTCCCGTTTCCAACGAAATCCTCAAAGTGGTCCAAATATCCACTTGCAGACTTACAAACAGAGTGTTTCCAAGCTGCTCTATGAAAAGAAAGGTTAAAGTCTGTGAGTGTAAGGCACACACCGCAAAGTGGTTTCTGAGAATGATTCTCTGTAGTTTTTATACGAAGATATTTCCTTTTCTACCGTTGGCCCCAAAGCGCTTGAAATCTCCACTTGCAAATTCCACAAAAAGAGGGTTTCAATTCTGCTCTGTCTAAAGGAAGGTTCAACTCTGTGAGTTGAACACAAGCAACCCAAAGAATTTTCTGAGAATTCTTCTGTCTAGCATTAGATGAAGAAATCCCGTTTCCAAAGAAATCCTCAAAGAGGTCCAAATATCCACTTGCAGACTTTACAAACAGAGTGTTTCCAAAGTGCTCTATGAAAAGAAAGGTTAAACTCTGTGAGTGGAACTCACACATGACAAAGTGGTTTCTGAGAGTGATTCTCTCTAGTTATTATACGAAGGTATCTCCTTTTCTACCGTTGGCCCCAAATCGGGTGAAATCTCCACTTGCAATTTCCACAAAAACAGGGTTTCAAATCTGCTCTGTCTAAACGAAGGTTGAACTCTGTGTGTTGTACACAGGCAAAATAAAGAAGTTACTGAGAATTCTTCAGTCTAGCATTAGATGAAGAAATCCCGTTTTCAACGAAATCCACAAAGAGTTCCAAATATCCACTTGCAGACTTTACAAACAGAGTGGTTCCAAACTGCTCTATGAAAAGAAAGGTTAAACACTGTGGGTGGAATGCACACATCACAAAGTGGTTCCTGAGAATGATTCTCTCTAGTTTTTATACGAAGGTATTTCCTTTTCTACCATAAGCCCCAAATCTGGTGAAATCTCCTCTTGCAAATTCCACAAAAAGAGGGTTTCAAATCTGCTCTGTCTAAAGGAAGGTTCAACTCTGTGAATAGAATGCATGCAACCCAAAGAAGTTACTGAGAATTATTCTGTCTTGCATTAGATGAAGAAATCCCGTTTCCAACGAATTCCTCAAAGAGGTCCCAATATCCACTTGCAGACTTTACAAACAGAGTGTCTCCAAATTGCTGTATGAAAAGAAAGTTTAAACTCTGTGAGTGGAACGCACACATCGCAAAGTGGTTTCTGAGAATGATTCTCTGTAGTTTTCATACCAATATATTTCCTTTTCTACCGCTGGCCCCAAAGCGGGTGAAATCTCCACTTGCAATTTCCACAAAAAGAGGGTTTCAAATCTGCTCTGTCCGAAGGAAGTTTCAACTCTGTGAGTTGTACACACGCAAAACAAAGAAGTTACTGAGAATTCTTCTGTCTAGCATTAGATGAAGAAATCCCGTATCCAACGAAATCCTCAAAGGGGTCCAAATATCCACTTGCAGACTTTACAAACAGAGTGTTTCCAAACTGCTCTATGAAAAGAAAGGTTGAATTCTGTGAGTGGAACGCACACATCACAAATTGGTTTCTGAGAATGTTTCTCTCTAGTTTTTATACGAAGATATTTCCTTTTCTTCCGTTGGCCGCAAAGCGCTTGAAATCTCAACTTGCAAATTCCAGAAAAAGACGGTTTCAAATCTGCTCTTCCTAAAGAAAGGTTCAACTCTGTGAGTTGAACACACGCAACCCAAAGATGTTACTGAGAATTCTTCTGTTTTGCATTAGATGAAGAAATCCCGTTTCCAACGAAATCCTCAAAGAGGTCCAAATATCCACTTGCAGACTTTACAAACAGAGTGTTTCCAAAGTGCTGTATGAAAAGAAAGTTTGAACTCTGAGAGTGGAACGCACACATCACAAAGTGGTTTCTGAAAATGCTTCTCTCTACTTTTTATACGAAGATATTTCCTTTTCTGCCATGGGCCCCAAAGCGCTTTAAATCTCCAATTGCAAATTCCACAAAAAGAGGGTTTCAAATCTGGTATACCTAAAGAAAGGTTCAACTCTGTGAGTTAAACACATGCAACCCAAAGAAGATACCGAGAATTCTTCAGTCTGGCATTAGATGATGAAATCCCGTTTCCAACGAAATCCTCAAAGAGGTCCAAATATCGACTTGCAGACTTTACAAACAGAGTGTTTCCAAACTGCTCTATGAAAAGAAAGGTTAAACTCTGTGAGTGGAACGCACACAGCAAAAAGTGATTTCTGAGAATGATTCTCTGTAGTTTTTATACGAAGATATTTCCTATTCTACCGTTGGCCCCAAAGCCCTAGAAATCTCCACTTGCAAATTCTAGAAAAAGAGGGTTTCAAATCTGCTCTGCCTAAAGGAAGGTTCAACTCTGTGAGTTGAACACACGCATGCCAAAGAATTTTCTGAGAATTCTTCTGTCTAGGAGTAGATGAAGAAATCCCGTTTCCAACGAAATCCTCAAAGAGGTCCAAATATCCACTTGCAGAGTGTACAAACAGAGTGTTTCCAAAGTGCTCTATGAAAAGAAAGGTTAAACTCTGTGAATGGAACGCACACATCACAAAGTGGTTTCTGAAAATGATTCTCTGTAGTTTTTATTCGATGATATTCCCTTTTCTACCGTTGGCTCAAATTGGGTGAAATCAACACTTGCAAATTCCACAAAAAGAGGGTTTCAAATCTGCTCTGTCTAAAGGATGGTTCAACTCTGTGAGTTGTACACATGCAAAACAAAGAAGTTACTGAGAATTCTTCTGTCTAGCATTAGATGAAGAAATCCCGTTTCCAACGAAATCCTCAAAGAGGTCCAAATCTCCACTTCCAGACTTAAAAACAGAGTGTTTCCAAAGTGCTCTATGAAAAGAAAGTTTAAACTCTGTGAGTGGAATGCACACATCACAAAGTGGTTTCTGAGAATGATTATCTCTAGTTTTTATACGAAGATATTTCCTTTTCTTCCGTTGGCCCCAAGGAGCTTGAAATCTCCACTTGCAAATTACACAAAAAGAAGGTTTCAAATGTGCTCTTCCTAAAGTAACGTTCTACTCTGTGAGTTGAACAGACGCAACCCAAAGAACTTACTGGGAATTATTCTGTCTAGCATTAGATGAAGAAATCCCGTTTCCAATGAAATCCTCAAAGAGGTCCAAATATCCACTTGCTGCCTTTACAAACCGAGTGTTTCCAAAGTGCTCTATGAAAAGAAGGTATAAACTCTGTGGGTGGAATGCACACATCACAAAATGGTTCCTGAGAATGATTCTCTCTAGTTTTTATACGAAGGTATTTCCTTTTCTACCGTTGGCCCCTAAGCGCTTGAAATCTCCACTTGCAAATTCCACAAAAAGAGGGCTTAAAATCTGCTCTGTCTAAAGGAAGGTTCAACTCTGTGCGTTGAACACAAGCAACCCAAAGGATTTTCTGAGAATTCTTCTGTCTAGCATTAGATGAAGAAATCCCGTTTAGAACAAAATCCTCAAAGAGGTCCAAATATCCGCTTGCAGACTTTACAAACAGAGTGTTTCCAAAGTGCTCTATGAAAAGAAAGGTTAAACTCTGTGAGTGAAATGCACACATCACAAAGTGGTTTCCGAAAATGATTCTCTCTACTTTTTATATGAAGATATTCCCTTTTCTACCGTGGGCCCCAAAGCGCTTGAAATCTCCACTTGCAAATTCCACAAAAAGAGGTTTTCAAATCTGCTCTTCCTAAAGAGAGGTTCAACTCTGTGAGTTGAACACACGCAACCCAAAGCAGTTACTGACAATTCTTCTGTCTAGCATTATATGAAGAAATCTCGTTTCCAATGAAATCCTCAAAGAGGTCCAAATATCCACTTGCAGACTTTACAAACAGTGTGTTTCCAAACTGCTCTATGAATAGAAACTTTAAACACAGTGGGTGGAACGCACACATCACAAACTGGTTTCTGAGAATGATTCTCTGTAGTTTTTATACGAAGGTATTTCCTTTTCAACCGTTGGCCCGAAAGCGCTTGAAATCTCCACTTGCAAATTCCACAAAAAGAGGGTTTCAAATCTGCTCTGTCTAAAGGAAGGTTCAACTCTGTGAGTTGAACACAAGCAACCCAATGAATTTTCTGAGAATTCTTCTGTCTAGCATTAGATGAAGAAATCCCGTTTCCAGCGAAATCCTCAAAGAGGTCCAAATATCCACTTGCAGACTATACAAACAGAGTGTTTCCAAAGTGCTCTATGTAAAGAAAGGTTAAACTCCGTGAGTGGAACGCACACATCACAAAGTGGTTTCTGAGAATGATTCTCTCTACTTTTTATAGGAAGATATTTCCTTTTCTACCGTTGGCCCCAAAGCGCTTGAAATCTCCACTTGCAAATTCCACAAAGAGAGGGTTTCAAATCTGCTCTTCCTAAAGAGAGGTTCAACTCTGTGAGTTGAATACACGCAACCCAAAGCAGTTAATGACAATTCTTCTGTCTAGCATTAGATGAAGAAATCGCGTTTCCAATGAAATCCTCAAAGAAGTCCAAATATCCACTTGCAGACTTTACAAACAGAGTGTTTCCAAACTGCTCTATGAAAAGAAAGGTTAAACTCTGTGGGTGGAACGCACACATCACAAAGTGGTTTCTGAGAATGATTGTCTCTAGTTTTTATACGAAGATATTTCCTTTTCTACCGTTCTCCCCAAAGTGCTTGAAATCTCCACTTGCAAATTCCACAAAAAGATGGTTTCAAATCTGCTCTGTCTAAAGGAAGGTTCAACTCTGTGTGTTGAACACACGCAACCCGAAGAAGTTACTGAGAATTCTTCTGTCTAGCATTAGATGAAGAAATTCCGTTTAAAACGAAATCCTCCAAGAGGTCCAAATATCCACTTGCAGACTTTACAAACAGAGTGTTTCCAAAGTGGTCTATGAAAAGAAAGGTTAAACTCTATTAGTGGAAGTCACACATCACAAAGTGGTTTCTGAGAGTGATTATCTGTAGTTTTTCCGAAGATATTTCCTTTTCTACCGTTGGCCCTAAAGCGGGTGAAATCTCCAATTGCAAATTCCACAAAAAGAGGGTTTCAAATCTGCTCTGTCTAAAGGAAGGTTCAACTCTGTGAGTTTTACACACGCAAAACAAAGAAGTTTCTGAGAATTCTTCTGTCTAGCATTAGATGAAGAAATCCGGTTTCCAACGAAATCCTCAAAGAGGTCCAAATATCTGCTTGCAGACTATACAAACAGAGTGTTTCCAAAGTGCTCTATGAAAAGAAAGGTTAAATTCTGTGAGTGGAACGCACACATCACAAATTGGTTTCTGAAAATGATTCTCTCTACTTTTTATAAGAAGATATTTCCTTTTCTACCATGGGCCCCAAAGCGCTTGAAATGTCCACTTGCAAATTCCACAAAAAGAGGGTTTCAAATCTGCTCTGTCTAAAGGAAGTTTCAACTCTGTGAGTTGTACACATGCAAAACATAGAAGTTACTGAGAATTCTTCTGTCTCGCATTAGATGAAGAAATCCCATTTCAAACGAAATCCTCAAAGAGGTCCAAATATCCACTTGCAGACATTACAAACAGAGTGCTTCCAAACTGCTCTATGAAAAGAAAGGTTAAACACTGTGGGTGAAACACACACATCACAAAGTGGTTTCTGAGAATGATTCTCTGTAGTTTTTATACGAAGATATTTCCTTTTCTACCATTGGCCCCAAAGCGTATGAAATCTCCAGTTGCAAATTCCACAAAAAGAGGGTTTCAAATCTGCTCTTCCTAAAGAAAAGTTCAACTCTGTGAGTTGAACACACGCAACCCAAAGAAGTTACTGAGAATTCTTCTGTCTAGCATTAGATGAAGAAACCGCGTTTCCAATGAAATCCTCTAAGAGGTAAAAATATCCACTTGCATACTTTACAAACAGAGTGTTTCCAAATTGCTATATGAAAAGAAAGGTTAAGCTCTGTGAGTGGAATGCACACATCACAAAGTGGTTTCTGTAAATGATTCTCTCTACGTTTTATAGGAAGATATTTCCTTTTCTACCTTGGGCCGCAAAGCGCTTGAAATCTCCCCTTGCAAATTCCACAAAAAGAGGGTTTCAAATCTGCTCTTCCTAAAGAATGGTTCAAATCTGTGAGTTGAACACATGCAACCTGAAGAAGATACTGAGAATTCTTCTGTCTAGCATAGGATGAAGAAATCCCGTTTCCAATGAAATCCTCAAAGAGGTCCAAATATCCACTTGCAGACTTTACAAACAGAGTGTTTCCAAACTCCTCTATGAAAAGAAAGGTAAAACTCTGTGGGTGGAATGCACACATCACAAAGTGGTTTCTGAGAATGATTGTCTCTAGTTTTTATACGAAGATATTTGCTTTTCTACCGTTGGCCCCAAAGCGCTTGAAATCTCCACTTGCAAATTCCACAAAAAGATGGTTTCAAATCTGCTCTGTCTAAAGGAAGGTTCAACTCTGTGAGTTGAACACACGCAACCCAAAGAAGTTACTGAGAATTCTTCTGTCTAGCATTAGATGAAGAAATTCCGTTTCCAACGAAATCCTCAAAGAGGTCCAAATATCCACTTGCAGACTTTACAAACAGAGTGTTTCCAAAGTGCTCTATGAAAAGAAAGGTTAAACTCTGTTAGTGGAAGTCACCCATCACAATGTGGTTTCTGAGAGTGATTATCTGTAGTTTTTATCCGAAGATATTTCCTTTTCTACCGTTGGCCATAAAGCGGGTGAAATCTCCAATTGCAAATTCCACAAAAAGAGGGTTTGAAATCTGGTATACCTAAAGAAAGGTTCAACTCTGTGAGTTAAACACATGCAACCCAAAGAAGATACCGAGAATTCTTCAGTCTGGCATTAGATGATGAAATCCCGTTTCCAACGAAATCCTCAAAGAGGTCCAAATATCGAATTGCAGACTTTACAAACAGAATGTTTCCAAACTGCTCTATGAAAAGACAGGTTAAACTCTGTGAGTGGAACGCACACAGCAAAAAGTGATTTCTGAGAATGATTCTCTGTAGTTTTTATACGAAGATATTTCCTTTTCTACCGTTGGCCCCAAAGCCCTAGAAATCTCCACTTGCAAATTCTAGAAAAGGAGGGTTTCAAATCTGCTCTGCCTAAAGGAAGCTTCAACTCTGTGAGTTGAACACACGCATGCCAAAGAATTTTCTGAGAATTCTTCTGTCTAGGAGTAGATGAAGAAATCCCGTTTCCAACCAAATCCTCAAAGAGGTCCAAATATCCACTTGCAGAGTTTACAAACAGAGTGTTTCCAAAGTGCTCTATGAAAAGAAAGGTTAAATTCTGTGAGTGGAACGCACACATCACAAATTGGTTTCTGAAAATGATTCTCTCTACTTTTTATAAGAAGATATTTCCTTTTCTACCATGGGCCCCAAAGCGCTTGAAATGTCCACTTGCAAATTCCACAAAAAGAGGGTTTCAAATCTGCTCTGTCTAAAGGAAGTTTCAACTCTGTGAGTTGTACACATGCAAAACATAGAAGTTACTGAGAATTCTTCTGTCTCGCATTAGATGAAGAAATCCCATTTCAAACGAAATCCTCAAAGAGGTCCAAATATCCACTTGCAGACATTACAAACAGAGTGCTTCCAAACTGCTCTATGAAAAGAAAGGTTAAACACTGTGGGTGAAACACACACATCACAAAGTGGTTTCTGAGAATGATTCTCTGTAGTTTTTATACGAAGATATTTCCTTTTCTACCATTGGCCCCAAAGCGTATGAAATCTCCAGTTGCAAATTCCACAAAAAGAGGGTTTCAAATCTGCTCTTCCTAAAGAAAAGTTCAACTCTGTGAGTTGAACACACGCAACCCAAAGAAGTTACTGAGAATTCTTCTGTCTAGCATTAGATGAAGAAACCGCGTTTCCAATGAAATCCTCTAAGAGGTAAAAATATCCACTTGCATACTTTACAAACAGAGTGTTTCCAAATTGCTATATGAAAAGAAAGGTTAAGCTCTGTGAGTGGAATGCACACATCACAAAGTGGTTTCTGTAAATGATTCTCTCTACGTTTTATAGGAAGATATTTCCTTTTCTACCTTGGGCCGCAAAGCGCTTGAAATCTCCCCTTGCAAATTCCACAAAAAGAGGGTTTCAAATCTGCTCTTCCTAAAGAATGGTTCAAATCTGTGAGTTGAACACATGCAACCTGAAGAAGATACTGAGAATTCTTCTGTCTAGCATAGGATGAAGAAATCCCGTTTCCAATGAAATCCTCAAAGAGGTCCAAATATCCACTTGCAGACTTTACAAACAGAGTGTTTCCAAACTCCTCTATGAAAAGAAAGGTAAAACTCTGTGGGTGGAATGCACACATCACAAAGTGGTTTCTGAGAATGATTGTCTCTAGTTTTTATACGAAGATATTTGCTTTTCTACCGTTGGCCCCAAAGCGCTTGAAATCTCCACTTGCAAATTCCACAAAAAGATGGTTTCAAATCTGCTCTGTCTAAAGGAAGGTTCAACTCTGTGAGTTGAACACACGCAACCCAAAGAAGTTACTGAGAATTCTTCTGTCTAGCATTAGATGAAGAAATTCCGTTTCCAACGAAATCCTCAAAGAGGTCCAAATATCCACTTGCAGACTTTACAAACAGAGTGTTTCCAAAGTGCTCTATGAAAAGAAAGGTTAAACTCTGTTAGTGGAAGTCACCCATCACAATGTGGTTTCTGAGAGTGATTATCTGTAGTTTTTATCCGAAGATATTTCCTTTTCTACCGTTGGCCATAAAGCGGGTGAAATCTCCAATTGCAAATTCCACAAAAAGAGGGTTTGAAATCTGGTATACCTAAAGAAAGGTTCAACTCTGTGAGTTAAACACATGCAACCCAAAGAAGATACCGAGAATTCTTCAGTCTGGCATTAGATGATGAAATCCCGTTTCCAACGAAATCCTCAAAGAGGTCCAAATATCGAATTGCAGACTTTACAAACAGAATGTTTCCAAACTGCTCTATGAAAAGACAGGTTAAACTCTGTGAGTGGAACGCACACAGCAAAAAGTGATTTCTGAGAATGATTCTCTGTAGTTTTTATACGAAGATATTTCCTTTTCTACCGTTGGCCCCAAAGCCCTAGAAATCTCCACTTGCAAATTCTAGAAAAGGAGGGTTTCAAATCTGCTCTGCCTAAAGGAAGCTTCAACTCTGTGAGTTGAACACACGCATGCCAAAGAATTTTCTGAGAATTCTTCTGTCTAGGAGTAGATGAAGAAATCCCGTTTCCAACCAAATCCTCAAAGAGGTCCAAATATCCACTTGCAGAGTTTACAAACAGAGTGTTTCCAAAGTGCTCTATGAAAAGAAAGGTTAAATTCTGTGAGTGGAACGCACACATCACAAATTGGTTTCTGAAAATGATTCTCTCTACTTTTTATAAGAAGATATTTCCTTTTCTACCATGGGCCCCAAAGCGCTTGAAATGTCCACTTGCAAATTCCACAAAAAGAGGGTTTCAAATCTGCTCTGTCTAAAGGAAGTTTCAACTCTGTGAGTTGTACACATGCAAAACATAGAAGTTACTGAGAATTCTTCTGTCTCGCATTAGATGAAGAAATCCCATTTCAAACGAAATCCTCAAAGAGGTCCAAATATCCACTTGCAGACATTACAAACAGAGTGCTTCCAAACTGCTCTATGAAAAGAAAGGTTAAACACTGTGGGTGAAACACACACATCACAAAGTGGTTTCTGAGAATGATTCTCTGTAGTTTTTATACGAAGATATTTCCTTTTCTACCATTGGCCCCAAAGCGTATGAAATCTCCAGTTGCAAATTCCACAAAAAGAGGGTTTCAAATCTGCTCTTCCTAAAGAAAAGTTCAACTCTGTGAGTTGAACACACGCAACCCAAAGAAGTTACTGAGAATTCTTCTGTCTAGCATTAGATGAAGAAACCGCGTTTCCAATGAAATCCTCTAAGAGGTAAAAATATCCACTTGCATACTTTACAAACAGAGTGTTTCCAAATTGCTATATGAAAAGAAAGGTTAAGCTCTGTGAGTGGAATGCACACATCACAAAGTGGTTTCTGTAAATGATTCTCTCTACGTTTTATAGGAAGATATTTCCTTTTCTACCTTGGGCCGCAAAGCGCTTGAAATCTCCCCTTGCAAATTCCACAAAAAGAGGGTTTCAAATCTGCTCTTCCTAAAGAATGGTTCAAATCTGTGAGTTGAACACATGCAACCTGAAGAAGATACTGAGAATTCTTCTGTCTAGCATAGGATGAAGAAATCCCGTTTCCAATGAAATCCTCAAAGAGGTCCAAATATCCACTTGCAGACTTTACAAACAGAGTGTTTCCAAACTCCTCTATGAAAAGAAAGGTAAAACTCTGTGGGTGGAATGCACACATCACAAAGTGGTTTCTGAGAATGATTGTCTCTAGTTTTTATACGAAGATATTTGCTTTTCTACCGTTGGCCCCAAAGCGCTTGAAATCTCCACTTGCAAATTCCACAAAAAGATGGTTTCAAATCTGCTCTGTCTAAAGGAAGGTTCAACTCTGTGAGTTGAACACACGCAACCCAAAGAAGTTACTGAGAATTCTTCTGTCTAGCATTAGATGAAGAAATTCCGTTTCCAACGAAATCCTCAAAGAGGTCCAAATATCCACTTGCAGACTTTACAAACAGAGTGTTTCCAAAGTGCTCTATGAAAAGAAAGGTTAAACTCTGTTAGTGGAAGTCACCCATCACAATGTGGTTTCTGAGAGTGATTATCTGTAGTTTTTATCCGAAGATATTTCCTTTTCTACCGTTGGCCATGAAGCGGGTGAAATCTCCAATTGCAAATTCCACAAAAAGAGGGTTTGAAATCTGGTATACCTAAAGAAAGGTTCAACTCTGTGAGTTAAACACATGCAACCCAAAGAAGATACCGAGAATTCTTCAGTCTGGCATTAGATGATGAAATCCCGTTTCCAACGAAATCCTCAAAGAGGTCCAAATATCGAATTGCAGACTTTACAAACAGAATGTTTCCAAACTGCTCTATGAAAAGACAGGTTAAACTCTGTGAGTGGAACGCACACAGCAAAAAGTGATTTCTGAGAATGATTCTCTGTAGTTTTTATACGAAGATATTTCCTTTTCTACCGTTGGCCCCAAAGCCCTAGAAATCTCCACTTGCAAATTCTAGAAAAGGAGGGTTTCAAATCTGCTCTGCCTAAAGGAAGCTTCAACTCTGTGAGTTGAACACACGCATGCCAAAGAATTTTCTGAGAATTCTTCTGTCTAGGAGTAGATGAAGAAATCCCGTTTCCAACCAAATCCTCAAAGAGGTCCAAATATCCACTTGCAGAGTTTACAAACAGAGTGTTTCCAAAGTGCTCTATGAAAAGAAAGGTTAAACTCTGTGAATGGAACGCACACATCACAAAGTGGTTTCTGAGAATGATTCTCTGTAGTTTTTATACGATGATATTCCCTTTTCTACCGTTGGCCCCAAATTGGGTGAAATCAACACTTGCAAATTCCACAGAAAGAGGGTTTCAAATCTGCTCTGTCTAAAGGATGGTTCAACTCTGTGAGTTGTATACATGCAAAACAAAGAAGTTACTGAGAATTCTTCTGTCTAGCATTAGATGAAGAAATCCCGTTTCCAACGAAATCCTCAAAGAGGTCCAAATCTCCACATGCAGACTTAAAAACAGAGTGTTTCCAAAGTGCTCTATGAAAAGAAAGGTTAAACTCTGTGAGTGGAACGCACACATCACAAATTGGTTTCTGAAAATGATTCTCTCTACTTTTTATAAGAAGATATTTCCTTTTCTACCATGGGCCCCAAAGCGCTTGAAATCACCACTTGCAAATTCCACAAAAAGAGGGTTTCAAATCTGCTCTGTCTAAAGAAAGTTTCAACTCTGTGAGTTGTACACATGCAAAACAAAGAAGTTACTGAGAATTCTTCTGTCTCGCATTAGATGAAGAAATCCCGTTTCAAACGAAATCCTCAATGAGGTCCAAATATCCACTTGCAGACTTTACAAACAGAGTGTTTCCAAAGTGCTCAATGAAAAGAAAGGTTAAACTCTGTGAGTGGAACTCACACATCAGAAACTGGTTTCTGAGAATGATTCTCTGTATTTTTTATACGAAGATATTCCCTTTTCTACCGTTGACCCCAAATCGGGTGAAATATCCACTTGCAAATTCCACAAAAAGAGGGTTTCAATTCTGCTCTTCCTAAAGTGTGGTTCAACTCTGTGAGATGAACACACGCAACCCAAAGAAGTTACTGAGAATTCTTCTGTCAAGCATTAGATGAAGAAATCCCGTTTCCAACGAAATCCTCAAAGTGTTCCAAATATCCACTTGCAGACTGACAAACAGAGTGTTTCCAAACTGCTCTATGAAAAGAAAGGTTAAACTCTGTGAGTGGAACGCACACAACACAAAGTGGTTTCTGAGAATGATGCTCTGCAGTTTTCATATGAAGATATTTCCTTTTCTACCGTTGGCCGCGAAGTGCTAGAAATCTCCACTTGCAAATTCTACAAAAAGAGGGTTTCAAATCTGCTCTGTTTAAAGGAAGGTTCAACTCTGTGAGATGAACACACGGACGTTCTAGAATTTTCTGAGAATTCTTCTGTCTAGCATTAGATGAAGTAATCCCGTTTCCAACGAAATCCTCAAAGCGGTCCAGATATCCACTTGCAGAGTTTACAATCAGAGTGTTTACAAAGTGCTCTATGAAAAGAAAGGTTAAACTCTGTGAGTGGAATGCACACATCACAAAGTGGTTTCTGAGAATGATTCTCTGTAATTTTTATACGAAGATATTTCCTTTTCTACTTTTGGCCCCAAATCGCGTGAAATCTCCACTTGCAAAGTCCACATAAAGAGGGTTTCAAATCTGCTCTGTCTAAAGGAAGGTTCAACTCTGTGAGTTGTACACATGCAAAACAAAGAAGTTACTGAGAATTCTTCTGTCTAGCATTAGATGAAGAAATCCCGTTTCCAACGAAATCCTCCAAGAGGTCCAAATATCCACTTGCAGATTTTACAAACAGAGTGTTTCCAAACTGCTCTATGAAAACAAAGTTTAAACTCTGTGGGTGGAATGCACACATCACAAATTGGTTCCTGAGAATGATTCTCTCTAGTTTTTATACAAAGATATTTCCTTTTCTACCGTTGGCCCCAAAGTGCTTGAAATCTCCACTTGCAAATTAAACAAAAAGAGGGTTTCAAATCTCCTCTGTCTAAAGGAAGGTTCAACTCTGTGAATTGAATGCATGCAACCGAAAGAAGTTACAGAGAATTCTTCTGTCTAGCATTAGATGAAGAAATCCCGTTTCCAACGAAATCCTCAAAGAGGTCCAAATATCCACTTGCAGACTTTACAAACAGAGTGTTTCCAAAGTGCTCTATGAAAAGAAAGGTTGAACTCCATGAGTGGAATGCACACATCGCAAAGTGGTTTCTGAGAATGATTCTCTCTAGTTTTTATACGAAGATATTTCGTTTTCTTCCGTTTTCCAAAAAGCGCTTGAAATCTCCACCTGCAAATTCCACAAAAAGAGGGTTTCAAATCTGCTCTGTCCAAAGGAAGGTTCAACTCTGTGAGTTATACACACGCAACCCAAAGAAGTTACTGAGAATTCTTCTGTCTAGCATTAGATGAAGAAACAGCGTTTTCAACGAAATCCTCAAAGAGCTCCAAATATCCACTTGCAGACTTTCAAAACAGAGTGTTTCCAAACTGCTCTATGAAAAGAAAGGTTAAACTCTGTGAGTGGAATGCACACATTACAAAGTGGTTTCTGAGAATGATTCTCTCTACTTTTTATACGAAGACATTTCATTTTCTCCCGTGGGCCCCAAATCGCTTGAAATATCCACGTGCAAATTCCACAAAAAGAGGGTTTCAAATCTGCTGTTCCTAAATAAAGGTTCAACACTGTGAGTTGAACCCAAGCAAAACAAGCAAGATACTGGGAATTCTTCTGTCTAGCAGTAGATGAAGAAATCCTTTTTCCAACGAAATCCTCAAAGAGGTCCAAATATCCACTTGCAGACTTTACAAACAGAGTGTTTGAAAAACTGCTCTATGAAAAGAAAGGTTAAACTCTGTGAGTGGAACGCACACATCACAAAGTGGTTTCTGACAAAGATTGTCTGTAGTTTTTATACGAAGATATTTCCTTTTCTACCGTTGGCCCCAAAGTGCTTGAAATCTCCACTTACAAATTCCACAAAAAGAGGGTTTCAAATCTGCTCTGTTTGAAGGAAGGTTCAACTCTGTGTGTTGAAAACATGGAACCCTAAGAAGTTACTGAGAATTCTTCTGTCTAGCATTAGATGAAGAAATCCCGTTTCCAAAGAAATCCTCAAAGAGGTCCAAATATACAATTGCAGACTTTACAAACAGATTGTTTCCAAACTGCTCTATGAAAAGAAAGGTTGATCCCTGTGAGTGGAACGCACACATCCCAAAGTGGAATCTGAGAATGATTCTCTCTAGTTTTTATACGAAGATATTTCCTTTTCTACCGTTGTCCCCAAAGTGCTTGAAATCTCCACTTGCAAATTCCACAAAAAGAGGGTTTCAAATCTGCTCTGTCTAAAGGAAGTTTCAACTCTGTGAGTTGTACGCACGCAACACCAAGAAATTACTGAGAATTCTTCTGTCTAGCTTTAGATGAAAAAATCCCTTTTCCAACGAAACCCTCAAAGAGGTGCAAATATCCACTTGCAGACTTTACAAACAGAGTGTTTCCAAAGTGCTCTATGAAAAGAAAGGTTAAACTCTGTGAGTGGAAGGCACACATCACAAAGTGGTTTCTGAAAATGATTCTCTCTACTTTTTATACGAAGATATTTCCTTTTCTACCGTGGGCCCGAAAGCGCTTGAAATCTCCACTTGCAAATTCCACAAAAAGAGGGTTTCAAATCTGCTCTGTGTAAAGGAAAGTTCAACTCTGCGGGTTGAACCCACGCAATGCAAAGAAGATACTGAGAATTCTTCTGTCTAGCATTAGATGAAGAAATCCCGTTTCCAACGAAATCCTCAAAGAGGTCAAAATATCCACTTGCAGACTTTACAAACAGAGTGCTTCCAAAGTGCTCTATGAAAAGAAACGTTAAACTCTGTGAGTGGAAGTCACACATCACAAACTGGTTTCTGAGAATGATTCTCTGTAGTTTTTATACGAAGGTATTCCCTTTTCTTCCGTTGGCCCCAAATCGGTTGAAATCTCCACTTGCAAATTCCACAAAAAGAGGGTTTCAAATCTGCTCTTCCTAAAGGAATGTTCAACTCTGGGTGATGAACACACGCAAACCAAAGGAGTTACTGAGAATTCTTCTGTCTAGCATTAGATGAAGAAATCCCGTTTCCAACGAAATCCTCAAAGTGGTCCAAGTATCCACTTGCAGACTGACAAACAGAGTGTTTCCAAACTGCTCTATGAAAAGAAAGGTTAAACTCTGTGAGTGGAACGCACATACCATAAAGTGGTTTCTGAGAATGATTCTCTGTAGTTTTTATACGAAGATATTTCCTTTTCTACCGTCGGCCTCAAAGCGCTAGAAATCTCCACTTGCAAATACTACAAAAAGAGGGTTTCAAATCTGCTCTGTCTAAAGGAAGGTTCAACTCCGTGAGTTGAACACGCTCAATGCAAAGAAGTTACTGAGAATTCTTCTGTCAAGCTTTAGATGAAAAAATCCCGTTGCCAACGAAATCCTCAAATAAGTCGAAATATCCACTTACAAACTTTACAAACAGAGTGTTTCCAAAGTGCTCTATGAAAAGAAAGGTTAAACTCTGTGAGTGGAACGCACACATCACAAAGTGGTTTCTGAGAGTGATTCCCTGTAGTTTTTATACGAAGATATTTCCTTTTCTACCTTTGGCCCCAAAGCGGGTGAAATCTCCCCTTGCAAATTCCACAAAAAGAGGGTTTCAAATCTGCTCTTCCTAAAGAAAGGTTCAATTCTGTGAGTTGAACACACGCAACCCAAAGAAGTTACTGAGAATTCTTCTGTGTAGCATTAGATGAAGAAATTCCGTTTCCAACGAAATCCTCAAAGAGGTCCAAATATCCACTTGCAGACTTTTCAAACAGAGTGTTTCCAAAGTGCTCTATGAAAAGAAAGGTTAAACTCCGTGAGTGGAACGCTCACATGACAAAGTGGTTTCTGAGAGGGATTCTCTGTAGTTTTTATCCGAAGATATTTCCTTTTCTATCATTGGCCCTAAAGCGGGTGACATCTCCACTTGCATATTCCACAAAAAGAGGGTTTCAAATCTGCTCTGTCTAAAGGAAGGTTCAACTCTGTGAGTTGAACACACGCAACCCAAAGAAGTTACTGAGAATTCTTCTGTCTAGCATTAGATGAAGAAACCGCGTTTTCAACAAAATCCTCAAAGAGGTCCAAATATCCACTTGCAGACTTTCAAAACAGAGTGTTTCCAGACTGCTCCATGAAAAGAAAGGTTAAACTCTGTGAGTGGTATGCACACATCACAAAGTGGTTTCTGAGAATGATTCTCTCCGATTTTTATACGAAGATATTTCCTTTTCTACCATTGGCCCCAAAGCAGGTGAAATCTCCACTTGCAAATTCCACAAAAAGAGGGTTTCAAATCTGCTCTGTGTAAAGGAAGGTTCAACTCTGTGAGTTGTACACACACAAAACAAAGAAGTTACTGAGAATCTGTCTTTCTAGCATTAGATGAAGAAAACCCATTTCCAACGAAATCCTCATAGAGGTCCAAATATCCACTTGCAGACTTTACAAACAGAGTGTTTCAAAACTGCTCTATGAAAAGAAAGTTTAAACTCTGTGGGTGGAATGCACACATCACAAAGTGCTTCCTGAGAATGATTCTCTCTAGTATTTATACGAAGATATCTCCTTTTCTACCGTTGGCCCAAAAGCGCTTGAAATCTCTACTTGCAAATTCCACAAAAAGAGGGTTGCAAATCTGCTCTTCCTAAAGAAAGGTTCAATTCTGTGAGTTGAACACACGCAACCCAAAGAAGTTACTGAGACTTCTTCCGTCTAGCATTAGAAGAAGAAATCCCGTTTCCAACGAAATCCTCAAAGAGGTCCAAATATCCACTTGTAGACTTTACAAACAGAGTGTTCCCAAACTGCTCTATGAAAAGAGAGGTTAAACTCTGTTAGTGGAACGCACACATCACAAAGTGGTTTCTGAAAATGATTCTCTCTACTTTTTATACGGAGATATTTCCTTTTCTACTGTGGGCCACAAAGCGCTTGAAATCTCCACTTGCAAATTCCACAAAAAGAGGGTTTCAGATCTGCTCTTCCTAAAGAAATGTTCAACTCTGTGGGTTGAACAGACGCAACCCGAAGAACATACTGAGAATTCTTCTCTCTAGCATTAGATGAAGAAAAAACTTTTCCAATGAAATCCTCAAAGAGGTCCAAATATCCACTTGCAGACTTTACAAACAGAGTGTTTACAAAGTGCTCTATGAAAAGAAAGGTTAAACTCTGGGAGTGGAACGCACACATCACAAAGTGGTTTCTGAGAATGATTCTCTGTAGTTTTTATACGAAGATATTTCCTTTTCTACCGTTGGCCCCAAAGCACTTGAAATCTCCACTTGCAAATTCCACAAAAAGAGGGTTTCAAATCGGCTCTGTCTAAAGGAAGGTTCAACTCTGTGAGTTGAATGCATGCAACTGAAAGAAATTACTGAGAACTCTTCTGTCTAGCATTACATGAAGAAATCACGTTTCCAACGAAATCCTCAAATAGGTCCAAATATCCACTTGCAGACTTTACAAACATAGTGTTTCCAAACTGCTCTATGAAAAGAAAGGTTAATCACTGTGGGTGGAACGCACACATCACAAAGTGGTTTCTGAGAATGATTCTCACTGTTATTTATATGAAGATATTTCCTTTTCTACAGTTGGCCCCAAAGCGCTTGAAATCTCCACTTGCAAATTCCACAAAAAGAGGGTTTCATGTCTGCTCTTCCGAAAGAAAGTTTTAACTCTGTGAGTTGAACACACGCAACCCAAAGAAGTTACTGAGAATTCTTCTGTCTAGCATTAGAGGAAGAAATCCCGTTTCCAAAGAAATCCTCCAAGAGGTCCAAATATCCACTTGCAGACTTTACAAACAGAGTGTTTCCAAACTGCTCTATAAAAAGAAAGCTTAAATTCTGTGTGTGGAACGCACACATCCCCAAGTTGTTTCTGAGAATGATTCTCTGTAGTTTTTATTCGAAGATATTTCCTTTTCTACCGTTGGCCCAAAAGAGTTTGAAATCTCCACTTGCGAATTCCAGAAAAAGGCGCTTTCAAATCTGCTCTGTCTAAAGGAAAGTTCAACTCTGTGAGTTGTACACATGCAAAACAAAGAAGTTACTGAGAATTCTTCTGTCTAGAATTAGATGAAGTAATCCCGTTTCCAATGAAATCCTCAAAGTGTTCCAAATATCCACTTGCTGTCTTTACAAACAGAGTGCTTCCAAACTGCCCTATGAAGAGAAAGGTTAAACTCTGTGAGTGGAACGCACGCATCACAAAGTGGTTTCTGAAAATGATTCTCTCTACTTTTTATACAAAGATATTTCCTTTTCTACCAAGGGCCCCAAAGCGCTTGATATCTCCAGTTGCAAATTCCGCAAAAAGAGGGTGTCAAATCTGCTCTTCTTAAAGAAAGTTTCAACACTGTGAGTTGAACACACGCAACCCAAAGAAGATACTGAGAATTCTTCAGTGTAGCATTAGATGAAGAAATCCCGTTTCCAAGGAGATCCTCAAAGAGGTCCAAATATCCACTTGCAGACTTTACAAAAAGAATGTTTCCAAACTGCTCTATGAAAAGAAAGGTTAAACTCTGTGGATGGAATGCACATATCACAAAGAGGTTCCTGGGAATGATTCTCTCTAGTTTTTAAACGAAGAAATTTCCTTTACTACCTTGAGACCCAAAGCGCTTGAAATATCCAATTGCAAATTCCACAAAAAGAGGGTTTCAAATCTGCTCTGTCTAAAGGAATGTTCAACACTGTGAGTTGAACACATACAACCCAAAGAAGTTACTCAGAAATCTTCTGTCTAGCATTAGATGAAGAAATCCCGTTTCCAACGAAATCCTCAAAGAGGTCCACATATCCACTTGCAGACTTTACAAACAGAGTGTTTCCAAATTGCTCTATGAAAAGAAAGGTTAAACTCTGTGGGTGGAACAGACACATCACAAAGTGGTTTCTGAGAATGATTCTCTGTAGTTTTTATACGAAGATATTTCCTTTTCTATCGTTGGCCCCAAATCGGGTGAAATCTCCACTTGCAAATTCCACAAAAAGAGGGTTTCAAATCTGCTCTTCCTAAAGAAAGGTTCAATTCAGTGGGTTGAACACACGCAACCCAAAGAAGTTACTGAGAATTCTTCTGTCTAGCATTAGATGAAGAAATCCCGTTTCCAACGAAATCCTCAAAGAGGTCCAACTATCCACTTGCAGACTTTACAAACAGAGTGTTTCCAAACTGCTCTATGAAAAGAAAGGTTAAACTCTGTGGGTGGAACGCACACATCACAAAGTGATTTCTGAGAATGTTTCTCTGTAGTTTTTACACGAAGATATTTCCTTTTCTACCTTTGGCCCCAAAGCGCTTAAAATCTACACTTGCAAATTCCACAAAAAGAGGGTTTGAAATCTGCTCTGTCTAAAGGAAGGTTCAACTCTGTTAGTTGAACACACGCAACCCAAAGAATTTTCTGAGAATTCTTGGGTCTAGCATTAGATGAAGAAATCCCGTTTCCAACGAAATCCTCACAGAGGTCCAAATATCGACTTGGAGACTTCACAAACAGAGTGTTTCCAATGTGCTCTATGAAAAGAAAGGTTAAACTCGGTGAGTGGAACACACACATCACAAAGTGGTATCTGAGAATGATTCTCTGTAGTTTTTATACGAAGATATTTCCTTTTCTACCGTTGGCCCGAAAGCGGGTGAAATCTCCACTTGCAAATTCCACAAAAAGATGGTTTCAAATCTGCTCTTCTTAAAGAAAGGTTCAACTCTGTGAGTTAAACACATGCAACCCGAAGTAGATACTGAGAATTCTTCAGTATAGCATTAGATGAAGAAATCCCGTTTCCAACGAAATCCTCAAAGCGGTTCAGATATCCACTTGCAGACTTTACAAACAGTGTGTTTCCAAAGTGCTCTATGAAAAGAAAGGTTAAACTCTGTGAGTGGAAGTCAAACATCACAAATTGGTTCCTGAGAATGATTCTCTCTAGTTTTTATACGAAGATATTTCCTTTTCTACTGTTGGCCCCAAAGCGCTTGAAATCTCCTCTTGCAAACTCCAAGAAAAGAGGGTTTCAAATCTCCTCTGTCTAAGGAAGGTTCAACTCTGTGAATTGAATGCATGCAACCCAAGGAAGTTACTGAGAAATCTTCTGTCTAGCATTAGATGAAGAAATCCCATTTCCAACGAAATCCTCAAAGAGGTCCAAATATCCACTTGTAGACTTTACAAACAGAGTGTTTCCAAAGTGCTCTGTGAAAAGAAAGGTTAAACTCTGTGAGTGGAACTCACACATCACAAAGTGGTTTTTGAGAATCATTCTCTGTAGTTTTTATGCGAAGATATTTCCTTTTCTACCGTTGGCCCCAAATCAGGTGAAATCTCCACTTGCAAATTCCACAAAAAGGGGATTTCAAATCTGCTCTTCCAAAAGAAATATTCAAATCTGTGAGTTCAACACACGGAACCCAAAGAGTTTTCTGAGAATTCCTCTGTCTAGCATTAGATGAAGAAATCCCGTTTCCAGCGAAATCCTCAAAGAGGTCCAAATATCCCCTTGCAGACTTTATCAACAGAGTGTTTTCAAAGTGTTCAATGAAGAGAAACGTTAAACACTGTGGGTGGAATGCAGACATCACAAAGTGGTTTCTGAGAATGTTTCTCTGTAGTTTTTATATGAAGATATTTCCTTTTCTACCATTGGCCAAAAATCTGGTGAAATCTCCACGTGCATATTCCACAAAAAGAGGGTTTCAAATATGCTCTGTCTAAAGGAAGGTTCAACTCTGTGAGTTGAAAACAAGCAACCCAAAGAAGTTACTGAGAATTCTTCTGTCTAGCCTTTGAGGAAGAAACCCGGTTTCCAACGAAATCCTCAAAGAGGTCCAAATATCCACTTGCAGACTTTACAAACAGAGTGTTTCCAAACTGCTCTATGAAAAGAAAGGTTAAACTCTGTGGGTGGAATGCACACATCACAAAGTGGTTTCTGAGAATGATTCTCTGTAGTTTACATACGAAGATATTTCCTTTTATACCGTTGGCCCCAAAGCGCTTGAAATCTCCACTTGCAATTTCCACAAAAAGAGGGTATCAAGTCTGCTCTTCCTAAAGAAGGGTTCAACTCTGTGAGTTGAACACACGCAACCCAAAGAAGTTACTGAGAATTCTTCGGTCTAGCATTAGATGAAGAAATCCCGTTTCCAACGAAATCCTCAAAGAGGTCCAAATATGCACTTGCAGACTTCACAAACAGTGGGTTTCCAATGTGCTCTATGAAAAGAAAGGTTAAACTCTGTGAGTGGAACACACGCATCGCAAAGTGGTTTCTGAAAACGATTCTCTGTAGTTTTTATACGAAGATATTTCCTTTTCTACCGTTGGCCCCAAAGCGGGTGAAATCTCCACTTGCAAATTCCACAAAAAGAGGATTTCACATCTGCTCTGTGTAAAGGAAGGTTCAACTCTGTGAGTTGAATGCATGCAACCCAAAGAAGTTACTGAGATTTCTTCTGTCTAGCATTAGATGAAGAAATCCCGTTTCAAACGAAATCCTCAAAGAGGTCCAACTATCCACTTGCAGACTTTACAAACAGAGTGTTTCCAAACTGCTCTATGAAAAGAAAGGTTAAACTCTGTGGGTGGAATGCACACATCACAAAGTGATTTCTGAGAATGTTTCTCTGTAGTTTTTACACGAAGATATTTCCTTTTCTACCATTGGCCCCAAAGCGCTTAAAATCTACACTTGCAAATTCCACAAAAAGAGGGTTTGAAATCTGCTCTGTCTAAAGGAAGGTTCAACTCTGTTAGTTGAACACACGCAACCCAAAGAATTTTCTGAGAATTCTTGGGTCTAGCATTAGATGAAGAAATCCCGTTTCCAACGAAATCCTCACAGAGGTCCAAATATCGACTTGGAGACTTCACAAACAGAGTGTTTCCAAAGTGCTCTATGAAAAGAAAGGTTAAACTCGGTGAGTGGAACACACACATCACAAAGTGGTATCTGAGAATGATTCTCTGTAGTTTTTATACGAAGATATTTCCTTTTCTACCGTTGGCCCGAAAGCGGGTGAAATCTCCACTTGCAAATTCCACAAAAAGAGGGTTTCAAATCTGCTCTTCTTAAAGAAAGGTTCAACTCTGTGAGTTAAACACATGCAACCCGAAGAAGATACTGAGAATTCTTCAATATAGCATTAGATGAAGAAATCCCGTTTCCAACGAAATCCTCAAAGCGGTTCAGATATCCACTTGCAGACTTTACAAACAGTGTGTTTCCAAAGTGCTCTATGAAAAGAAAGGTTAAACTCTGTGAGTGGAAGTCAAACATCACAAATTGGTTCCTGAGAATGATTCTCTCTAGTTTTTATACGAAGATATTTCCTTTTCTACCGTTGGCCCCAAAGCGCTTGAAATCTCCTCTTGCAAACTCCAAGAAAAGAGGGTTTCAAATCTCCTCTGTCTAAGGAAGGTTCAACTCTGTGAATTGAATGCATGCAACCCAAGGAAGTTACTGAGAAATCTTCTGTCTAGCATTAGATGAAGAAATCCCATTTCCAACGAAATCCTCAAAGAGGTCCAAATATCCACTTGTAGACTTTACAAACAGAGTGTTTCCAAAGTGCTCTGTGAAAAGAAAGGTTAAACTCTGTGAGTGGAACTCACACATCACAAAGTGGTTTTTGAGAATGATTCTCTGTAGTTTTTATGCGAAGATATTTCCTTTTCTACCGTTGGCCCCAAATCAGGTGAAATCTCCACTTGCAAATTCCACAAAAAGAGGATTTCACATCTGCTCTGTGTAAAGGAAGGTTCAACTCTGTGAGTTGAATGCATGCAACCCAAAGAAGTTACTGAGATTTCTTCTGTCTAGCATTAGATGAAGAAATCCCGTTTCAAACGAAATCCTCAAAGAGGTCCAACTATCCACTTGCAGACTTTACAAACAGAGTGTTTCCAAACTGCTCTATGAAAAGAAAGGTTAAACTCTGTGGGTGGAACGCACACATCACAAAGTGATTTCTGAGAATGTTTCTCTGTAGTTTTTACACGAAGATATTTCCTTTTCTACCTTTGGCCCCAAAGCGCTTAAAATCTACACTTGCAAATTCCACAAAAAGAGGGTTTGAAATCTGCTCTGTCTAAAGGAAGGTTCAACTCTGTTAGTTGAACACACGCAACCCAAAGAATTTTCTGAGAATTCTTGGGTCTAGCATTAGATGAAGAAATCCCGTTTCCAACGAAATCCTCACAGAGGTCCAAATATCGACTTGGAGACTTCACAAACAGAGTGTTTCCAATGTGCTCTATGAAAAGAAAGGTTAAACTCGGTGAGTGGAACACACACATCACAAAGTGGTATCTGAGAATGATTCTCTGTAGTTTTTATACGAAGATATTTCCTTTTCTACCGTTGGCCAGAAAGCGGGTGAAATCTCCACTTGCAAATTCCACAAAAAGAGGGTTTCAAATCTGCTCTTCTTAAAGAAAGGTTCAACTCTGTGAGTTAAACACATGCAACCCGAAGAAGATACTGAGAATTCTTCAGTATAGCATTAGATGAAGAAATCCCGTTTCCAACGAAATCCTCAAAGCGGTTCAGATATCCACTTGCAGACTTTACAAACAGTGTGTTTCCAAAGTGCTCTATGAAAAGAAAGGTTAAACTCTGTGAGTGGAAGTCAAACATCACAAATTGGTTCCTGAGAATGATTCTCTCTAGTTTTTATACGAAGATATTTCCTTTTCTACCGTTGGCCCCAAAGCGCTTGAAATCTCCTCTTGCAAACTCCAAGAAAAGAGGGTTTCAAATCTCCTCTGTCTAAAGAAGGTTCAACTCTGTGAATTGAATGCATGCAACCCAAGGAAGTTACTGAGAAATCTTCTGTCTAGCATTAGATGAAGAAATCCCGTTTCCAACGAAATCCTCAAAGAGGTCCAAATATCCACTTGTAGACTTTACAAAGAGAGTGTTTCCAAACTGCTCTATGAAAAGAAAGGTTAAACTCTGTGAGTGGAACTCACACATCCAAAAGTGGAATCTGAGAATGATTCTCTCTAGTTTTTATACGAAGATATATCCTTTTCTACCATTGGCCCCAAAGGGCTTGAAATCTCCACTTGCAAATTCCACAAAAAGAGGGTTTTATTTCTGCTCTTCCTAAAGAGTGGTTCAACTCTGTGAGATGAACACACGCAACCCAAAGAAGTTACTGAGAATTCTTCTGTCTAGCATTAGATGAAGAAATCCCGTTTCCAATGAAATCCTCAAAGTGTTCCAAATATCCACTTGCAGACTTACAAAGAGAGTGTTTCCAAACTGCTCCATGAAAAGAAAGGTTAAACTCTGTGAGTGGAACGCACACTCCACAAAGTGGTTTCTGAGGATGATTCCCTTTGGTTTTTATACGAAGATATTTCATTTTCTACCATTGGCCCCAAAGCGCTTGAAATCTCCACTTGCAAATTCTACAAAAAGAGGGTTACAAATCTGCTCTGTCTAAAGGAAAGTTCAACTCTGCGGGTTGAACCCACGCAAAGCAAAGAAGTTACTGAGAATATTTCTGCCTAGCATTACATGAAGAAATCCCGTTTCCAACTAAATCCTCAAAGCGGTCCAGATATCCACTTGCAGACTTTACAAACAGAGTGTTTCCAAACTGCTGTATGAAAACAAAGGTTAAACTCTGTGAGTGGAACTCACACATCACAAAGTGGTTTCTGAGAATGATTCTCTGTAGTTTTTATACGAAGATATTCCCTTTTCTACCGTTGGCCCCAAAGCGCTTGAAATCTCCACTTGCAAATTAAACAAAAGAGGGTTTCAAATCTGCTCTGTATAAAGGAAGGTTCAACTCTGTGAATTGAACGCATGCAACCCAAAGAAGTTACTGAGAATTCTTCTGTCTAGCATTAGATGAAGAAATCCCGTTTCCAAAGAAATCCTCAAAGAGGTCCAAATATCCACTTGCAGACTTTACAAACAGAGTGTTTCCAAAGTGTTCTATGAAAAGAAAGGTTAAACTCTGTGAGTGGAACTCACACATCACAAACTGGTTTCTGAGAATGATTCTCTGTAGTTTTTATACGAAGATATTCCCTTTTCTACCGTTGGCCCCAAATCGGGTGAAATCTCCATTAACAAATTCTTCAAAAAGAGGGTTTCAAATCTGCTCTGTCTAAAGGAAGGTGCAACTTTGTGAGTTGAACACACGGACGCCAAAGAATTTTCTGAGAATTCTTCTGTCTTGCAATAGATGAGGAAATCCCGTTTCCTACGAAATCCTCAAACTGGTCCATGTATCCACTTGCAGACTTACAAACAGAGTGTTTCCAAACTGCTCTATGAAAGGAAAGGTTAAACTCTGTGAGTGGAACGCACACACCACAAAGTGGTTTCTGAGAATGATTCTCTGTAGTTTTTATACGAAGATACTTCTTTTTCTACCATTGGCCCCAAAGCGCTAGAAATCTCCACTTGCAAATTCTACAAAAAGAGGGTTTCAAATCTGCTCTCTCTAAAGGAAGGTTCAACTCTGTGAGTTGAACACATTCAACCCAAAGAAGTTACTGAGAAATCTTCTGTCTAGCATTAGATGAAGAAATCCCGTTTCCAACGAAATCCTCAAAGAGGTCCTAATATCCACTTGCAGACTTACAAACAGAATGTTTCCAAAGTGCTCTATTAAAAGAAAGGTTAAACTCTGTGGGTGGAACGCACACACCACAAAGTGGTTTCTGAGAATGATTCTCTGTAGTTTTTATACGAAGATATTTCCTTTTCCTCAGTTTTCTAAAAAGCGCTTGAAATCTCCACTTGCAAATTCCACAAAAAGAGGGTTTCAAATCTGCTCTGGCTAAAGGAAGGTTCAACTCTGTGAGTTTAACACATGCAACCCAAAGAATTTTCTGAGAATTCTTCTGTCTAGCATTAGATGAAGAAATCCCGTTTCCAACGAAATCTTCAAAGCGGTCCAAATATCCACTTGCAGACTTTACAAACCGAGTGTTTACAAAGTGCTATATGAAAAGAAAGGTTAAACTCTGTGAGTGGAATGCACACATCACAAAGTGGTTTCTGAGAATGATTCTCTGTAATTTTTATACGAAGATATTTCCTTTTCTACCTTTGGCCCCAAATCGGTTGAAATCTCCACTTGCAAAGTGCACAAGAAGAGGGTTTCAAATCTGCTCTGTCTAAATGAAGGTTCAACTCTGTGACTTCTACACACGCAAAACAAAGAAGTTACTGAGAATTCTTCTGTCTAGCATTAGATGAAGAAATCCCGTTTCCAACGAAATCCTCAAAGAGGTCCAAATATCCACATGCAGACTTTACAAACAGCGTGTTTCCAAAGTGCTCTATGAAAAGAAAGGTTAAACTCTGTGTGTGGAACTCACACATCACAAACTGGTTTCTGAGAATGATTCTCTGTAGTTTTTATACGAAGATATTCCCTTTTCAACCGATGGCCAAAAATCGGGTGAAATCTCCACTTGCACATTCTACAAAAAGAGGGTTTCAAATCTGCTCTGCCTAAAGAAAGGTTCAAATCTGTGAGATAAACACACGCAACCCAAAGAAGTTACTGAGAATTCTTCTGTCTAGCATTGGATGAAGAAATCCCATTTCCAACGAAATCCTCAAAGTGGTCCAAATATCCACTTGCAGACTTACAAACAGAGTGTTTCCTAACTGCTCTATGAAAAGAAACGTTAAACTCTGTGAGTGGAATGCACACACCACAAACTGGTTTCTGAGAATGATTCTCTTTAGTTTTTATACGAAGATATTTCCTTTTCTGCCGTTGGCCCCAAAGCGCTTAAAATCTCCAACAGCAAATTCTACAAAAAGAGAGTTTCAAATCTGCTCTGTCTAAAGGAAGGTTCAACACTGTGAGTTGAACACATGCACGCCAAAGAATTTTCTGAGAATTCTTCTGTCTAGCGTTAGATGAAGAAATCCCGTTTCCAACGAATTCCTCAAAGAGGTCCAAATATCCACTTGCAGAGTTTACAAACAGAGTGTTTCCAATGTGCTCTATGAAAACAAAGGTTAAACTCTGTGAGTGGAACGCACACATCACAAACTGGTTTCTGAGATTGATTCTCTGTAGTTTTCATACGATGATATTCCCTTTTCTACTTTTGGCCCCAAATCGGGTGAAATCTACACTTGCAAATTCCAAAAATAGAGGGTTTAAAATCTGCTCTGTCTAAAGGAAGGTTCAACTCTGTGAGTTGTACACACGCAAACAAAGAAGTTCCTGAGAATTCTTCTGTCTTGCATTAGATGAAGAAATCCCGTTTCCAACGAAATCCTCAAAGAGGCCCAAATATCCACTTGCAGACTTTACAAACAGATTGTTTCCAAATTGCTCTATGAAAAGAAAGGTTAAACTCTGTGAGTGGAACGCACACATCACAAAGTGGTTTCTGAAAATGATTCTCTCTACTTTTCATATGAAGATATTTCCTTTTCTACCGTTGGCCCCAAAGCGCTTGAAATCTCCAATTTCAAATTACACAAAAAGCGGGTTTCAAATGTGCTCTTCCAAAAGAAAGGTTCAACTCTGTGAGTTGAACACACGCAACCCAAAGAAGTTACTGAGAATTCTTCTGTCTAGCATTAGATTAAGAACTCCCGTTTCCAACGAAATCCTCAAAGAGGTCAAAATATCCACTTGCAGACTTTACAAACAGAGTGTCTACAAAGTGCTCTATGAATAGAAAGGTTAAACTCTGGGAGTGGAATGCACACATCACAAAGTGGTTTCTGAAAATGATTCTCTGCAGTTTTTAAACGAAGATATTTCCCTTTCTACCGTTGAACCCAAATCAGGTGAAATCTCCACTTGCAAATTCCACAAAAAGTGGATTTCAAATCTGCTCTTCCAAAAGAAAGGTTCAACTCTGTGAGTTGAACACACGGAACCCAAAGAGTTTTCTGAGAATTCTTCTGTCTAGCATTAGATGAAGAAATCCCGTTTCCAACGAAATCCTCAAAGAGGTCCAAATATCTGCTTTCAGACTATACAAACAGAGTGTTTCCAAAGTGCTCTATGAAAAGAAAGGTTAAACTCAGTGAGTGGAATGCACACATCACAAAGTGGTTTCTGTAAATGATTCCCTCTACTTTTATAAGAAGATATTTACTTTTCTACCGTGGGCCCCAAAGCGATTCAAATCTCCACGTGCAAATTCCTCAAAAACAGTGTTTCAAATCTGCTCTGTCTAAAGAAAGGTTCATCTCTGTGAGTTGAACACACGCAACCCAAAGAAGTTACTGAGAATTCTTCTGTCTAGCATTAGATGAAGAAATCCCGTTTCCAACGAAATCCTCAAAGAGGTCCAAATATCCACTTGCAGACTTTATCAACAGAGTGTTTCCAAAGTGCTCTATGAAGAGAAACGTTAAACACTGTGGGTGGAACGCACACATCACAAAGTGGTTTCTGAGAATGATTCTCTGAAATTTTTATATGAAGATATTTCCTTTTCTACCATTGGCCAAAAATCTGGTGAAATCTCCACGTGCATATTCCACAAAAAGAGGGTTTCAAAACTGCTGTGTCTAAAGGAAGGTTCAACTCTGTGATTTGAAAACAAGCAACCCAAAGAAGTTATTGAGAATTCTTCTGTCTAGCATTAGATGAAGGAATCCCGTTTCCAACTAAATCCTCAAAGAGGTCCAAATATCCACTTGCAGACTTTACAAACAGAGTGTTTCCTAACTGCTCTATGAAAAGAAAGGTTAAACTCTGTGGGTGGAATGCACACATCACAAAGTGTTTCTTGAGAATGATTCTCTCTAGTTTTTATATGAAGATATTTCCTTTTCTACCGTTTGCCCCAATTTGGGTGAAATCTCTGCTTGCAAATTCCACAAAATGAGGGATTCAAATCTGCTCTGTCTAAAGGAAGGTTCAACTCTGTGAGTTGAACACACGCAACCCAAAGCAGTTACTGACAATTCTTCTGTCTGGCAGTAGATGAAGAAATCCCGTTTCCAATGAAATCCTCAAGGAGGTACAAATATCCACTTGCAGACTTTACAAACACAGTGTTTCCAAACTGCTCTATGAAAAGAAAGGTTAAACTCTGTGGGTGGAATGCACACATCACAAAGTGGTTTCTGAGAATGATTCTCTGTAGTTTTTATACGAAGATATTTCCTTTTCTACCATTGGCCCCAAAGGGCTTGAAATCTCCACTTGCAAATTCGACAAAAAGAGGGTTTCATGTCTGCTCTTCCTAAAGGGACGTTCAACTCTGTGAGTTGAACACACGCAACCTGAAGAATTTTCTGAGAATTCTTCTGTCTTGCATTAGATGATGAAATCCCATTTTCAATGAAATACTCAAAGAGGTCCAAATATCCACTTGCAGACTTTACAAACAGAGTGTTTCCAAAGTGCTCTATGAAAAGAAAGGTTGAACTCTGTGAGTGGAACGCACACATGACAAAGTGGTTTCTGAGAATGATTCTCTCTGGTTTTTATACGAAGATATTGCCTTTTCTTCCATTGGCCCCAAAGCAGGTGAAATCTCCACTTGCAAATTCCACAAAAAGAGGGTTTCAAATCTGCTCTGTCTAAAGGAAGGTTCAACTCTGTGAGTTGTACACACATAAAACAAAGAAGTTACTGAGAAAGTTTCTGTCTAGCATTAGATGAAGAAATCCCATTTTCAAAGAAATCCTAAAAGAGGTCCAAATATCCGCTTGCAAACTATACAAACAGAGTGTTTCCAAACTGCTCTACGAAAAGAAAGGTTAAACTCAGTGAGTGGAACGCACACATCACAAAGTGGTTTCTGAAAATGATTCTGTCTACTTTTTATAAGAAGATATTTCCTTTTCTACCGTGGGCCCCAAAGCGCTTGAAATCTCCACTTGCAAATTCCACAAAAAGAGGGTTTCAAATTTGCTCTGTCTAAAGGAAGGTTCAACTCTGTGAGTTGAACACAAGCAACCCAAAGAATTTTCTGAGAATTCTTCTGTCTAGCATTAGAAAAGAAAATTCCGTTTCCAAAGAAATCCACAAAGAGGTCCAAATATCCACTTACAGACTTTACAAACAGAGTGTTTCCGAACTGCTCTATGAAAAGAAAGGTTAATCTCTGTCGGTGGAACGCACACATCGCAAAGTGGTTCCTGAGAATGATTCTCTCTGGTTTTTATACGAAGATATTTCCTTTTCTACCGTTGGCCCCAAAGGGCTTGAAATCTCCACTTGCAAATTCCACAAAAAGAGGTTTTCAAGTCTGCTCTGTCTAAAGAAAGGTTCAACTCTGTGAGTTGAATGCATGCAACTGAAAGAAGTTACTGAGAACTCTTCTGTCTAGCATTAGATGAAGAAATCCCGTTTCCAACGATATCCTCAAAGAGGTCCAAATATCCACTTGCAGACTTTACAAACAGGGTGTTTCCAAACTGCTCTATGAAAAGAAAGGTTAATCACTGTGGGTGGAACGCACACACCACAAAGTGGTTTCTGAGAATGATTCTCTGTAGTATTTATATGAAGATATTTCCTTTTCAAAGGTGGGCCCCAAAGTGCTTGAAATCTCCACTTGCAAATTCCACAAAAAGAGGGTTTCAAATCTGCTCTTCCTAAAGAAAGGTTCAACTCTGTGAGTTGAACACACACAACCGAAACAAGATACTGAGAATTCTTCTGTCTAGCATTAGATGAAGAAATCCCGTTTCCAACGAAATCCTCAAAGAGTTGCAAATATCCACTTGCAGACTTAACAAACAGAGTGTTTCCAAACTGCTCTATGAAAAGACAGGTTAAACTCTGTGAATGGAACGCATGCATCACAAAGTGGATTCTGAAAATGATTCTCTGTAGTTTTTATATGAAGATATTTCCTTTTCTACCGTTGGCCCCAAAGTGCTTGAAATCTCCACTTGCAATTTCCACAAAAAGAGGGTTTCAAGTCTGCTTTTCCTAAAGAAGGTTCAACTCTGTGAGTTGAACACACGCAACCCAAAGAAGTTACTGAAAATTCTTCTGTCTAGAATTAGAGGAAGAAATCCCATTTCCAACGAAATCCTCAAAGAGGTACAAATATCCACTTGCAGGCTTTACAAACGGAGTGTTTGCAAACTGCTCTATGAAAAGAAAGTTTAAACTCAGTGGGTGGAATGCACACATCACAAAGTGGTTCCTGAGAATGATTCTGTCTATTTTTACACGAAGATATTTCCTTTTCTACCGTTGGCCCCAAATCGCTTTAAATCTGCACTTGCAAATTCCACAAAAAGAGGGGTTCAAATCTGCTCTGGCTAAAGGAAGGCTCAACTCTGTGAACTGTACACACGCAACCCAAAGAAGTTACTGAGAATTCTTCTGTCTGGCATTAGATGAAGAAATTTTGTTTAAAACGAAATCCTCAAAGAGGTGCAAATATCCACTTGTAGACTTTACAAACACAGTGTTTCCAAATTGCTCTATGAAAAGAAAGGTTAAGCTCTGTGAGTGGAAGGCACACATCACAAAGTGGTTTCTGAAAATGATTCTCTCTACTTTTTATGCGAAGATATTTCCTTTCCTACCGTGGGTCCCAAAGCGCTTGAAATCTCCACATTCAAATTCCACAAAAAGAGGGTTTCACGTATGCTCTTCCTAAAGAAAGGTTTAACTCTGTGAGTTGAACACACGCAACCCACAGAAGTTACTGAGAATTTTTCTGTCTAGCATTAGAGGAAGAAATCCTGTTTCCAACGAAATCCTCTAAGAGGTCCAAATATCCAGTTGCAGACTTTACAAACAGGGTGTTTCCAAACTGCTCTATGAAAAGAAAGGTTAATCACTGTGGGTGGAACGCACACACCACAAAGTGGTTTCTGAGAATGATTCTCTGTAGTATTTATATGAAGATATTTCCTTTTCAAAGGTGGGCCCCAAAGTGCTTGAAATCTCCACTTGCAAATTCCACAAAAAGAGGGTTTCAAATCTGCTCTTCCTAAAGAAAGGTTCAACTCTGTGAGTTGAACACACACAACCGAAACAAGATACTGAGAATTCTTCTGTCTAGCATTAGATGAAGAAATCCCGTTTCCAATGAAATCCTCAAAGAGTTGCAAATATCCACTTGCAGACTTAACAAACAGAGTGTTTCCAAACTGCTCTATGAAAAGACAGGTTAAACTCTGTGAATGGAACGCATGCATCACAAAGTGGATTCTGAAAATGATTCTCTGTAGTTTTTATATGAAGATATTTCCTTTTCTACCGTTGGCCCCAAAGCGCTTGAAATCTCCACTTGCAATTTCCACAAAAAGAGGGTTTCAAGTCTGCTTTTCCTAAAGAAGGTTCAACTCTGTGAGTTGAACACACGCAACCCAAAGAAGTTACTGAAAATTCTTCTGTCTAGAATTAGAGGAAGAAATCCCATTTCCAACGAAATCCTCAAAGAGGTCCAAATATCCACTTGCAGGCTTTACAAACGGAGTGTTTGCAAACTGCTCTATGAAAAGAAAGTTTAAACTCAGTGGGTGGAATGCACACATCACAAAGTGGTTCCTGAGAATGATTCTGTCTATTTTTACACGAAGATATTTCCTTTTCTACCGTTGGCCCCAAATCGCTTTAAATCTGCACTTGCAAATTCCACAAAAAGAGGGGTTCAAATCTGCTCTGGCTAAAGGAAGGCTCAACTCTGTGAACTGTACACACGCAACCCAAAAAAGTTACTGAGAATTCTTCTGTCTGGCATTAGATGAAGAAATTTTGTTTAAAACGAAATCCTCAAAGAGGTGCAAATATCCACTTGTAGACTTTACAAACACAGTGTTTCCAAATTGCTCTATGAAAAGAAAGGTTAAGCTCTGTGAGTGGAAGGCACACATCACAAAGTGGTTTCTGAAAATGATTCTCTCTACTTTTTATGCGAAGATATTTCCTTTCCTACCGTGGGTCCCAAAGCGCTTGAAATCTCCACATTCAAATTCCACAAAAAGAGGGTTTCACGTCTGCTCTTCCTAAAGAAAGGTTTAACTCTGTGAGTTGAGCACACGCAACCCACAGAAGTTACTGAGAATTTTTCTGTCTAGCATTAGAGGAAGAAATCCTGTTTCCAACGAAATCCTCTAAGAGGTCCAAATATCCAGTTGCAGACTTTACAAACAGAGTGTTTCCAAACTGCTCTATGAAAAGAAAGTTAAACTCTGTGAGTGGAAATCACACATCACAAAGTGGTTTCTGAGAATGATTCTCTGTAGTTTTTATACGAAGATATTTCCTTTTCTACCGTTGGTCCCAAAGCGCTTGAAATCTCCACTTGCAAATTCCACAAAAAGTGGGTTTCAAATCTGCTCTGACTAAAGGAATGTTCAACTCTGTGAGTTGAACACACGCAACCCAAAAAATATTCTGATAATTCTTCTCTCTAGCATTAGATGAAGAAATCCCATTTAAAACCATTCCTCAAAGAGGTGCAAATATCCACTTGGAGACTTTACAAACAGAGTGTTTCCAAAGTGCTCTATGAAAAGAAAGGTTAAACTCTGTGGGTGGAATGCACACATCACAAAGTGGTTCCTGAGAATGATTCTGTCTATTTTTACACGAAGATATTTCCTTTTCTACCGTTGGCCCCAAAGGGCTTGAAATCTCCACTTGCAAATTCCACAAAAAGAAGGTTTCAAAGCTGCTCTGGCTAAAGGAAGGTTCCACTCTGTGAGTTGTACACACGCAACCCAAAGAAGTTACTGAGAATTCTTCTGTCTAGCATTAGATGAAGAAATCCCATTTCCAACGAAATCCTCACAGAGGTCAAAATATCCAATTGCAGACTTCACAAACGGAGTGTTTCCAAAGTGCTCTATGAAAAGAAAGATTAAACTATGTGAGTGGAACGGCCACTTCACAAAGTGGTTTCTGAGAGTGATTCTCTGTAGTTTTTATACGAGGATATTTCCTTTTCTACCGTTGGCCCCAAAGCGGGTGAAATCTCCACTTGCTAATTCCACAAAAGGAGGTTTACAAATCTGCTCTGTCTAAAGGAAGGTTCAACTCTGTGAGTTGTACACACGCAAAACAAAGAAGTTACTGAGAATTCTTCTGTCTAGCATTAGAGGAAGAAATCCCGTTTCCAAAGAAATCCTCAAAGAGGTCCAAATATCCACTTGCAAACTTTACAAACAGAGTGTTTCCAAAATGCTCTATGAAAAGAAAGGTTAAACTCTGTGAGTGGAACGCACACATCACAAAATGGTTTCTGAAAATGATTCTCTCTACTTTTTATATGAAGATATTTCCTTTTCTACCGTTGGCCCCAAAGAGATTGAAATCTCCAATTGCAAATTCCACAAAAAGAGGGTTTCAAGTCTGCTCTTCCTAAAGAAAGGGTCAACACTGTGAGTTGAACACATGCAACCCAAAGAAGTTACTGAGAATTCTTCTGTCTAGCATTAGAGGAAGAAATCCCGTTTCCAACGAAATCCTCAAAGAGGTCCAAATATCCACTTGCAGACTTTACAAAGAGTGTGTTTCCAAACTGCTCTATGAATAGAAAGTTTAAACTCTGTGGGTGGAATGCACACATCACAAAGTGGTTCCTGAGAATGATTCTCTCTACTTTTTACACAAAAGTATTTCCTTTTCTACCAATCCCCAAAGCGCTTGAAATCTCCACTTGCAAATTCCACAAAAAGAGGATTTCAAATCTGCTCTGTCTAAAGGAAGGTTAAACTCTGTGAGTGGAACGCACACATCACAAAGTGGTTTCTGAGAATGATTCTCTGTAGATTTTATACGAAGACATTTCCTTTTCTACCATTGGACCCGAATCAATATAAATCTGCACTTGCAAATTCCACAAAAAGAGGGTTTCAAATCTGCTCTGTCTAAAGGAAGGTTCAACTGTGTGAATTGTACACACGCAACCAAAAGAAGTTAGTGAGAATTCTTCTGTCTAGCATTAGATGAAGAAATCCCGTTTCCAAAGATATCCTCAAAGAGGTCGAAATATCCACTTGCAGACTTTACAAACACAGTGTTTCCAAACTGCTCTATGAAAAGAAAGGTTAATCTCTGTGATTGGAAAGCACACATCCCAGAGTGGATTCTGAGAATGATTCTCTGTAGTTTTTATACGAAGATGTTTCCATTTCTACCGTTGGCCACAAAGAGATTGAAATCTCCACTTGCAAATTCCACAAAAAGAGGGTTTCAAATCTGCTCTGTCTAAAGGAAGTTTCAACTTCGTGAGTTGTACACATGCAACTTGAAGAAATTACTGAGAAATCTTCTGTCTAGCATTAGATGAAGAAATCCCATTCAAAGCGAAATCCTCAAAGAGGAGCAAATATCCACTTGCAGACTTTACAAAGAGAGTGTTTCCAAACTGCTCTATGAAAAGAAAGGTTAAACTCTGTGAGTGGAAGGCACATATCACAAAGTGGTTCCTGAAAATGATTCTCTTTACCTTTTATACCAAGATATTTCCTTTTCTACCATGGGCCCCAAAGCACTTGAAATCTCCACATGCAAATTCCGCAAAAAGAGGGTTTCAAGTCTGCTCTGTCTAAAGGAAGGTTCAATTATGTGAATTGTACACAAGCAACCCAAAGAAGTTACTGAGAATCCTTCTGTCTAGCATTAAATGAAGAAATCCCGTTTCCAACGAAATCCTCAATGAGGTCCGAATATCCACTGGCAGACTTTACAAACAGAGTGTTTCCAAACTGCTCTATGAAAAGAAAGGTTAAACTCTGTGAGTGGAACGCACACATCACAAAGTGGTTTCTGAAAATGATTCTCTGTACTTTTTATACGAAGATATTTCCTTTTGTACCGTTGGCCCCAAAGCGCTTGAAATCTCAACTTGCAAATTCCACAAAAAGAGGGAATCAAATTTGCTCCTCCTAAAGAAAGGTTCAATTTTGTGAGTTGAACACATGCAACCCAAAGAAGTTACTGAGAATTCTTCTGTCTAGCATTAGATGAAGAAATCCCGCTTCCAAGGAAATCCTCAAAGAGGTCCAAATATCCACTTGGAGACTTTACCAACAGAGTGTTTCCAAACTGCTCTATGAAACGAAAGGTTAAACTCTGTGTGTGGAACACACACATCACAAAATGGTTTCTGAGAATGATTCTCTATAGTTTTTATATGAAGATATTTCCTTTTCTACCGTTGGCCCCAAAGCGCTTGAAATCTCCACTTGCTAATTCCACAAAAAGAGGGTTTCAAATCTGCTATGTCTGAAGGAAGGTTCAACTCTGTGAGTTGAACACACGCAACCCAAATAATTTTCTGAGAATTCTTCTGTCCAGCATTAGATGAAGAAATCCCGTTTCCAACGAAATCCTCAAAGAGGTCCAAATATCCACTTGCAGACTTTACAAACAGAGTGTTTCCAGAGTGCTCTATGAAAAGAAAGTTTAAACTCTGTGAGTGGAATGCACACATCACAAAGTGGTTTCCGAGAGTGCTTCTCTGTAGTTTTTATACGAAGACATTTCCTTTTCTACAATTGGCCCCAAAGCGCTTTAAGTCTCCACTTGCAAATTCCACAAAAAGAGGGTTTCAAATCTGCTCTGTCTAAAGAAAGGTTCAACTCTGTGAGTTGTACACACGCAAAACAAAGAAGTTACTGAGAAATCTTCTGTCTAACATTAGATGAAGAAATCCTGTTTCCAACGAAATCCTTAAAGAGGTCCAAATATCCACATGCAGACTTTACAAACAGAGTGTTTCCAAACTGCTCTATGAAAATAAAGCTTAAATTCTGTGGGTGGAATGCACACATCACAATATGGTTCCTGAGAATGATTCTCTCTAGTTTTTATATGAACATATTTCCCTTTCTACCGTAGGCCGCAAAGCGCCTGAAATCTCCACTTGCAAATTCCACAAAAAGAGGGTTTCAAATCTGCTCTGTCTAAAGAAGGTTCAACTCTGTGAGTTGAACACATGCAACCCAAAGAAGTTACTGAGAATTCTTCTGTCTAGTATTAGATGAAGAAATCCCGTTTCCAAAGAAATCCTCAAAGAGGTCCAAATATCCACTTGCAGCCTTTACAAACAGAGTGTTTCCAAACTGCTCTATGAAAAGAAAGGTTAATCTCTGTGATTGGAATGCACACATCCCAAAGTGGATTCTGAGAATGATTCTCTGTAGTTTTTATACGAAGATCTTTCCATTTCTACCGTTGGCCCCAAAGAGATTGAAATCTCCAGTTGCAAATTCCACAAAAAGAGGGTTTCAAATCTGTTCTGTCTAAAGGAAGTTTCAACTTCGTGAGTTGTACACATGCAACCCCAAGAAATTACTGAGAATTCTTCTGTCTAGCATTAGATGAAGAAATCCCGTTCAAAACGAAATCCTCAAAGAGGAGCAAACATCCACTTGCAGACTTTACAAACAGAATGTTTCCAAACTGCTCTATGAAAAGAAAGGTTAAACTCTGTGAGTGGAAGGCACACATCACAAAGTGGTTTCTGAAAATTGTTCTCTCTACTATTTATACGAAGATATTTCCTTTTCTACCGTGGGCCCCAAAGCACTTGAAATCTCCACATGCAAATACCACAAAAAGAGGGTTTCAAGTCTGCTCTTCCTTAAGAAATGTTTAACTCTGTGAGTTGAACACACGCAACCCAAAGAAGTTACTGAGAATTCTTCTGTCTAGCATTAGAGGAAGAAATCCCGTTTCCAACGAAATCCTCAAAGAGCTCCGAATATCCACTGACAGACTTTACAAACAGAGTGTTTCCAAACTGCTCTATGAAAATAAAGGTTAAACTCTGTGAGTGGAACACACACATCACAAAGTGGTTTCTGAAAATGATTCACTCTAGTTTTTATACGAAGATATTTCCTTTTCTACCGTTGGCCAAAAAGCGCTTGAAATCTCCACTTGCAATTTCCACAAAAAGAGGGAAACTAATTTGCTCTTCCTAAAGAAAGGTTCAATTCTGTGAGTTGTACACACGCAAAACAAAGAAGTTACTGAGAAATCTTCTGTCTAGCATTAGATGAAGAAATCCCGTTTCCAAAGAAATCCTTAAAGAGGTCCAAATATCCACTTGCAGACTTTACAAACAGAGTGTTTCCAAACTGCTCTATGAAAAGAAAGGTTAATCTCTGTGATTGGAACGCACACATCCCAAAGTGGATTCTGAGAATGATTCTCTGTAGTTTTTATACGAAGGTGTTTCCATCTCTACCGTTAGCCCCAAAGAGATTGAAATCTCCACTTGCAAATTCCACAAAAAGAGGGTTTCAAATCTGATCTATCTAAAGGAAGTTTCAACTTCGTGAGTTGTACACATGCAACCCCAAGAAATTACTGAGAATTCTTCTGACTAGCATTAGATGAAGAAATCCCGTTCAAAATGAAATCCTCAAAGAGGAGCAAATATCCACTTGCAGACTTTACCAACAGAGTGTTTCCAAACTGCTCTATGAAAAGAAAGCTAAAACTCTGTGAGTGGAAGGCACGCATCACAATGTGGTTTCTGAAAATGATTCTCTCTACTTTTTATACGAAGATATTTCCTTTTCTACCTTGGGCCCCAAAGCACTTGAAATCTCCACATGCAAATTCCACAAAAAGAGCGTTTCTAGTCTGCTCTTCCTAAAGAAATGTTTAACTCTGTGAGTTGAACACACGCAACCCAAAGAAGTTACAGAGAATTCTTCTGTCTAGCATTAGAGGAAGAAATACCGTTTCCAACGAAATCCTCAAAGGGGTCCGAATATCCACTTGCAGACTTTATAAACAGAGTGTTTCCAAACTGCTCTATGAAAAGAAAGGTTAAACTCTGTGAGTGGAACACACACATCACAAAGTGGTGCCTGAGAAAGATTCTGTCTATTTTTACACGAAGAGATTTCCTTTTCTACCGTTGGCCCCAAATCGCTTGAAATCTCCACTTGCAAATTCCACAAAAAGAGGGAATCAAACTTGCTCTTCCAAAAGAAAGGTTCAATTCTGTGAGTTGAACACATGCACCCCAAGGAAGTTACTGAGAATTCTTCTGTCTAGCATTAGATGAAGAAATCCCGCTTCCAAGGAAATCGTCAAAGAGGTCCAAATATCCACTTGCAGACTTTACCAACAGAGTGTTTCCAAACTGCTCTATGAAAAGAAAGGTTAAACTCTGGGTGTGGAACGCACACATCACAAAGTGGTTTCTGAGAATGTTTCTCTATAGTTTTTATATGAAGATATTTCCTTTTCTACCGTTGGCCCCAAAACGCTTGAAATCTCCACTTGCAAATTCCACAAAAAGAGGGTTTCAAATCTGCTCTGTCTAAAGGAAGGTTCAACTCTGTGAGTTGAACACACGTAACCCAAATAATTTTCTGAGAATTCTTCTGTCCAGCATTAGATGAAGAAATCCCGTTTCCAACGAAATCCTCAAAGAGGTCCAAATATCCACTTGCAGACTTTACAAACAGAGTGTTTCCAGAGTGCTCTATGAAAAGAAAGTTTAAACTCTGTGAGTGGAATGCACACATCACAAAGTGGTTTCCGAGAGTGCTTCTCTGTAGTTTTTATACGAAGACATTTCCTTTTCTACAATTGGCCCCAAAGCGCTTTAAGTCTCCACTTGCAAATTCCACAAAAAGAGGGTTTCAAATCTGCTCTGTCTAAAGAAAGGTTCAACTCTGTGAGTTGTACACACGCAAAACAAAGAAGTTACTGAGAAATCTTCTGTCTAACATTAGATGAAGAAATCCCGTTTCCAACGAAATCCTTAAAGAGGTCCAAATATCCACATGCAGACTTTACAAACAGAGTGTTTCCAAACTGCTCTATGAAAATAAAGCTTAAATTCTGTGGGTGGAATGCACACATCACAATATGGTTCCTGAGAATGATTCTCTCTAGTTTTTATATGAACATATTTCCCTTTCTACCGTAGGCCGCAAAGCGCCTGAAATCTCCACTTGCAAATTCCACAAAAAGAGGGTTTCAAATCTGCTCTGTCTAAAGAAGGTTCAACTCTGTGAGTTGAACACATGCAACCCAAAGAAGTTACTGAGAATTCTTCTGTCTAGTATTAGATGAAGAAATCCCGTTTCCAAAGAAATCCTCAAAGAGGTCCAAATATCCACTTGCAGCCTTTACAAACAGAGTGTTTCCAAACTGCTCTATGAAAAGAAAGGTTAATCTCTGTGATTGGAATGCACACATCCCAAAGTGGATTCTGAGAATGATTCTCTGTAGTTTTTATACGAAGATCTTTCCATTTCTACCGTTGGCCCCAAAGAGATTGAAATCTCCAGTTGCAAATTCCACAAAAAGAGGGTTTCAAATCTGTTCTGTCTAAAGGAAGTTTCAACTTCGTGAGTTGTACACATGCAACCCCAAGAAATTACTGAGAATTCTTCTGTCTAGCATTAGATGAAGAAATCCCGTTCAAAACGAAATCCTCAAAGAGGAGCAAACATCCACTTGCAGACTTTACAAACAGAATGTTTCCAAACTGCTCTATGAAAAGAAAGGTTAAACTCTGTGAGTGGAAGGCACACATCACAAAGTGGTTTCTGAAAATTGTTCTCTCTACTATTTATACGAAGATATTTCCTTTTCTACCGTGGGCCCCAAAGCACTTGAAATCTCCACATGCAAATACCACAAAAAGAGGGTTTCAAGTCTGCTCTTCCTTAAGAAATGTTTAACTCTGTGAGTTGAACACACGCAACCCAAAGAAGTTACTGAGAATTCTTCTGTCTAGCATTAGAGGAAGAAATCCCGTTTCCAACGAAATCCTCAAAGAGCTCCGAATATCCACTGACAGACTTTACAAACAGAGTGTTTCCAAACTGCTCTATGAAAATAAAGGTTAAACTCTGTGAGTGGAACACACACATCACAAAGTGGTTTCTGAAAATGATTCACTCTAGTTTTTATACGAAGATATTTCCTTTTCTACCGTTGGCCAAAAAGCGCTTGAAATCTCCACTTGCAATTTCCACAAAAAGAGGGAAACTAATTTGCTCTTCCTAAAGAAAGGTTCAATTCTGTGAGTTGTACACACGCAAAACAAAGAAGTTACTGAGAAATCTTCTGTCTAGCATTAGATGAAGAAATCCCGTTTCCAAAGAAATCCTTAAAGAGGTCCAAATATCCACTTGCAGACTTTACAAACAGAGTGTTTCCAAACTGCTCTATGAAAAGAAAGGTTAATCTCTGTGATTGGAACGCACACATCCCAAAGTGGATTCTGAGAATGATTCTCTGTAGTTTTTATACGAAGGTGTTTCCATCTCTACCGTTAGCCCCAAAGAGATTGAAATCTCCACTTGCAAATTCCACAAAAAGAGGGTTTCAAATCTGATCTATCTAAAGGAAGTTTCAACTTCGTGAGTTGTACACATGCAACCCCAAGAAATTACTGAGAATTCTTCTGACTAGCATTAGATGAAGAAATCCCGTTCAAAATGAAATCCTCAAAGAGGAGCAAATATCCACTTGCAGACTTTACCAACAGAGTGTTTCCAAACTGCTCTATGAAAAGAAAGCTAAAACTCTGTGAGTGGAAGGCACGCATCACAATGTGGTTTCTGAAAATGATTCTCTCTACTTTTTATACGAAGATATTTCCTTTTCTACCTTGGGCCCCAAAGCACTTGAAATCTCCACATGCAAATTCCACAAAAAGAGCGTTTCTAGTCTGCTCTTCCTAAAGAAATGTTTAACTCTGTGAGTTGAACACACGCAACCCAAAGAAGTTACAGAGAATTCTTCTGTCTAGCATTAGAGGAAGAAATACCGTTTCCAACGAAATCCTCAAAGGGGTCCGAATATCCACTTGCAGACTTTATAAACAGAGTGTTTCCAAACTGCTCTATGAAAAGAAAGGTTAAACTCTGTGAGTGGAACACACACATCACAAAGTGGTGCCTGAGAAAGATTCTGTCTATTTTTACACGAAGAGATTTCCTTTTCTACCGTTGGCCCCAAATCGCTTGAAATCTCCACTTGCAAATTCCACAAAAAGAGGGAATCAAACTTGCTCTTCCAAAAGAAAGGTTCAATTCTGTGAGTTGAACACATGCACCCCAAGGAAGTTACTGAGAATTCTTCTGTCTAGCATTAGATGAAGAAATCCCGCTTCCAAGGAAATCGTCAAAGAGGTCCAAATATCCACTTGCAGACTTTACCAACAGAGTGTTTCCAAACTGCTCTATGAAAAGAAAGGTTAAACTCTGGGTGTGGAACGCACACATCACAAAGTGGTTTCTGAGAATGTTTCTCTATAGTTTTTATATGAAGATATTTCCTTTTCTACCGTTGGCCCCAAAACGCTTGAAATCTCCACTTGCAAATTCCACAAAAAGAGGGTTTCAAATCTGCTCTGTCTAAAGGAAGGTTCAACTCTGTGAGTTGAACACACGTAACCCAAAGAATTTTCTGAGAATTCTTCGGTCTAGCATTAGATGAAGAAATCCCGTTTCCAACGAAATCCTCAAAGAGGTACAAATATCCACTTGCAGACTTTACAAACAGAGTGTTTCCAAAGTGCTCTATGAAAAGAAAGGTTAAACTCTGTGAGTGGAACGCACACATCACAAAGTGGTTTCTGAGAGTGTTTCTCTGTAGTTTTTATACGAAGACATTTCCTTTTCTACCTTTGGCCCCAAAGCGCTTAAAGTCTCCACATGCAAATTCCACAAAAAGAGGCTTTCAAATCTGGTCTGTCTAAAGAAAGGTTCAACTCTGTGAGTTGTACACACGCAAAACAAAGAAGTTACTGAGAAATCTTCTGTCTAGCATTAGATGAAGAAATCCCGTTTCCTAAGAAATCCTTAAAGAGGTCCAAATATCCACTTGCAGAATTTACAAACAGAGTGTTTCCAAACGGCTCTATGAAAATAAAGGATAAACTGTGTGGGTGGAATGCACACATCACAATGTGGTTCCTGAGAATGATTCTCTCTAGTTTTTATACGAAGATATTTCCCTTTCTACCGTAGGCCCCAAAGCGCTTGAAATCTCCACTTGCAAATTCCACAAAAAGAGGGTTTCAAATCTGCTCTGTCTAAAGGAAGGTTCAAGTCTGTGAGTTGAACACATGCAACCCAAAGAAGTTGCTGAGAATTCTTCTGTCTAGCATTAGATGAAGAAATCCCGTTTCCAAAGAAATCCTCAAAGAGGTCCAAATATCCACTTGCAGACTTTACACATAGAGTGTTTCCAAACTGTTCTATGAATGAAAGGTTAATCTCTGTGATTGGAACGCACACATCCCAAAGTGGATTCTGAGAATGATTCTCTGTAGTTTTTACACGAAGATATTTCCATTTCTACCATTGGCCCCAAAGAGCTTGAAATCTCCACTTGCAAATTCCACAAAAAGAGGGTTTCAAATCTGTTCTGTCTAAAGGAAGTTTCAACTTTGTGAGTTGTACACATGCAACCCGAAGGAATTACTGAGAATTCTTCTGTCTAGCATTAGATGAAGAAATCCCGTTTAAAACGAAATCCTCAAAGAGGGGCAAATATCCACTTGCAGACTTTACAAACAGAGTGTTTCCAAACTGCTCTATGAAAAGAAAGGTTAAACTCTGTGAGTGGAAGGCACACATCACAAAGTGGTTTCTGAAAATGACTCTCTCTACTTTTTAAAGGAAGATATTTCCTTTACTACCATGGGCCCCAAAGCGCTTGAAATCTCCACATGCAAATTCCAAAAAAGGAGGGTTTCAAGTCAGCTCTTCCAAAAGTAATGTTTAACTCTGTGAGTTGAACACACGCAACCCAAAGAAGTTACTGAGAGTTCTTCTGTCTAGCATTAGATGAAGAAATCCCGTTTACAACGAAATCCTCAAAGGGGTTCAAATATCCACTTGCAGACTTTATAAACAGAGTGTTTCCAAACTGCTCTATGAAAAGAAAGGTTATACTCTATGGGTGAAATGGACACATCACAAAGTGGTTCCTGAGAAAGATTCTGTCTATTTTTACACGAAGATATTTCCTTTGCAACCATTGGCCCCTAATTGCTTGAAATCTCCACTTGCAAATTCCACAAAAAGAGGGTTGCAAATCTGCTCTGTCTAAAGGAAGGTTCAACTCTGTGAATTGTAAACACACAACCCAAAGAAGTTACTGAGAATTCTTCTGTCTAGCATTAGATGAAGAAATCCCGTTTCCAACGAAATCCTCAAAGAGGTCCAAATATCCATTGGCAGACTTTACAAACAGAGTGTTTCCAAACTGCTCTATGAAAAGAAAGGTTAAACTCTGTGAGTGGAACGCACACATCACAAAGTGGTTTCTGAAAATGATTCTCTCTAGTTTTTATACGAAGATATTTCCTTTTGTACCGTTGGCCCCAAAGCGCTTGAAATCTCCACTTGCAAATTCCACAAAAAGAGGGAATCAAATTTGCTCTTCCTAAAGAAAGGTTCAATTCTGTGAGTTGAACACATGCAACCCAAAGAAGTTACTGACAATTCTTCTGTCTAGCTTTAGATGAAGAAATCCCGCTTCCAAAGAAATCCTCAAAGAGGTCCAAATATCCACTTGCAGAATTTACCAACAGAGTGTTTCCAAACCGCTCTATGAAAAGAAAGGTTAAACTCTGTGTGTGGAACGCACACATCACAAAGTGGTTTCTGAGAATGATTCTCTATAGTTTTTACATGAAGATATTTCCTTTTCTACCGTTGGCACCAAAGCGCTTGAAATCTCCACTTGCAAATTCCACAAAAAGAGGGTTTCAAATCTGCTCAGTCTAAAGGAAGGTTCAACTCTGTGCATTGTACACATGCAACCCAAAGAAATTACTGAGAATTCTTCTGTCTAGCATTAGATGAAGAAATCCCGTTTCCAACGAAATCCTCAAAGAGGTCCGAATATCCACTGGCAGACTTTACAAACAGAGTGTTTCCAAACTGCTCTATGAAAAGAAAGGTTAAACTCTGTGAGTGGAACGCACACATCACAAACTGGTTTCTGAAAATGATTCTCTCTAGTTTTTATACGAAGATATTTCCTTTTGTGCCGTTGGCCCCAAAGCGCTTGAAATCTCCACATGCAAATTCCACAAAAAGGGGGTTTCAAGTCTGCTCTTCCTAAAGAAAGGTTCAACTCTGTGAGTTGAACACATGCAACCCAAAGAAGTTACTGAGAATTCTTCTGTCTACCATTAGAGGAAGAAATCCCGTTTCCAAAGAAATCCTCAAAGAGGTACAAATATACACTTTCAGACTTTACAAACAGAGTGTTTCCAAACTGCTCTATGAAAAGAAAGGTTAAACTCTGTGGGTGGAATGCACACATCACAAAGTGGTTCCTGAGAATGATTCTCTCTAGTTTTTAGACGAACATATTTCCTTTTCTACCGTAGGCCCCAAATCGCTAGAAATCTCCACTTGCAAATTCCACAAAAAGAGGATTTCAAATCTGCTCTGTCTAATTGAAGGTTCAACTCTGTGAATTGTACACACGCAACTGAAGGAAGTTACTGAGAATTCTTCTGTCTAGCATTAGATCAAAAAATCCCGTTTCCTACGAAATCCTCAAAGAGGTCCAGATATCCACTTGCAGACTTTATAAACAGAGTGTTTCCAAACTGCCCTTTGAAAAGAAAGGTTAAACTCTGTGAGTGGAACGCACACATCACAAAGTCGTTTCGGAAAATGATTCTCTCTAGTTTTTATACGAAGATATTTCCTTTTGTACCGTCGGCCCCAAAGCGCTTGAAATCTCCACTTGCAAATTCCACAAAAAGAGGGTTTCAAATCTGCTCTGTCTAAAGGAAGGTTCAACTCTCTGAATTGTACACACGCAACCCAAAGAAGTTACTGAGAATTCTTCTGTCTAGCATTAGATGGAGAAATCCCGTTTGCAAAGAAATCCTCAAAGAGGTCCGAATATCCACTGGCAGACTTTACAAACAGAGTGTTTCCAAACTGCTCTATGAAAAGAAAGGTTAAACTCTGTGAGCGGAACGCACACATCACAAAGTGGTTTCTGAAAATGATTCTCTCTACATTTTATAGGAAGATATTTCCTTTTCTACCATGGGCCCCAAAGCGCTTGAAATCTCCACATGCAAATTAAACAGAAAGAGGGTTTCAAGTCTGCTCTTCCTAAAGAAATGTTTAACTCTGTGAGTTGAACACACGCAACGCAAAGAAGTTACTGAGAATTCTTCTGTCTAGCATTAGATGAAGAAATCCCGTTTCCAACGAAATCCTCAAAGAGGTCCAAATGTCTACTTGCAGACTTTACAAACAGAGTGTTTCCAACCTGCTCTATGAAAAGAAAGGTTAAACTCTGTGGGTGGAATGCGCACATCACAAAGTGGTTCCTGAGAATGATTCTCTCCAGTTTTTATACGAAGATATTTCCTTTTCTACCGTAGGCCCCAAAGCGCTTGAAATCTCCACTTGCAAATTCCACAAAAAGTGGGTTTCAAATCTGCTCTGTCTAAAGGAAAGTTCAACTCTGTGAATTGTACACACGCAACCCAAAGAAGTTACTGAGAATTCTTCTGTCTAGCATTAGATGAAGAAATCCCGTTTCCAACGAAATCCTCAAAGAGGTCCAAATATCCACTGGCAGACTTTACAAACAGAGTGTTTCCAAAGTGCTGTATGAAAAGAAAGGTTAAACTCTGTGAGTGGAACGCACACATCACAAAGTGATTTCTGAAAATGATTCTCTCTAGTTCTTATACGAAGATATTTCCTTTTGTACCGTTGGCCCCAAAGCGCTTGAAATCTCCACTTGCAAATTCCACAAAAAGAGGGTTTCAAATGTGCTCTTCCTAAAGAAAGGTTCAAATCTGTGAGTTGAACACACCAACCCAAGGAAGTTACTGAGAATTCTTCTGTCTAGCATTAGATGAAAAATCCCATTTCCAACGAAATCCTCAAAGAGGTCCAAATATCCACTTGCAGACTTTGCAAACACAGTGTTTCCAAACTGCTGTATGAAAAGAAAGGTTAAACTCTGTGAGTGGAATGCACACATCACAAAGCAGTTTCTGAGAATGATTCTCTGTAGTTTTTGTACGAAGATATTTCCTTTTCTACCGTTGGCCCCAAAGCGCTTGAAATCTCCACTTGCAAATTCCACAAAAAGGGGGTTTCAAACCTGCTCTGTCTAAAGGAAGGTTCAGCTCTGTGAGTTGAACACAATCAACCCAAAGTATTTTCTGAGAATTCTTCTGACTAGCATTAGGTGAAGAAATCCCGTTTCCAAAGAAATCCTCAAAGAGGTCCAAATATCCACTTGCAGACTTTACAAACACAGTGTTTCCAAACTGCTGTTTGAATATAAAGGTTAAAATCTGTGGGTGGAATGCGCACATCACAAAGTGCTTTCTGAGAATGATTCTCTGTAGTTTTTATACGAAGATATTTCCTTTTCTACCGTTGGCCACAAAGCGCTTGAAATCTCCACTTGCAAATTCCACAAAAAGAAGGTTTCAAATCTGCTCTGTCTAAAGGAAGGTACAGCTCTGTGAGTTCAACACATGCAACCCAAAGAAGTTACTGAGAATTGTTCTGTCCAGCATTAGATGAAGAAATCCCGTTTCCAACGAAATCCTCAAAGAGGTCAAATATCCACTTGCAGACTTTTCCAACAGAGTGTTTCCAAACTGTTGTATGAAAAGAAAGGTTAAACTGTGTTAGTGGAATGCACACATCACAAAGTGGTTTCTGAAAATGATTCTCTCGTATTTATACGAAGATATTTCCTTTTCTACCGCTGCGCCCAAAGCGCTTGAAATCTCCACTTGCAAATTCCACAAAAAGAGGGTTTCAAGTCTGCTCTTCCTAAAGAAAGGTTTAACTCTGTGAGTTGAGCACACGCAACACAAAGAAGTTACTGAGAATTCTTCTGTCTGCATTAGAGGAAGAAATCCCATTTCCAACGAAATCCTCAAAGAGGTCCAAATATCCACTTGCAGACATTACAAACAGAGTGTTTCCAAACTGCTCTATGAAAAGAAAGGTTAAACTCTGTGGGTTGAACGCACACATCACAAAGTACTTTCTGAGAATGATTCTCTGTAGTTTTTATACGAAGATATTTACTTTTCTACCGTTGGCCCCAAAGCGCTTGAAATCTCCACTTGCAAATAACAAAAAAAGAGGGTTTCAAATCTGCTCTGTCTAAAGTAAGGTTCAACTCTGTGAGTTGAACACAATCAACCCAAAGAATTTTCTGAGAATTCTTCTGTCTAGCATTTGATGAAGAAATCCCGTTTCCAAAGAAATCCTCAAAGAGGTCCAAATATCCAATTGCAGACTATACCAACAGAGTGTTTCCAAAGTGCTCTATGAAAAGAAAGGTTAAACTTTGTGAGTGGAACGCACACATCACAAAGTGGTTTCTGAAAATGATTCTCTCTACTTTTTATACGAAGATATTTCCTTTTCTACCGTGGGCCCAAAAGCGATTGAATACTCCAATTGAAAATTCCACAAAAAGAGGGTTTCAAATCTGCTCTTCCTAAAGAAAGGTTCAAATCTGTGAGTTGAACACACGCAACCCAAAGAAGATACTGAGAATTCTTCTGTCTAGCATTAGATGAAGAAGTCTTGTTTCCAACGAAATCCTCAAAGAGGTCCAAATTTCCACTTGCAGACTTTACAAACACAGTGTTTCCAAGCTGCTCTTTGAAAAGAAAGGTTAAACTCTGTGGGTGAAATGCACACATCACAAACTTGATTCTGAGAATGATTCTCTCTAGTTTTTATACAAAGATATTTCCTTTTCTACCGCTGGCCACAAAGCGCTTGAAATCTCCACTTGCAAATTCCACAAAAAGAGGGTTTCAAATCTGCTCTGTCTAAAGGAAGGTTCAACTCTGTGCGTTGAATGCATGCAACCCAAAGAAGTTACATAGAGTTCTTCTGTCTAGCATTAGATGAAGAAATCCCGTTTCCAACGAAATCTTCAAAGAGGTCCAAATAACCACTTGTAGACTTTACAAACAGAGTGTTTCCAAACTGCTGTATGAAAAGAAAGGTTAAACTCTGTGGGTGGAATGCACACATCACAAAGTGGATTCTGAGAATGATTCTCTGTAGTTTTTATACGAAGATATTTCCTTTTCTACCGTTGGCCCCAAAGCGATTGAAATCTCTACTTGCAAATTCCACAAAAAGAAGGTTTCACATCTGCTCTCTCTAAAGGAAGGTTCAGTTTGTGAGTTGGTCACATGCAACCCAAAGAAGTTACTGAGAATTCTTCTGTCTAGCTTTAGATGAAGAAATCCCGTTTCCAACTAAATCCTCAAAGGTGTCCAAATATCCACTTGCAGACTTTACAAACAGAGTGTCTCCAAACTGCTCTACGAAAAGAAAGGATAAACTCTGTGGGTGGAATGCACACATCACAAATTAGTTTCTGAGAATGATTCTCTGTAGTTATTATACGAAGATATTTACTTTTCTTCCGTTGGCCCCAAAGCGTTTGAAATCTCCACTTGCAAATTCCACAAAAAAGAGGGTTTCAAATCTGCTCTGTCTAAAGGAAGGTTCAACTCTGTGAGTTGAACACAAGCAACCCAAAGAATTTTCTGAGAATTCTTCTGTCTAGCATTAGATGAAGAAATCCCGCTTCCAACGAAAACCTCAAAGAGGTCCAAATATCCACTTGCAGACTTTACCAACAGAGTGTTTCCAAAGTGCTCTATGAAAAGAAAGTTTAAACTCCGTGAGTGGAATGCACACATCACAAAGTGGTTTCTGAAAGTAATTCTCTCTACTTTTTATAGGAAAATATTTCCTTTTCTACCGCGGGCCCGAAAGCGCTTGAAATCTCCAATTCCAAATTCCAAAAAAAGAAGGTTTCAAATCTGCTCTGTTTAAAGAAAGGTTCAACTCTGTGAGTTGAACACATGCAACACAAAGAAGTTACTGAGAATTCTTCAGTCTAGCATTAGATGAAGAAATCCCGTTTCCAACGAAATCCTCAAAGAGGTTCAAATATCCACTTGCAGACTTTACAAACAGAGTGTTTCCAAACTGCACTATGAAAAGAAAGGTTAAACTCTGTGGGTGGAATGCACACATCACAAAGTGGTTTCTGAGAATGATTGTCTGTAGTTTTTATACGAAGATATTTCCTTTTCTACCCTTGGCCCCAAAGCGCTTGAAATCTCCAATGGCAAATTCCACAAAAAGAGGGTTTCAAATCTGCTCTGTCAGAAGGAAGGTTCAACTCTGTGAGTTGAACACATGCAACCCAAAGAAGTTACTGAGAATTCTTCTGTCTTGCATTAGATGAAGAAATCCCGTTTCCAACAAAATCCTCAAAGAGCTCCAAATATCCACTTGCAGACTTTACAAACAGAGTGTTTCCAAACTGCTCTATGAAAAGAAAGGTTAAACTCTGTGAGAGGAATGCACACATCACAGAGTAGTTTCTGAGAATGATTCTCTCTAGTTTTTATACGAAGATATTTCCTTTTCTACCGTTGGCCCCAAAGCGCTTGAAATCTCCATTTGCAAATTCCACAAAAAGAGGTTTTCAAATCTGCTCTTCCTAAAGTAAGGTTCAACTCTGTGAGGTGAACACATGCAACCCAAAGAAGTTACTGAGAATTCTTTTCTCTAGCATTAGGTGAAGAAATCCCTTTTCCAACGAAATCCTCAAAGAGGTCCAAATATCCACTTGCAGACATTACAAACAGAGTGTTTCCAAACTGCTCTATGAAAAGATAGGTTAAACACTGTGGGTGGAATGCACACATCACAAAGTGGTTTCTGAGAATGATTCTCTCTGGTATTTATACGAAGATATTTCCTTTTCTACCGTTGGCCCCAAAGCGCTTGAAATCTCCACTAGCAAATTCCACAAAAAAGAGGGTTTCAAATCTGCTCTGTCTAAAGGAAGGTTCAACTCTGTGAGGTGAACACAAGCAACCCAAAGAATTTTCTGAGAATTCCTCTGTCTAGCATTAGATGAAGAAATCCCGTTTCCAACGAAAACCTCAAAGAGGTCCAAATATCCACTTGCAGACTTTACCAACAGAGTGTTTCCAAAGTGCTCCATGAAAAGAAAGGTTAAACTCTGTGAGTGGAATGCACACATCACAAAGTGGTTTCTGAAAGTAATTCTCTCTACTTTTTATAGGAAGATATTTCCCTTTCTACCGTGGGCCCGAAAGCGCTTGAAATCTCCAAATCCAAATTCCACAAAAAGAAGGTTTCAAATCTGCTCTGTCTAAAGGAAGGTTCAACTCTGTGAGTTGAACACATGCAACCCAAAGAAGTTACTGAGAATTATTCTGTCTAGCATTAGATGAAGAAATCCCGTTTCCAAAGAAATCCTCAAAGAGGCCCAAATATCCACTTGCAGACTTTACAAACAGAGTGTTTCCAAACTGCTCTATGAAAAGAAAGGTTAAACTCTGTGGGTGGAATGCACACATCACAAAGTGGTTTCTGAGAATGATTATCTGTAGTTTTTATACGAAGATGTTTCCTTTTCTACCGTAGGCCCCAAATCGGGTAAAATCTCCACTTGCAAATTCCACTAAAAGACGGTTTCAAATCTGCTGTGTCTAAAGGAAGGTTCAACTCTGTGAGTTGAACACATGCAACCCAAAGAGGTTACCGAGAATTCTTCTGTCTAGAATTAGATGAAGAAATCCCGTTTCCAACGAAATCCTCAAAGAGGTCCAAATATCCACTTGCAAACTTTACAAACAGAGTGTTTCCAAACTGCTCTTTGAAAGGAAAGGTTAAACTCTGTGGGTGGAATGCACACATCACAAAGTGGTTTCTGAGAATGATTCTCTCTAGTTTTTATACGAAGATATTTCCTTTTCTACCGTTGGCCCCAAAGCGCTTGAAATCTCCATTTGCAAATTCCACAAAAAGAGGTTTTCAAATCTGCTCTTCCTAAAGTAAGGTTCAACTCTGTGAGGTGAACACATGCAACCCAAAGAAGTTACTGAGAATTCTTTTCTCTAGCATTAGGTGAAGAAATCCCTTTTCCAACGAAATCCTCAAAGAGGTCCAAATATCCACTTGCAGACATTACAAACAGAGTGTTTCCAAACTGCTCTATGAAAAGATAGGTTAAACACTGTGGGTGGAATGCACACATCACAAAGTGGTTTCTGAGAATGATTCTCTCTGGTATTTATACGAAGATATTTCCTTTTCTACCGTTGGCCCCAAAGCGCTTGAAATCTCCACTAGCAAATTCCACAAAAAAGAGGGTTTCAAATCTGCTCTGTCTAAAGGAAGGTTCAACTCTGTGAGGTGAACACAAGCAACCCAAAGAATTTTCTGAGAATTCCTCTGTCTAGCATTAGATGAAGAAATCCCGTTTCCAACGAAAACCTCAAAGAGGTCCAAATATCCACTTGCAGACTTTACCAACAGAGTGTTTCCAAAGTGCTCCATGAAAAGAAAGGTTAAACTCTGTGAGTGGAATGCACACATCACAAAGTGGTTTCTGAAAGTAATTCTCTCTACTTTTTATAGGAAGATATTTCCCTTTCTACCGTGGGCCCGAAAGCGCTTGAAATCTCCAAATCCAAATTCCACAAAAAGAAGGTTTCAAATCTGCTCTGTCTAAAGGAAGGTTCAACTCTGTGAGTTGAACACATGCAACCCAAAGAAGTTACTGAGAATTATTCTGTCTAGCATTAGATGAAGAAATCCCGTTTCCAAAGAAATCCTCAAAGAGGCCCAAATATCCACTTGCAGACTTTACAAACAGAGTGTTTCCAAACTGCTCTATGAAAAGAAAGGTTAAACTCTGTGGGTGGAATGCACACATCACAAAGTGGTTTCTGAGAATGATTATCTGTAGTTTTTATACGAAGATGTTTCCTTTTCTACCGTAGGCCCCAAATCGGGTAAAATCTCCACTTGCAAATTCCACTAAAAGACGGTTTCAAATCTGCTGTGTCTAAAGGAAGGTTCAACTCTGTGAGTTGAACACATGCAACCCAAAGAGGTTACCGAGAATTCTTCTGTCTAGAATTAGATGAAGAAATCCCGTTTCCAACGAAATCCTCAAAGAGGTCCAAATATCCACTTGCAAACTTTACAAACAGAGTGTTTCCAAACTGCTCTTTGAAAGGAAAGGTTAAACTCTGTGGGTGGAATGCACACATCACAAAGTGGTTTCTGAGAATGATTCTCTCTAGTTTTTATACGAAGATATTTCCTTTTCTACCGTTGGCCCCAAAGCGCTTGAAATCTCCATTTGCAAATTCCACAAAAAGAGGTTTTCAAATCTGCTCTTCCTAAAGTAAGGTTCAACTCTGTGAGGTGAACACATGCAACCCAAAGAAGTTACTGAGAATTCTTTTCTCTAGCATTAGGTGAAGAAATCCCTTTTCCAACGAAATCCTCAAAGAGGTCCAAATATCCACTTGCAGACATTACAAACAGAGTGTTTCCAAACTGCTCTATGAAAAGATAGGTTAAACACTGTGGGTGGAATGCACACATCACAAAGTGGTTTCTGAGAATGATTCTCTCTGGTATTTATACGAAGATATTTCCTTTTCTACCGTTGGCCCCAAAGCGCTTGAAATCTCCACTTGCAAATTCCACAAAATGAGGGTTTCAAATCTGCTCTGTCTAAAGGAAGGTTCAACTCTGTGAGTTGATCACATGCAACCCAAAGAAGTTACTGAGAATTCTTCTGTCTAGCTTTAGATGAAGAAATCCCGTTTCCAACGAAATCCTCAAAGGTGTCCAAATATCCACTTACAGACTTTACAAACAGAGTGTCTCCAAACTGCTTTATGAAAAGAAAGGTTAAACTCTGTGGGTGGAATGCGCACATCACAAAGTAGTTTCTGAGAATGATTCTCTGTAGTTATTATACGAAGATATTTCCTTTTCTTCCGTTGGCCCCAAAGCGCTTGAAATCTCCACTTGCAAATTCCACAAAAAAGAGGGTTTCAAATCTGCTCTGTCTAAAGGAAGTTTCAACACTGTGAGTTGAACACAAGCAACCCAAATAATTTTCTGAGAATTCTTCTGCCTAGCATTAGATGAAGAAATCCCGTTTCCAACGATAACCTCAAAGAGGTCCAAATATCCACTTGCAGACTTTACCAACAGAGTGTTTCCAAACTGCTCTATGAAAAGAAAGGTTAAACTCTGTGAGTGGAATGCACACATCACAAAGTGGTTTCTGAAAGTAATTCTCTCTACTTTTTATAGGAAGATATTTCCTTTTCTACCGTGGGCCCGAATGCGCTTGAAATCTCCAATTCCAAATTCCACAAAAAGAAGGTTTCAAATCTGCTCTGTCGAAAGGAAGGTTCAACTCTGTGAGTTGAACACATGCAACACAAAGAAGTTACTGAGAATTCTTCAGTCTAGCATTAGATGAAGAAATCCCGTTTCCAAAGAAATCCTCAAAGAGGTCCAAATATCCACTTGCAGACTTTACAAACAGAGTGTTTCCAAACTGCACTATGAAAAGAAAGGTTAAACTCTGTGGGTGGAATGCACACATCACAAAGTGGTTTCTGAGAATGATTGTCTGTAGTTTTTATACGAAGATATTTCCTTTTCTACCCTTGGCCCCAAAGCGCTTGAAATCTCCACTTGCAAATTCCACAAAAAGGGGGTTTCAAATCTGCTCTGTCTGAAGGAAGGTTCAACTCTGTGAGTTGAACACATGCAACCCAAAGAAGTTACTGAGAATTCTTCTGTCTAGCATTAGATGAAGAAATCCCGTTTCCAACGAAATCGTGAAAGAGCTCCAAATATCCACTTGCAGACTTTACAAACAGAGTGTTTCCAAACTGCTCTATGAAAAGAAAGGTTAAACTCTGTGAGTGGAATGCACACATCACAAAGTGGTTTCTGAGAATGATTCTCTCTACTATTTATAAGAAGATATTTCCTTTTCTACCGTTGGCCCCAAAGCGCTTTAAATCTCCACTTTCAAATTCCACAAGAAGAGGGTTTCAAATCTGATCTTCCTAAAGAAAGGTTCAACTCTGTGAGTTGAACACACGCAACCCAAAGAAGATACTGAGAATTCTTCTGTCTAGCATTAGATGAAGAAATCCCGTTTCCAATGAAATCCTCAAGAGGTCCAAATATCCAGTGGCAGACTTTACAAACAGAGTGTTTCCAAACTGCTCTATGAAAAGAAAGGATAAACTCTGTGGGTGGAATGCACACATCACAAAGTAGTTTCTGAGAATGATTCTCTGTAGTTATTATACGAAGATATTTCCTTTTCTTCCGTTGGCCCCAAAGCGCTTGAAATCTCCACTTGCAAATTCCACAAGAAGAGGGTTTCAAATCTGCTCTGTCTAAAGGAAGGTTCAACTCTGTGAGTTGAACACAAGCAACCCAAAGAATTTTCTGAGAATTCTTCTGTCTAGCATTAGATGAAGAAATCCCGTTTCCAACGAAAACCTCAAAGAGGTCCAAATATCCACTTGCAGACTTTACCAACAGAGTGTTTCCAAAGTGCTCCATGAAAAGAAAGGTTAAACTCTGTGAGTGGAATGCACACATCACAAAGTGGTTTCTGAAAGTAATTCTCTCTACTTTTTATAGGAAGATATTTCCTTTTCTACCGTGGGCCCGAAAGCGCTTGAAATCTCCAATTCCAAATTCCGCAAAAAGAAGGTTTCAAATCTGCTCTGTCTAAAGGTAGGTTCAACTCTGTGAGTTGAACACATGCAACCCAAAGAAGTTACTGAGAATTATTCTGTATGGCATTAGATGAAGAAATCCCGTTTCCAAAGAAATCCTCCGAGAGGCCCAAATATCCACTTGCAGACATTACAAACAGAGTGTTTCTAAACTGCTCTATGAAAAGAAAGGTTAAACTCTGTGGGTGGAATGCACACATCACAAAGTGGTTTCTGAGAATGATTCTCTGTAGTTTTTATAAAAAGATGTTTCCTTTTCTACCGTTGGCCCCAACGCGCTTGAAATCATCACTTGCAAATTCCACTAAAAGAGGGTTTCAAATCTGCTCTGTCTAAAGGAAGGTTCAGCTCTGTGAGTTGAACACGTGCAACCCAAAGAGGTTACTGAGAATTCTTCTGTCTAGCATTAGATGTAGAAACCCAGTTTCCAATGAAATCCTCAAAGAGGTCCAAATATCCACTTGAAGACTTTTCCAACAGAGTGTTTCCAAACAGCTCTATGAAAAGAAAGGTTAAACTCTGTGAGTAGAATGCACACATCACAAAGTGGTTTCTGAAAATGATTCTCTCTTATTTATACAAAGATATTTCCTTTTCTACCGTTGACCCCGAAGCGCTTGAAATCTCCACTTGCAAATTCCACAAAAAGAGGCTTTCAAACCTGCTCTGTCTAAAGGAAGGATCAACTCTGTGAGTTGAATGCATGAAACCCAAAGAAGTTACTGAGAATTCTTCTGTCTAGCATTAGATGAAGAAATCCCGTTTCCAACGAAATCCACAAAGAGGTCCAAATATCCACTTAGAGACTTTACAAACAGAGCGTTTCCAAACTGCTCTATGAAAAGAAAGGTTAAGCTCTGTGGGTGGAATGCACACATCACAAAGTGGTTTCTGAGAATGATTGTCTGTAGTTTTTATACGAAGATATTTCCTTTTCTACCCTTGGCCACAAAGCGCTTGAAATCTCCACTTGCAAATTCCACAAAATGAGGGTTTCAAATCTGCTCTGTCTAAAGGAAGGTTCAACTCTGTGAGTTGAACACATGCAACCCAAAGAAGTTACTGAGAATTCTTCTGTCTAGCATTAGATGAAGAAGTCCCATTTCCAATGAAATCCTCAAAGAGGTCCAAATATCCACTTGCAGACTTTACAAACAGAGTGTTTCCAAACTGCTCTATTAAAAGAAAGGTTAAACTCTGTGGGTGAAATGCACACATCACAAAGTGGTTTCTGAGAATGATTCTCTGTAGTTTTTATACGAAGATATTTCCTTTTCTACCGTTGGCCGCAAAGCGCATGAAATCTCCACTTGCAAATTACACAAAAAGAAGGTTTCAAATCTGCTCTGTCTAAAGGAAGGTTCAGCTCTGTGAGTTGAACACATGCAACCCAAAGAAGTTACTGAGAATTCTTCTGTCTAGCATTAGAGGAAGAAATCCCGTTTCCAACAAAATCCTCAAAGAGCTCCAAATATCCACTTGCAGACTTTACAAACAGAGTGTTTCCAAACTGCTCTATGAAAACAAAGGTTAAACACTGTGGGTGGAACGCACACATCAAAAAGTGGTTTCTGAGAATGATTCTCTCTAGTTTTTATACGAAGATATTTCCTTTTCCTCCGTTGGCCCCAAAGCACTTGAAATCTCCACTTGCAAATTCCACAAAAAGAGGGTTTCAAATTTGCTGTTCCTAAAGAACGGTTCAACTCAGTGAGCTGAACATACACAACCCAAAGAAGTTACTGAGAATTCCTCTGTCTAGCATTAGATGAAGAAATACCGTTTCCAACCAAATCCTCAAAGAGGTCCAAATATTCACTTGCAGACATTACAAACAGTGTGTTTCCAAACTGCTCTATGAAAAGAAAGGTTAAACTCTGTGGGTGGAATGCACACATCACAAAGTGGTTCCTGAGCATGATTCTCTGCAGTTTTTATACGAGGATATTTCCTTTTCAACCGCGGGCCCCAAAGCGCTTGAAATCTCCACTTGCAAATTCCACAAAAAGAGGGATTCAAATCTGCTCTGTCTAAAGGAAGGTTCAACTCTGTGAGTTGAACACATGCAACCCAAAGTAGTTACCTAGAATTCTTCTGTCTAGCATTAGATGAAGAAATCCCGTTTCCAACGAAATCCTCAAAGAGCTCCAAATATCTATCCACTTGCAGACTTTACCAACAGAGTGTTTCCAAACTGCTCTATGAAAAGAAAGGTTAAACTCTGTGAGTGGAATGCACACATCACAAAGTGGTTTCTGAGAATGTTTCTCTCTGGTATTTATACGTAGATATTTCCTTTTCTACCGTTGGCCCCAAAGAGCTTGAAATCTCCACTTGCAAATTCCACAAGAAGAGGGTTTCAAATCTGATCTTCCTAAAGAAAGGTTCAACTCTGTGAGTTGAACACACGCAACCCAAAGAAGATACTGAGAATTCTTCTGTCTAGCATTAGATGAAGAAATCCCGTTTCCAATGAAATCCTCAAGAGGTCCAAATATCCAGTGGCAGACTTTACAAACAGAGTGTTTCCAAACTGCTCTATGAAAAGAAAGGTGAAACTTTGTTGGTTTAATGCACACATCACAAAGTGGTTCCTGAGAATGATTCTCTCTAGTTTTTATACGAAGATATTTCCTTTTCTTCTGTTGGCCTCAAACCGCTTGAAATCTCCACCTGAAAATTCCACAGAAAGAGGGATTCAAATCTGCTCTGTCTAAAGGAAGATTCAACTCTGTGAGATGAACACACGTAACCCAGAGAAGTTACTCAGAATTCTTCTGTCCAGCATTGGATGAAGACATCCCGTTTCCAACGATATCCTCAAAGAGGTCCAAATATCCACTTGCAGACTTTTCAAACAGAGTGTTTCCAAACTGCTCTATGCAAAGAAAGGTTAAACTCTATGAGTGAAATGCACACATCACAACGTGGTTTCTGAAAATGATTCTCTCTAGTTTTTATGCGAAGATATTTCCTTTTCTACCATTGGCCCCATAGCGTTTGAAATCTCCACTTGCAAATTCCACAAAATGTGGATTTCAAACCTGCTCTTCATAAGGTAAGGTTCAACTCTGTGTGTTGAACACACGCAACCCAAAGAAGTTACTGAGAATCCTTCTGTCTAGCATTAGATGAAGAAATCCCGTTTCCAAAGAAATCTTCAAAGAGGTCCAATTATCCACTTAGACACTTTACAAACAGAGTGTCTCCAAAGTGCTCTAAGAAAAGAAAGGTTAAACTCTGTGAGTGGAACACACACATCACGAAGTGGTTTCTGAGAATGATTCTTTGTAGTTTTTATACGAAGATATTTCCTTTTCTACCGTTGGCCTGAAAGCGCTTGAAATCTCCAATTGCAAATTCCACAAAAAGAGGGTTTCAAATCTGCTCTCTCTAAAGGAAGGTTCAACTCTGTTAGCTGAACCCACGCTACCCAAAGAAGTTACTGAGAATTCTTCCGTCTAACATTAGATGAAGAAATCCCGTTTCCAACGAAATCCTCAACGAGGTCCAAATATCCACTTGCAGACTTTACAAACAGGGTGTTTCCAAGCTGCTTTATGAAAAGTAAGGTTAAAATCTGTGGGTGGAATGCACACATCACAAAGAGGTTTCTGAAAATGATTCTCACTAGTTTTTAAATGAAGATATTTCCTTTTCCACCGTTGGCCCCAAAGCGCTTGAAATCTCCACTTGCAAATTCCACAGAAAGAGGCTTTCAAATCTGGTCTGTCTAAAGGAAGGTTCAACTCTGTTAGTTGAACACAAGCAACTGAAAGTAGCTACTGAGAATTCTTCTGTCTAGCATTAGATGAAGAAATCCCGTTTCCAACGAAATCCTCAAAGAGGTCCAAATATCCACTTGCAGACTTTACAAACTGAGTGTTTCCAAAGGGCTCTAGGAAAAGAAAGGTTAAACTCTGTGAGTGGAACGCACACATCACAAAGTGGTTTCTGAGAATGATTCTCTCTAGTTTTTATACGAAGATATTACCTATACTACCGTTGGCCTGAAACCGCTTGAAATCTCCACCTGCAAATTCTACAAAAAGAGGGTTTCAAATCTGCTCTGTCTAAAGGAAGACTCAACTCTATGAGATGAACACACGCAACCCAAGGAAGTTACTGACAATTCTTCTGTCTAGCATTAGATGAAGAAATCCCGTTTCCAATGATATCTTCAAAGAGGTCCAAGTATGCACTTGCAGACATTTGAAACAGCGTGTTTCTAAACTGCTCTATGAAAAGAAAGGTTAAACTCTGTGAGTGGAATGCACACTTCAAAAAGTGGTTTCTGAGAACGAGTGTCTCTAGTTTTTATTCGAAGATATTTCCTCTTCTACTGTTGGTCCCAAAGCGCTTGAAATCTCCACTTGCAAATTCCACAAAAAGAGGGTTTCAAGTCTGCTCTGTCTAAAGGAAGGTTCAACTCTGTGAGTTGAACACACGTAACCCAAAGAAGTTACTGAGAATTCTTCTGTCCAGCATTAGATGAAGAAATTCCGTTTCCAACGAAATCCTCACAGTGGTGAAATGTCCACTTGCAGACATAACAAACAGAGTGTTTCCAAACTGCTCTACGAAAAGAAGGGTTAAACTCTGTGAGTGGAACGCACACATCACAAAGTGGTTTCTGAAAATGATTCTCTCTAGTTTTTATACGAAGATGTCTCCTTTTCTACTGTTGGCCCCAAAACGCATTAAATCTCCACTTGCAAATTAAACAAAAACAGGGTTTCAAATCTGCTCTGTCTAAAGGAAGGTTCAACTCTGTTAGTTGAACCCACGCAACCCAAAGAAGTTACTGAGAATTCTTCTTTCCAGCATTAGATGAAGAAATCCCTTTTCCAACAGATTCCTCAAAGAGGTCCGAATATCCAGTTGCAGACTTTACAAACAGAGTGTTTCCAAAGTGCTCTATGAAAAGAAAGGTTAAACTCTGTGAGTGGAATGCACACATCACAAAGTGGTTTCTGAAAATGATTCTGTCTAGTTTTTATACGAAGATATTTCCTTTTCCACCGTTGGCTGCAAAGCGCTTGAAATCTCCACTTGCAAATTCCACAAAAAGTGGATTTCAAACCTGCTCTTCCTAAGGAAAGGTTCAACTCTGTGGGTTGAACACACGCAACCCAAAGAAGTTACTGAGAATTCTTCTGTCTAGCATTAGATGAAGAAATCCCGTTTCCAACGAAATCCTCAAAGAGGTCAAAATATCCACTTGCAGACTTTACAAACAGTGTGTTTAAAAAGTGTTCTATGAAAAGAAAGGTTAAACTCTGTGAGTGGAACGCACACATTACAAAGTGGTTTCTGAAAAGGATTCTATCTAGTTTTTATACCAAAATATTTCCTTTTCTTCCGTTGGCCCCAAAGCGCTTGAAATCTCCGCTTGAAAATTCCAAAAATAGTGGATTTCAAACCTGCTCTTCCTTAGCAAAGGTACAACTCTGTGAGTTGAACACAGGCAATCCAAAGAAGTTACTGAGAATTCTTCTGTCTAGCATTAGATGAAGAAATCCCGTTTCCAACGAAATCATCAAAGAGATCCAAATATCCACTTGCAGACTTTACAAACAGAGTGTTTTCAAACTGGTCTATGAAAATAAAGGCTAAACTCTGTGAGTGGAATGCACACATCACAAAGTGGTTTGTCAAAATGATTCTCTCTAGTGTTTATACAAAGATATTTCCTTTTCTACCGTAGGCCCCAATGCGGTTGAAATCTCCACTTGCAAATTCCACAAAAAGAGGGTTTCAAATCTGCTCTGTCTATAGGGGGGTTCAACTCTGTGAGTTCAACACACACAACCCTAACAAGTTACTGAGAATTCTTCTGTCTAGCATTAGATGAAGAAGTCCCGTTTCCAACGAAATGCTCCATGAGGTCCAAATATCCACTTGCAGACTTTACAAACGGTGTTTCCAAACTGCTCTATCGAAAGAAAGGTTAAACTCTGTGAGTGGAATGCACACGTCACAAAGAGGTTTCTGAGTATGATTCTCTGTAGTTTTTATACAAAGATATTTCCTTTTCTGCCGTTGGCCCCAAAGCCCTTGAAATCGCCACTTGCAAATTCCACAAAGAGGGTTTCAAATCTGCTCTGCCTGAAGGATGGTTCACCTCTGTGAGTTGAATCCACGCAACCTAAAGAAGTTACTGAGTATTCTTCTGTCTAGCATTAGATGAAGAAATCCCGTTTCCAACAAAATCCTCAAAGAGGTCAAAATATCCACTTGCAGACTTTTCAAACAGAGTGTTTCCAAGCTGCTCTATGAAAAGAAAGGTTAAACTCTGTGGGTGGAATGCACACATCACAAAGTGGTTTCTCAAAACGATTCTCTCTAGTTTTTATACGAAGATATTTCCTTTTCTACAGTTAGCCCCACAGCGCTTGAAGTCTCCACTTGCAAATTACACAAAAAGAGGGTTTCAAATCTGCTCTGTGTAAAGAAAGGTTCAACTCTGTGAGTTGAACAAATGCAACCAAAAGAAGGTACTGAGAATTCTTCTGTCTAGCATTAGATGAAGAAATCCCCTTTCCAACGAAATCCTCAAAGAGTTCCAAATATCCACTTGCAGACTTTAAAAACAGTGTTTCCAAACTGCTCTATGAAAGGAAAGGTTAAACTCTGTGAGTGGAATGCACACATCACAAAGTGGTTTCTGAGAATGATTCTCTGTTGTTCTTATTGTAAGATATATCCTTTTCTACTGTTGGCCCCAAATCGGGTGAAATCTCCACTTGCAAATTCCACAAAAGGAGGGTTTCAAATCTGCTCAGTCTAAAGGATATTCCAACTCTGTGAGTTGAACAAACACAACCAAAAGAAGGTACTGAGAATTCTTCTGTCTTGCATTAGATGAAGAAATACCGTTTCCAATGAAATCCTCAAACAAATCCTAATATCCACTTGCAGACTTTACAAACAGAGTGTTTCCAAACTGCTCTATGAAAAGAAAGGTTAAACTCTGTGAGTGGAATGCACACATCACAAAGGGGTTTCTGAGAATCATTCTCTGTAGTTTTTATACGAAGATATTTCCTTTTCTACCATTGGCCCCAAATCGGTTGAAATCTCCAATTGCAAATTCCACTAAAAGAGGGTTTCAAATCTGCTCTGTCTAAAGGAAGGTTCAACTCTGTGAGTTGAACACACACAACACAAAAAAGTTACTGAGAATTCTTCTGTCTAGCATTAGACGAAGAAATCCCGTTTCCAACGAAATCCTCAAAGAAGTCCAAACATCCACTTGTAGATTTAAAAACAGAGGGTTTCCAATCTGGTCAATGAAAAGAAAGGTTAAACTCTGTGAGTGGAACGCAAACATCAGGAAGTGGTTTCTTAAAATCATTCTCTGTAGTTTTTATACTAAGATATTTCCTTTTCTACTGTTGGCCACAAAGGGCTTGAAATCGCCACTTGCAAATTCCACAAAAAGAGGGTTTCAAATCTGCTCTGCCTAAAGGATGGTTCACCTCTGTGAGTTGAACCCACGCAACCCAAAGAAGTTATTGAGAATTGTTCTGTCTAGCATTAGATGAAGAAATTCCGTTTCCAACGAAATCCTCAAAGAGGTCAAAATATCCACTTGCAGACTTTTCAAACAGAGTGTTTCCAAGCTGCTCTATGAAAAGAAAGGTTAAACTCTGTGTGTGGAATGCACACATCACAAAGTGGTTTCTCAGAACGATTCTCTGTAGTTCTTATACGAAGATATTTCCTTTTCTACCCTTGGCCCCAAAGCGCTTGAAATCTCCACTTGCTAATTCCACAAAAAGAGGATTTCAATCTGCTCTTCCTAAGAAAAGTTCAACTCTGTGAGTTGAACACACGTAACCCAAAGAAGTTACTGAGAATTGTTCTGTCTAGCATTAGATGAAGAAATCCCGTTTCCTACGAAATCCTCAAAGAGGTCCAATTATCAACTTGCAGACTTTACAAACAGAGTGTTTCCAAATTGCTCTATGATAAGAAAGGTTAACTCTGTGAGTGGAACGCACACATCACAAAGTGGTTTCTGAGAATGATTCTCCGTAGTTATAATACGAAGATATTTCCTTTTCTACCTTTGGCCACAAAGCGCTTGATATCTCCACTTGCAAATTACACAAAAAGAGGGTTTCAAATCTGCTCTGTCTAAAGGAAGGTTCAACTCTGTGAGTTGAACACACGCAACCTAAGAAGTTACTGATAATTCTTCTGTCTTGCATTAGTTGAAGAAATCCCGTTTCCAACAAAATCCTCCAAGTGGTACAAATATCCACTTGCAGACTTTACAAAGAGAGTGTTTCCAAACTGCTCTATGAAAAGAAAGGTTAAACTCTGTGAGTGGAACGCACACATCACAAAGTGTTTTCTAAGAATGATTCTGTGTAGTTTTTATTCGAAGATGTTTCCTATTCTACCATTGACCCCAAAAACTTGAAATCTCCACTTGCTAATTCCACAAAAAGAGGATTTCAAATCTGCTCTTCCTAAAGAAAAGTTCAACTCTGTGAGTTGAACACACACAACCCAAAGTAGTTACTGAGAATTCTTCTGTCTAGCATTAGATGAGGAAATCGCGTTTCCAACGAAATTCTCAAAGAGGTCCAAATATCCTCTTGCTGACTTTACAAACAGAGTGTTTAAAAAGTGCACTATGGAAAGAAAGGTTAAACTCTGTGAGTGGAATGCACACATCACAAAGTGGTTTCTGAAAATGATTCTCTCTAGTTTTTATACCAAAATATTTCCTTTTCTACCATTGGCCCCAAAGCGCTTGAAATCTCCGCTTGCAAATTTCAAAAACAGTGGATTTCAAACCTGCTCCTCCTTAGGAAAGGTTCAACTCTGTGAGTTGAATACACGCAACGCGAAGAAGTTACTGAGAATTCTTCTGTCTAGCATAAGATGAAGAAAACCGTTTCCAACGAAATCCTCAAAGAGGTCCAAATATCAACTTGCAGACTTTACAAACAGAGTGTTTCCAAAGTGCTCTGTGAAAAGAAAGGTTAAACTCTGTGAGTGGAACGCACACATCACAAAGTGGTTTCTGAGAATGATTCTCTGTAGTTTTTATACGAAGATATTTCCTTTTCTACCGTTGGCCCCAAAGCACTTGAAATCTCCACTTGCAAATTCCAGAAAAGGATTGTTTCAAATCTGCTCTGTCTAAAGGATGTTTCAATTCTGTGAGTTGAACACACGCAACCCGAAGAAGTTACTGAGAATTCTTCTGTCTAGCATTAGATGAAGAAATCCCGTTTCCAACGAAATACTCAAAGAGGTCCAAATATCCACTTGCAGACTTTACAAACAGAGTGTTTCCAAACTGCACTATGAAAAGAAAGGTTAAACTCTGTGAGTGGAATGCACACATCACAAAGTGGTTTCTGAAAATGATTCTCTCTAGTTTTTATACGAAGATATTTCCTTTTCCACCGTTGGCTGCAAAGCGCTTGATATCTCCACTTGCAAACACCACAAAAAGAGGGTTTCAAATCTGCTCTTCCTAAAGAAAGGTTCAACTCTGTGAGGTGAACACATGCAACCCAAAGAAGTTACTGAGAATTCTTCTGTCTAGCATTAGAGGAAGAAATCCCGTTTCCAACGAAATCCTCCAAGAGGTCCAAATATCCACTTGCAGACTACACAAACAGAGTGTTTGAAAACTGCTCTATGAAAAGAAAGGTTAAATTCTGTGAGTGGAACGCACACATCACAAACTGGTTTCTGAGAATGATTTTCTCTAGTTTTTATATGAAGATATTTCCCTTTCCACCATTGGCCGCAAAGCGCTTGAAACATCCACTTGCAAATTACAAAGAAAGTGGATTTCAAACCTGCTCTTCCTAAATAAAGGTTAAACTCTGTGAGTTGAACACAGGCTACCCAAAGAAGTTACTGAGAATTCTTCTGACTAGCATTAGATGAATAAATCCCGTTTCCAACGAAATCCTCAAAGGGGTCCAAATATCCACTTGCAGACTTTAGAAACAGAGTGTTTCCAAACTGCTCTATGAAAAGAAAGGTAAAACTCTGTGAGTGGAACGCACACATCACAAAGTGGTTTCTGAATATGATTCTCTCTAGTTTTTATACGAAGATATATTCTTTTCCACCGTTGGCCGCAAAGCACTTGAAATCTCCACTAGCAAATGACACAAAAAGAGGATTTCAAATGTACTCTTCCTAAAGAAAGGTTCAACTCTGTGAGTTGAAAACACGCAACCCAAAGAAGTTGCTGAGAATTCTTCTGTCTAGTATTAGATGAAGAAATCCCGTTTCCAACGAAATCCTCAAAGAGGTCCAAATATCCACTTGCAGACATTACAAACAGTGGGTTTCCAAACTGTTCTCTGAAAACAAAGCTTAAACTGTTTGAGTGGAATGCACACATCACAAAGTGGTTTCTGAGAATGATTCTCTCTAGTTTTCATACGAATATATTTCCTCTTCAACCGTTGGTCCCAAACAGCTTGAAATCTCCACCAGCAAATTACACAAAAATAGGGTTTCAAATCTGCTGTGTCTAAAGGAAGGTTCAACTCTGTGAGGTGAACACACGGAACCCAAAGAAGTTACTGTGAACTCTTCTGTCTAGCATTAGATGAAGAAATCCCGTTTCCGATGAAATGCTCAAGGTGGTCCAAATATCAACTTGTAGACTTTTCAAACAGAATGTTTCGAAACTGCACTATGAAAAGAAAGGTTAAACACTGTGAGTTGAACGCACACATCACCAAGTGGTTTCTGAGAATGATTCTCTCTAGTTTTTATACGAAGATATTTCATTTTCTACAGTTGCCCTCAAACCTCTTGAAATCTAAACCTGCAAAATCCACAAAAAGAGGGTCTCAAATTTGCTCCGTCTAAACGAAGATTCAAATCTGTGAGATGAACCCACGCAGCCCAAATAAGTTACTGAGAATTCTTCTGTCTAGCATTAGATGAAAAAATCCCGTTTTCAAAGAAATCCTCAAAGAGGTCCAAATGTCCACTTGCAGACTTTTCAGAGTATTTCCCAACTGCTCTATGAAAAGGAAGGTTAAACTCTGTGAGTGGAACGCACACAACACAAAGTGGTTTCTGACTATGATTCCCTGCAGTTTTCATACGAAGATATTTCCTTTTCTACCACTGGCCCCAAAGCGCTTGAAATCTTCACTTGCAAAATCCAGAAAAAGAGGATTTCAAATCTACTCTTCCTAAAGAAACTTTCAACTCTGTGAGTTGGACACAATCAACCCAAAGAAGTTACTGAGAATTCTTCTGCCTACCATTAGATGAAGAAATCCCGTTTCCAACGAAATCCTCAAAGAGGATCAAATATCCACTTGCAGAATTTTCAGAGAGGGTGTTTCCCAACTGCTCTATGAAAAGAAAGGTTTAACTCTGTGAGTGGAACTCACACATCACAAAGTGGTTTCTGAGAATGATTCTCTGTAGTTTTTATATGAAGATATTTCCTCTTCTACCGTTGGTCTCAAAGCGCTTGAAATCTCCACTTGCAAATTACACCAAAAGAGGGTTTCAAATCTGCTCTGCCTAGAGGAAGGTTCAACTCTGTGAGTTGAACACACACAACCAAAGAAGTTAGTGAGAATTCTTCTGTCCAGCATTAGATGAAGAAATCCCGTTTCCAACGAAATCCTCAAAGAGGTCCAACTATCCACTTGCAGACTTTACAAACAGAGTGTTTCCAATCTTCTCTATGAAAAGAAAGGTTAAACTCTCTGGGTGGAACGCACACATCACAAAGTGGTTTCTGAGAATGATTCTCTCCAGTTTTTATACGAAGATATTTCCTTTCTACTGTTGGCCACAAACTGCTTGAAATCTCCACTTGCAAATTCCACAAAAAGAGGGTTTGAAATCTGCTCTGTTGAAAGGAACGTTAAACTCTGTGAGTTGAACACAGGCATCCCAAAGAAGTTGCTGAGAATTCTTCTGTCTAGCATTAGATGAAGAAATCCCGTTTCCAACGAAATCCTCAAAGAGGTCCAAATATCCACTTGCAGACTTTACAAACAGAGTGTTTCCAAACTGCTCTATGAAAAGGAAGGTTAAACTCTGTGAGTGGAACGCACACATCACAATGTGGTTTCTGAGAATGATTCTCTGTAGTTTTTATACGAAGATATTTCCTCTTCTACCGTTGGCCCCAAAGCGCTTGAAATCTCCACTTGCAAATTCCACAAAAAGAGGGTTTCAAATCCGCTGTGTCTAAAGGAAGGTTCAACTCTGTGAGTTGAACACAAGCAACCCAAAGAAGTTACTGTGAACTCTTCTGTCTAGCATTAGATGAAGAAATCCCGTTTCCAATGAAATGCTCAAGGTGGTCCAAATATCCACTTGCAGACTTTTCAAACAGAGTGTTTCCCAACTGCTCTATGAAAAGAAAGGTTAAACTCTGTGAGTGGAATGCACACATCACAAAGTGGCTTCTGAGAATGATTCTCTGTAGTTTTTATACGAAGATATTTCCTTTTCTATCGTGGACCCCAAAGCGCTTGAAATCTCCACTTGCAAATTCCACAAAAAGAGGATTTCAAATCTACTCTTCCTAAAGAAATGTTCAAATCTGTGAGTTGAACACATGCAACCCAAAGAAGTTACTGAGAATTCTTCTGTCTAGAATTAGGTGAAGAAATCCCGTTTCCAACGAAATCCTCAAAGAGGTCCAAATATCCACTTGCAGCCTTTACAAACAGAGTGATTCCAAACTGCTCTATGAAAAGAAAGCTTAAACTCTGTGAGTAGACTGCACACATCACAAGCTGGTTTCTGAGAATGATTCTCTCTAGTTTTTATACGAAGATATTTCTTTTTCTACCATTGCCCTTAACCCGCTTGAAATCTCAAACTGCAAAATCCACAAAAAGAAGGTTTCAAATCTGCTCCATCTAAACGAAGATTCAACTCTGCGAGATGAACAAACGCAACCCAAAGAAGTTACTGAGAATTCTTCTCTGTAGCATTAGATGAAGAAATCCCGTTTCCAATGAAATCCTCAAAGAGGTCCAAATATCCACTTGCAGACTTTTCAAACAGGGTGTTTCCCAGCTACTCTATGAAAAGAAAGGTTAAACTCTGTGAGTGGAACGCACACATCACAAAGTGGTTTCTGAGAATGATTCTCTCTAGTTTTTATATGAAGATATTTCCTCTTCTACCGTTGGTCCCAAAGGGCTTGAAATCTCTACTTGCAAATTCCACAAAAAGAGGGTTTCAAATCTGCTCTGCCTAGAGGAAGGTTCAACTCCGTGAGTTGAACACACACAACCCAAAGAAGTTACTGAGAATTCTTCTGTCCAGCATTTGATGAAGAAATCCCGTTTCCAACGAAATCCTCAAAGAGGTCCAAATATCCACTTACAGACTTTACAAACAGAGTGTTTCCAAACTGCTCTATGAAAAGAAAGGTTAAACTCTGTGAGTGGAACGCACACGTCAGAAAGTGGTTTCTGAGAATGACTCTGTAGTTCTTATACGAAGATATTTCCTTTTCTACCTCTGGCTTCAAACCGCTTGAAATCTCCACTTGCAAATTCCACAAAAAGATGGTTTCACATCTGCTCTGGCTAAAGGAAGGTTCAACTCTGTGAGTTGAACACACGCAACCCAAACAAGTTACTGAGAATTCTTCTGTCTAGCATTAGATGAAGAAATCCCGTTTCCAGCGAAATACTCAAAGAGGTCCAAATATCCACTTGCAGACTTTACAAACAGAGTGTTTCCAATCTGCTCTATGAAAAGAGAGGTTAAACTCTCTGGGTGGAACGCACCCATCACAAAGTGGTTTCTGAGAATGATTCTCTGTAGTTTTTATACGAAGATATTTCCTCTTCTACCGTTCGTCCAAAAGCGCTTGAAATCTCCACTTGCAAATTCCAGAAAAAGAGGATTTCTAATCTACTCTTCCTAAAGAAAGGTTCAACTCTGTGAGTTGAACACAAGCAACACAAAGAAGTTACTGAAAATTCTTCTGTCTAGCATTAGATGAAGAAATCCCATTACCAAGGAAATCCTCAAAGAGGTCCAAATATCCACTTGCAGACTTTACAAACAGACTGTTTCCAAACTGCTCTATGAAAAGAAGGGTTAAACTCTCTGAGTGGAACGCACACATCACGACGTGGTTTCTGAGAATGATTCTCTCTAGTATTTAAACGAAGATATTTCCTTTTCTACCGTTGGCCACAAAGCGCTTGAAATCTCCACTTGCAAATTCCACAACAATAGGATTTTAAATCTACTCTTCCTGAGGAAAGGTTCAACTCAGTGAGTTGAACACACGCAACCCGAGGAAGTTACAGAGAATTCTTCTGTCTAGCATTAGATGAAGAAATCCCGTTTCCAACAAAATCCTCAAAGAGGTCCAAATATCCACTTGCGGACTCTACAAACAGAGTGTTTCCAAATTGCTCTATGAAAAGAAAGGTTAAACACTGCGAGTGGAACGCAGACATCACAAAGTGGTTTCTGAAAATAATTCTCTGTAGTTTTTATACGAAGATATTTCCTCTTCTACCGTTGGTCCCAAAGCGCTTGAAATATCCACTTGCAAATTCCAGAAAAAGAGGGTTTCATATCTGCTCTGTCTAAAGGAAGGTTCATCTCTGTGAGTTGAACACATGCAACCCAAAGAAGTTACTGAGAATTCTTCTGTCTAGAATTAGGTGAAGAAATCCCGTTTCCAACGAAATCCTCAAAGAGGTCCAAATATCCACTTGCAGCCTTTACAAACAGAGTGATTCCAAACTGCTCTATGAAAAGAAAGGTTAAACTCTGTGAGTAGACTGCACACATCACAAGCTGGTTTCTGAGAATGATTCTCTCTAGTTTTTATACGAAGATATTTCCTTTTCTACCATTGCCCTCAAACCGCTTGAAATCTCAACCTGCAAAATCCACAAAAAGAAGGTTTCAAATCTGCTCCGTCTAAACGAAGATTCAACTCTGTGAGATGAACCAACGCAACCCAAAGAAGTTACTGAGAATTCTTCTCTGTAGCATTAGATGTAGAAATCCCGTTTCCAAAGAAATCCTCAAAGAGGTCCAAATATCCACTTGCAGACTTTTCAAACAGGGTGTTTCCCAACTGCTCTATGAAAAGAAAGGTTAAACTCTGTGAGTGGAACGCACACATCACAAAGTGGTTTCTGAGAAAGATTCTCTCTAATTTTTATATGAAGATATTTCCTCTTCTACCGTTGGTCCCAAAGCGCTTGAAATCTCCACTTGCAAATTACACAAAAAGAGGGTTTCAAATCTGCTCTGCCTAAAGGAAGGTTCATCTCTGTGAGTTGAACGCACACAACCCAAAGAAGTTACTGAGAATTCTTGTCTCCAGCGTTAGATGAAGAAATCCGGTTTCCAATGAAATCCTCAAAGAGGTCCAAATATCCACTTGCAGACTTTACAAACAGAGTGTTTCCAAACTGCTTTATGAAAAGAAAGGTTAAACTCTGTGAGTGGAACGCACACATCACAAAGCGGTTTCGGAGAATGATTCTCTCTAGTTTTTATACGAAGATATTTCGTTTTCTACCGTTCGCCTCAAACTGCTTGAAATCTCCACTTCAAAATTCCACAAAAAGAGGGTTTCAAATTTACTCTTCCTAAAGAAAAGTTCAACTCTGTGAGTTGAACACACGCAACCCAAAGAAGTTACTGAGAATTCTTCTGTCTAGCATTAGATGAAGAAATCCCGTTTCCAAAGAAATCCTCAATGAGGTCCAAATATCCAATTGCGGACTTTACAAACAGAGTGTTTCCAAACTGCTCTATGAAAAGAAAGCTTAAACTCTGTGGGTGCAATGCACACATCACAAAGTGGTTTCGGAGAATGATTCTCTCTAGTTTTTATACGAAGATATTTCGTTTTCTACCATTGGCCTCAAACCGCGTGAAATCTCCACGTGCATATTGCACAAAAAGAGGGTTTGAAATCTGCTCTGTGTAAAGGAAGATTCAACTCTGTGAGATGGACCCACGAAACTCAAAGAAGTTACTGAGAATTCTTCTCTCTAGAATTAGATGAAGAATCCCGTTTCCAACGAAATCCTCAAAGAGGTCTAAATATCCACTTGCAGACTTTTCAAACAGAGTTTTCCCAAACTGCTCTATGAAAAGAAAGGTTAAACTCTGTGAGATGAACGCGGACATCACAAAGTGGTTTCTGAGAATGATTCTCTCCAGTTTTTATACGAAGATACTTCCTCTTCTACTGTTGGTCTCAAAGCGCTTGAAATCTCCACATGAAATTACACAAAAAGAGGGTGTCAAATCTACTCTGTCTAAAGGAAGGTTCAGCTCTGTGAGTTGAACACACGCAACCCAAAGAAGTTACTGAGAATTCTTCTGTCTAGCATTAGATGAAGAAATCCCGTTTCCAACGAAATCCTCAAAGAGGTCCAAATGTCCACTTGCAGACTTTACAAACAGAGTGTTTCCAAACTGCTCTATGAAAAGAAAGGTTAAATTCTGTGGGTGGAACGCACACATGTCAAAGTGGTTTCTCAGAATGATTCTCTGTAGTTTTTATACGAAGATATTTCCTTTTCTACCGCAGGCCCCAAAGCGCTTGAAGTCTCCACTTGCAAATTCCACAGAAAGAGGGTTTCAAATCTGCTCTGTCTAAAGGAAGTTTCAACTCTGTGAGGTGAACACACGCAAGCCAAAGAATTTACTGATAATTCTTCTGTCTGGCATTACACGAAGAAATCCCGTTTCCAACGAAATCCTCAAAGAGGTCCAAATATCCACTTGCAGAATTTACAAACGGAGTGATTCCAAACTACTCTATGAAAAGAAAGGTTAAACTCTGTGAGTAGACTGCACACATCACAAGCTGGTTTCTGAGAATGATTCTCTCTAGTTTTTATACGAAGATATTTCCTTTTCTACCATTGCCCTCAAACCGCTTGAAATCTCAACCTGCAAAATCCACAAAAAGAAGGTTTCAAATCTGCTCCGTCTAAACGAAGATTCAGCTCTGTGAGATGAACCAATGCAACCCAAAGAAGTTACTGAGAATTCTTCTCTGTAGCATTAGATGAAGAAATCCCGTTTCCAAAGAAATCCTCAAAGAGGTCCAAATATCCACTTGCAGACTTTTCAAACAGGGTGTTTCCCAACTGCTCTATGAAAAGAAAGGTTAAACTCTGTGAGTGGAATGCACACATCACAAAGTGGTTTCTGAGAAAGATTCTCTCTAATTTTTATATGAAGATATTTCCTCTTCTACCATAGGCCCCAAACGGTTTTAATCTCTACTTGCAAATTCCACAGAAAGAGGGTTTCAAATCTGCTCTTTCTAAAGGAAGGTTCAACTCTGTGTGTTGTACACATGCAATCGAAGAATTTACTGAGAATTCTTCTGTCTAGCATTAGATGAAGAAATCCCGTTTCCAACAAAATCCCCAAAGAGGTCCAAATACCCACTTGCAGACTTTACAAACAGAGTGTTTCCAAACTGCTCTATGAAAAGAAAGGTTAAACTCTGTGAGTAGAACGCACACATCACAAAGTGGTTTCTCAGACTGATTCTCTGTAGTTTTTATACGAAGATGTTTCCTTTTCTACCGTTGGCCTCAAACGGCTTGAAATCTCCACAGGCAAATTCCACAAAAAGACGGTTTCAAATCTGCTCTGTCTAAAGGAAGATTCAACTCTGTGAGATGAACCCACGCAACCCAAAGAAGTTACTGAGAATTCTACTGTCTATCATTAGATGAAGAAATCACGTTTCCAACGATATCCTCAAAGAGGTCCAAATATCCACTTGCAGACTTTACAAACACAGTGTTTCCAAACTGGTCTATGAAAAGAAAGGTTAAATTCTGTGACTGGAATGCACACATCACAAAGTAGTTTCTGAGAATGATTCTCTGTGGTTTATATACGAAGATATTTCCTTTTCTACCGTTGGCCCCAAAGCGCTTGAAATCGCCACTTGCCAATTCCACAAAAAGGGGGTTTCAAATCTGCTCTGTCTAAAGGATGGTTGAACTCTGTGAGTTGAACAAACGCAACCAAAATAAGGTACTGATAATTCTTGTGTTTAGCATTAGATGAAGAAAACCCGTTCCCAACGAAATCCTCAAAGAGGTCCAATTATCCACTTGCAGACTTTTCAAACAGAGTGGTTCCAAACTGCTCTATGAAAAGAAAGCTTAAACTCTGGGAGTGGAATGGACACATCACAAAGTGGTTTCTGAGAACGATTCTCTCTAGTTTTTATACGAAGATATTTCGTTTTCTACCGTTGGCCCCAAAGTGCTTGGAATCTCCACTTGCAAATTCCACAAAAAGAGGGTTTTAAATCTCCTCTGTCTAAAGGAAGGTTCAACTCTGTGAGGTGAACACACACAACCCAAAGAAGTTACTGAGATTTCTTCTGTCTAGCATTAGATGAAGAAATCCCGTTTCCAGCGAAATCCTCAAAGAGGTCCAAATATCCACTGGCAGACTTTACAAACAGAGTGATTCCAAACTGGTCTATGAAAAGAAAGTTTAAACTCTGTGAGTGGAATGCACACATCACAAAGTCGTTTCTGAGAATGATTCTCTGTAGTTTTTATATGAAGATATTTCCTTTTCTACCGTTGGCCCCAAAGTGCTTGAAATCTCCACCGGCAAATTCCACAAAAAGAGGGTTTCAAATCTGCTCTGTCTAAAGGAGGATTCAACTCTGTGAGATGAACCCACGCAACTCAAAGAAGTTACTTAGAATTCTTCTGTCTAGCATTAGATGAAGAAATCCCGTTTCCAACGAAATCTTCAAAGAGGTCCAAATATCCACTTGCAGACTTTACAAAGAGAGTGTTTCCAAACTGCTCTATGAAAAGAAAGGTTAAACTCTGTGAGCAGAAAGCGCACATCACAAAGCGGTTTCTGAAAATGATTCTCTCTTGTTTTTATACGAAGATATTTCCTTTTCCACCGTTGGCCCCAAAGCCCTTGAAATCTCCACTTGCAAATTCTACAAAAAGAGGGTTTCAAATCTGCTCTGTCTAAAGGAAGGTTCAACTCTGTGAGTTGAACACACGTAACCCAAAGGAGTTACTGAGCATTCTTCTGTCTAGCATTAGATGAAGAAATCCCATTTCCAACGAAATCCTCAAAGAGGTCCAAATATCCACTGGCAGACTTTATAAACAGAGTGTTTCCAAAGTGCTCTATGAAAAGAAAGGTTAAACTCTGTCAGTGGAAACCACACATCAGAAAGTGGTTTCTGGGAATGATTCTCTCCAGTTATTATACGAAGATATTTCCTTTTCTACCGTTGGCCCCAAAGCACTTGAAATCTCCACTTGGAAATTCCACAAAAAGTGGGTTTCAAATCTACTCTGACTAAAGGAGGGTTCAACTCTGTGAGTTGTACACACGCAACCCAAAGAATTTACTGAGAATTCTTCTGACTAGCATTAGATGGAAGAAATCCCGATTCCAGCGAAATCCTCAAAGATGTCCAAATATCCACTTGCAGACGTTACAAACAGAGTGTTTCCAAACTGCTCTATGAAAAGAAAGGTTATACTCTGAGAGAGGAATGCACACATCACAAAGTGGTTTCTGAAAATGATTCTCTCTAGTTTTTATACGAAGATATTTCCCTTTCTACCGTTGGCCTCAAAGTGCTTGAAATCTCCACTTGCAAATTCCACAAAAAGTGGGTTTCAAACTTGCTCTTCCTAAAGAAAAGTTCAACTCCGTGAGATGAACACACGCAACCCAAAGAAGTTACTGATAATTCCTCTATCTAGCATTAGATGAAGAATTCCCGTTTCCAATGAAATCCTCAAATATCCACTTGCACACTTTACAAACAGAGTGTTTCCAAACTGCTCTATGAAAAGAAAAGTTAAACTCTGTGACTGGAATGCACACATCACAAAGTGGTTTCTGAGAATGATTCTCCCTAGTTTTTATACGAAGATATTTCCTTTTCTACCGTTGCCCTCAAACCGATTGAAATCTCCACCGGCAAATTCCACAAAAAGAGGGTTTCAAATCTGCTCTGTCTAAAGGTAGATTCAACTCTGTGAGATGAACCCATGCAACCCAAAGAACTTACTGAGAATTCTTCTGTCTAGCATTAGATGAAGAAATTCCGTTTCCAACGATATCCTCAAAGAGGTCTAAATATCCACTTGCAGATTTAAAAACAGAGAGTTTCCAAAGTGCTCTATGAAAAGAAAGGTTAAACTCTGTGAGTGGAATGCACACATCACAAAGTGGTTTTTGAGAATGATTCTCTGTAGTTTTTATACGAAGATATATCGTTTTTTACCATTGGCCCCAAAGGGCTTGAAATCTCCACCTGCAAATTCCACAAAAAGAGGGTTTCAAATCTGCTCTCTGTAAAGGAAGGTTCAACTCTGTGAGTTGAACAAATGCAACCAACAGAAGTTACTGAGTATTCTTCTGTCTAACATTAGATGAAGAAATCCCGTTTCCAACGAAATCCTCAAAGAGGTCCAAATATCCACTTGCAGACATTACAAACAGAGTGTTTCCAAAGTGCTCTATGAAAAGAAAGGTTAAACTCCATGAGTGGAACGCACACATCACAAAGTGGTTTCTGAGAATGATTCTCTGTAGTTTTTATACGAAGATATTTCCTTTTCTACTTTTCCCCAAAGTGCTTGATATCGCCACTAGCAAATTCCACAAAAAGAGGGTTTCATATCTGCTCTGTCTAAAGGAAAGTACAACTCTGTGGGTTGAACAAACGCAACCAAAAGAAGGTACTGAGAATTCTTCTGTCTAGCATTAGATGAAGAAATCCCGTTTCCAACGAAATCCTCAAAGAGGTCAAAATATCCACTTGCAGACTTTACAATCAGAGTGTCTCCAAAGTGCTCTATGAAAAGAAAGGTTAAACTCTGTGAGTGGAACGCACACATCACAAAGTGGTTTCTGAGAATGATTCTCTGTAGTTTTTATTCGAAGATGTTTCCTTTTCTACTGTTTACCCCAAAACGCTTTAAATCTCTACTTGCAAATTCCACAAAAAGAGAGTTTCAAATCTGATCTGTCTAAAGGAAGGTTCAACTATGTTAGTTGAACCCACACAACCCAAAGAGGTTTCTGAGAATTCTTCTGTCTAGCATTAGATGAAGAAATACCGTTTCCAACGAAATCCTCAAAGAGGTCAAAGTATCCACTTGCAGACATTTCAAACAGAGTGTTCCCAAGCTGCTATATGAAAAGAAAGGTTAAACTCTGTGGGTGGAACACACACATCACAAAGTGGTTTCTGAGAAAGATTCCCTGTAGTTTTTATACGAAGATATTTCCTTTTCTACTGCTGGCCCCAAAGCGCTGGGAATCTCCACTTGCAAATTCCACAAAAAGGGGGTTTCAAAACTGCTCTGTCTAAAGGAAGGTTCAACTCTGTGAGTTGAACACACGTAACCCAAAGAATTTACTGAGAGTTCTTCTTTCTAGCATTAGATGAAGAAATTCCGTTTCCAACCATATCCTCAAAAAGGTCCAAATATCCACTTGCAGATTTAAAAACAGATTGTTTCCAAAGTGCTCTATGAAAAGAAAGGTTAAACTCTGTGAGGGGAAAGCACACATCACAAAGTGGTTCTGAGAATGAGTCTCTGTAGTTTTTATACGAAGATATTTCGTTTTCTACCGCTGGCCGCAAAGCACTTAAAATCTCCACTTGCAAATTCCACAAAAAGAGGGTTTCAAATCTGCTCTCTCTAAAGTAAGGTTCAACTCTGTGAGTTGTACACACACAACCCAAAAACTTACTGAGAATTCTTCTTTCTAGCATTAGATGAAGAAATCCCGTTTCCAAAGAAATCCTCAAAGAGGTCAAAATATCCACTTGCAGACATTTCAAACAGAGTTTTTCCAAGCTGCTATATGAAAAGAAAGGTTAAACACTGTAGGTGGAACGCACACATTACAAAGTGGTTTCTGAGAATTATTCTCTATAGTTTTTATATGAAGATATTTCCTTTTCTACCGTTGGCCCCAAAGCGCTACAAATCTTCACTTGCAAATTCCACAAAAAGGGGGTTTCAAATCTGCTCTGGCTAAGGGAAGGTTCAACTCTGTGAGTTGAACACACGTAACCCAAAGTAGTTACTGAGAGTTCTTCTGTCTAGCATTAGATGAAGAAATCCCGTTTCCAAAGAAATCTTCAAAGAGGTCCAAATATCAACTTGCAGACTTTACAAACAGAGTGTTTCCAAACTGCTCTATGAAAAGAAAGGTTAAACTCCATGAGTGGAACGCACACATCTCAAAGTGGTTTCTGAGAATGATTCTCTCTAGTTTTTATGCGAAGATATTTCCTTTTCTACCGTTGGCCCCAAAGCGCTTCAAATCGCCACTTGCAAATTCCACAAGAAGAGGGTTTCAAATCTGCTCTGTCTAAAGCATGTTTCAACTCTGTGAGTTGAACAAACGCAACCAAAAGAAGGTACTGAGAATTCTTCTGTCTAGCATTAGATGAAGAAATCCCGTTTCCAACGAAATCCTCAAAGAGGTCAAAATATCAACTTTGCTGACTTTTCAAACAGAGTGTTTCCAAGCTGCTATATGAAAAGAAAGATTAAACTCTGTGGGTGGAACTCACACATTACAAAGTGGTTTCTGAGAACGATTCTCTGAAGTTTTTATACAAAGATATTTCCTTTCCTACCACTGGCCCAAAAGCGCTTGAAATCTCCACTTGCAAATTCCACAAAAAGGGTGTTTCAAATCTGCTCTGTCTAAAGGAAGGTTCAACTCTGTGAGTTGAACACACGTAACCCACAGAAGTTACTGAGATCTTCTGTCTAGCATTAGATGAAGAAATCCCGTTTCCAACGAAATCCTGAAAGAGGTCCAAATATCCACTTGCAGACTTTACAAACAGAGTGATTCCAAACTGCTCTATGAAAAGAAAGGTTAAACTCTGTGAGTAGACTGCACACATCACAAGCTGGTTTCTGAGAATGATTCTCTCTAGTTTTTATACGAAGATATTTCCTTTTCTACCATTGCCCTCAAACCGCTTGAAATCTCAACCTGCAAAATCCACAAAAAGAAGGTTTCAAATCTGCTCCGTCTAAACGAAGATTCAACTCTGTGAGATGAACCAACACAACCCAAAGAAGTTACTGAGAATTCTTCTCTGTAGCATTAGATGTAGAAATCCCGTTTCCAAAGAAATCCTCAAAGAGGTCCAAATATCCACTTGCAGACTTTTCAAACAGGGTGTTTCCCAACTGCTCTGTGAAAAGAAAGGTTAAACTCTGTGAGTGGAACGCACACATCACAAAGTGGTTTCTGAGAAAGATTCTCTCTAATTTTTATATGAAGATATTTCCTCTTCTACCGTTGGTCCCAAAGCGCTTGAAATCTCCACTTGCAAATTACACAAAAAGAGGGTTTCAAATCTGCTCTGCCTAAAGGAAGGTTCAACTCTGTGAGTTGAACGCACACAACCCAAAGAAGTTACTGAGAATTCTTGTCTCCAGCGTTAGATGAAGAAATCCGGTTTCCAATGAAATCCTCAAAGAGGTCCAAATATCCACTTGCAGACTTTACAAACAGAGTGTTTCCAAACTGCTTTATGAAAAGAAAGGTTAAACTCTCTGAGTGGAACGCACACATCACAAAGCGGTTTCGGAGAATGATTCTCTCTAGTTTTTATACGAAGATATTTCGTTTTCTACCGTTCGCCTCAAACTGCTTGAAATCTCCACTTCAAAATTCCACAAAAAGAGGGTTTCAAATTTACTCTTCCTAAAGAAAAGTTCAACTCTGTGAGTTGAACACACGCAACCCAAAGAAGTTACTGAGAATTTTTTTGTCTAGCATTAGATGAAGAAATCCCGTTTCCAAAGAAATCCTCAATGAGGTCCAAATATCCAATTGCGGACTTTACAAACAGAGTGTTTCCAAACTGCTCTATGAAAAGAAAGCTTAAACTCTGTGGGTGCAATGCACACATCACAAAGTGGTTTCGGAGAATGATTCTCTCTAGTTTTTATACGAAGATATTTCGTTTTCTACCATTGGCCTCAAACCGCGTGAAATCTCCACGTGCATATTGCACAAAAAGAGGGTTTGAAATCTGCTCTGTGTAAAGGAAGATTCAACTCTGTGAGATGGACCCACGAAACTCAAAGAAGTTACTGAGAATTCTTCTCTCTAGAATTAGATGAAGAATCCCGTTTCCAACGAAATCCTCAAAGAGGTCTAAATATCCACTTGCAGACTTTTCAAACAGAGTTTTCCCAAACTGCTCTATGAAAAGAAAGGTTAAACTCTGTGAGATGAACGCGGACATCACAAAGTGGTTTCTGAGAATGATTCTCTCCAGTTTTTATACGAAGATACTTCCTCTTCTACTGTTGGTCTCAAAGCGCTTGAAATCTCCACATGAAATTACACAAAAAGAGGGTGTCAAATCTACTCTGTCTAAAGGAAGGTTCAGCTCTGTGAGTTGAACACACGCAACCCAAAGAAGTTACTGAGAATTCTTCTGTCTAGCATTAGATGAAGAAATCCCGTTTCCAACGAAATCCTCAAAGAGGTCCAAATGTCCACTTGCAGACTTTACAAACAGAGTGTTTCCAAACTGCTCTATGAAAAGAAAGGTTAAATTCTGTGGGTGGAACGCACACATGTCAAAGTGGTTTCTCAGAATGATTCTCTGTAGTTTTTATACGAAGATATTTCCTTTTCTACCGCAGGCCCCAAAGCGCTTGAAGTCTCCACTTGCAAATTCCACAGAAAGAGGGTTTCAAATCTGCTCTGTCTAAAGGAAGTTTCAACTCTGTGAGGTGAACACACGCAAGCCAAAGAATTTACTGATAATTCTTCTGTCTGGCATTACACGAAGAAATCCCGTTTCCAACGAAATCCTCAAAGAGGTCCAAATATCCACTTGCAGAATTTACAAACGGAGTGATTCCAAACTACTCTATGAAAAGAAAGGTTAAACTCTGTGAGTAGACTGCACACATCACAAGCTGGTTTCTGAGAATGATTCTCTCTAGTTTTTATACGAAGATATTTCCTTTTCTACCATTGCCCTCAAACCGCTTGAAATCTCAACCTGCAAAATCCACAAAAAGAAGGTTTCAAATCTGCTCCGTCTAAACGAAGATTCAGCTCTGTGAGATGAACCAATGCAACCCAAAGAAGTTACTGAGAATTCTTCTCTGTAGCATTAGATGAAGAAATCCCGTTTCCAAAGAAATCCTCAAAGAGGTCCAAATATCCACTTGCAGACTTTTCAAACAGGGTGTTTCCCAACTGCTCTATGAAAAGAAAGGTTAAACTCTGTGAGTGGAATGCACACATCACAAAGTGGTTTCTGAGAAAGATTCTCTCTAATTTTTATATGAAGATATTTCCTCTTCTACCATAGGCCCCAAACGGTTTTAATCTCTACTTGCAAATTCCACAGAAAGAGGGTTTCAAATCTGCTCTTTCTAAAGGAAGGTTCAACTCTGTGTGTTGTACACATGCAATCGAAGAATTTACTGAGAATTCTTCTGTCTAGCATTAGATGAAGAAATCCCGTTTCCAACAAAATCCCCAAAGAGGTCCAAATACCCACTTGCAGACTTTACAAACAGAGTGTTTCCAAACTGCTCTATGAAAAGAAAGGTTAAACTCTGTGAGTAGAACGCACACATCACAAAGTGGTTTCTCAGACTGATTCTCTGTAGTTTTTATACGAAGATGTTTCCTTTTCTACCGTTGGCCTCAAACGGCTTGAAATCTCCACAGGCAAATTCCACAAAAAGACGGTTTCAAATCTGCTCTGTCTAAAGGAAGATTCAACTCTGTGAGATGAACCCACGCAACCCAAAGAAGTTACTGAGAATTCTACTGTCTATCATTAGATGAAGAAATCACGTTTCCAACGATATCCTCAAAGAGGTCCAAATATCCACTTGCAGACTTTACAAACACAGTGTTTCCAAACTGGTCTATGAAAAGAAAGGTTAAATTCTGTGACTGGAATGCACACATCACAAAGTAGTTTCTGAGAATGATTCTCTGTGGTTTATATACGAAGATATTTCCTTTTCTACCGTTGGCCCCAAAGCGCTTGAAATCGCCACTTGCCAATTCCACAAAAAGGGGGTTTCAAATCTGCTCTGTCTAAAGGATGGTTGAACTCTGTGAGTTGAACAAACGCAACCAAAATAAGGTACTGATAATTCTTGTGTTTAGCATTAGATGAAGAAAACCCGTTCCCAACGAAATCCTCAAAGAGGTCCAATTATCCACTTGCAGACTTTTCAAACAGAGTGGTTCCAAACTGCTCTATGAAAAGAAAGCTTAAACTCTGGGAGTGGAATGGACACATCACAAAGTGGTTTCTGAGAACGATTCTCTCTAGTTTTTATACGAAGATATTTCGTTTTCTACCGTTGGCCCCAAAGTGCTTGGAATCTCCACTTGCAAATTCCACAAAAAGAGGGTTTTAAATCTCCTCTGTCTAAAGGAAGGTTCAACTCTGTGAGGTGAACACACACAACCCAAAGAAGTTACTGAGATTTCTTCTGTCTAGCATTAGATGAAGAAATCCCGTTTCCAGCGAAATCCTCAAAGAGGTCCAAATATCCACTGGCAGACTTTACAAACAGAGTGATTCCAAACTGGTCTATGAAAAGAAAGTTTAAACTCTGTGAGTGGAATGCACACATCACAAAGTCGTTTCTGAGAATGATTCTCTGTAGTTTTTATATGAAGATATTTCCTTTTCTACCGTTGGCCCCAAAGTGCTTGAAATCTCCACCGGCAAATTCCACAAAAAGAGGGTTTCAAATCTGCTCTGTCTAAAGGAGGATTCAACTCTGTGAGATGAACCCACGCAACTCAAAGAAGTTACTTAGAATTCTTCTGTCTAGCATTAGATGAAGAAATCCCGTTTCCAAAGAAATCCTCAATGAGGTCCAAATATCCAATTGCGGACTTTACAAACAGAGTGTTTCCAAACTGCTCTATGAAAAGAAAGCTTAAACTCTGTGGGTGCAATGCACACATCACAAAGTGGTTTCGGAGAATGATTCTCTCTAGTTTTTATACGAAGATATTTCGTTTTCTACCATTGGCCTCAAACCGCGTGAAATCTCCACGTGCATATTGCACAAAAAGAGGGTTTGAAATCTGCTCTGTGTAAAGGAAGATTCAACTCTGTGAGATGGACCCACGAAACTCAAAGAAGTTACTGAGAATTCTTCTCTCTAGAATTAGATGAAGAATCCCGTTTCCAACGAAATCCTCAAAGAGGTCTAAATATCCACTTGCAGACTTTTCAAACAGAGTTTTCCCAAACTGCTCTATGAAAAGAAAGGTTAAACTCTGTGAGATGAACGCGGACATCACAAAGTGGTTTCTGAGAATGATTCTCTCCAGTTTTTATACGAAGATACTTCCTCTTCTACTGTTGGTCTCAAAGCGCTTGAAATCTCCACATGAAATTACACAAAAAGAGGGTGTCAAATCTACTCTGTCTAAAGGAAGGTTCAGCTCTGTGAGTTGAACACACGCAACCCAAAGAAGTTACTGAGAATTCTTCTGTCTAGCATTAGATGAAGAAATCCCGTTTCCAACGAAATCCTCAAAGAGGTCCAAATGTCCACTTGCAGACTTTACAAACAGAGTGTTTCCAAACTGCTCTATGAAAAGAAAGGTTAAATTCTGTGGGTGGAACGCACACATGTCAAAGTGGTTTCTCAGAATGATTCTCTGTAGTTTTTATACGAAGATATTTCCTTTTCTACCGCAGGCCCCAAAGCGCTTGAAGTCTCCACTTGCAAATTCCACAGAAAGAGGGTTTCAAATCTGCTCTGTCTAAAGGAAGTTTCAACTCTGTGAGGTGAACACACGCAAGCCAAAGAATTTACTGATAATTCTTCTGTCTGGCATTACACGAAGAAATCCCGTTTCCAACGAAATCCTCAAAGAGGTCCAAATATCCACTTGCAGAATTTACAAACGGAGTGATTCCAAACTACTCTATGAAAAGAAAGGTTAAACTCTGTGAGTAGACTGCACACATCACAAGCTGGTTTCTGAGAATGATTCTCTCTAGTTTTTATACGAAGATATTTCCTTTTCTACCATTGCCCTCAAACCGCTTGAAATCTCAACCTGCAAAATCCACAAAAAGAAGGTTTCAAATCTGCTCCGTCTAAACGAAGATTCAGCTCTGTGAGATGAACCAATGCAACCCAAAGAAGTTACTGAGAATTCTTCTCTGTAGCATTAGATGAAGAAATCCCGTTTCCAAAGAAATCCTCAAAGAGGTCCAAATATCCACTTGCAGACTTTTCAAACAGGGTGTTTCCCAACTGCTCTATGAAAAGAAAGGTTAAACTCTGTGAGTGGAATGCACACATCACAAAGTGGTTTCTGAGAAAGATTCTCTCTAATTTTTATATGAAGATATTTCCTCTTCTACCATAGGCCCCAAACGGTTTTAATCTCTACTTGCAAATTCCACAGAAAGAGGGTTTCAAATCTGCTCTTTCTAAAGGAAGGTTCAACTCTGTGTGTTGTACACATGCAATCGAAGAATTTACTGAGAATTCTTCTGTCTAGCATTAGATGAAGAAATCCCGTTTCCAACAAAATCCCCAAAGAGGTCCAAATACCCACTTGCAGACTTTACAAACAGAGTGTTTCCAAACTGCTCTATGAAAAGAAAGGTTAAACTCTGTGAGTAGAACGCACACATCACAAAGTGGTTTCTCAGACTGATTCTCTGTAGTTTTTATACGAAGATGTTTCCTTTTCTACCGTTGGCCTCAAACGGCTTGAAATCTCCACAGGCAAATTCCACAAAAAGACGGTTTCAAATCTGCTCTGTCTAAAGGAAGATTCAACTCTGTGAGATGAACCCACGCAACCCAAAGAAGTTACTGAGAATTCTACTGTCTATCATTAGATGAAGAAATCACGTTTCCAACGATATCCTCAAAGAGGTCCAAATATCCACTTGCAGACTTTACAAACACAGTGTTTCCAAACTGGTCTATGAAAAGAAAGGTTAAATTCTGTGACTGGAATGCACACATCACAAAGTAGTTTCTGAGAATGATTCTCTGTGGTTTATATACGAAGATATTTCCTTTTCTACCGTTGGCCCCAAAGCGCTTGAAATCGCCACTTGCCAATTCCACAAAAAGGGGGTTTCAAATCTGCTCTGTCTAAAGGATGGTTGAACTCTGTGAGTTGAACAAACGCAACCAAAATAAGGTACTGATAATTCTTGTGTTTAGCATTAGATGAAGAAAACCCGTTCCCAACGAAATCCTCAAAGAGGTCCAATTATCCACTTGCAGACTTTTCAAACAGAGTGGTTCCAAACTGCTCTATGAAAAGAAAGCTTAAACTCTGGGAGTGGAATGGACACATCACAAAGTGGTTTCTGAGAACGATTCTCTCTAGTTTTTATACGAAGATATTTCGTTTTCTACCGTTGGCCCCAAAGTGCTTGGAATCTCCACTTGCAAATTCCACAAAAAGAGGGTTTTAAATCTCCTCTGTCTAAAGGAAGGTTCAACTCTGTGAGGTGAACACACACAACCCAAAGAAGTTACTGAGATTTCTTCTCTCTAGCATTAGATGAAGAAATCCCGTTTCCAGCGAAATCCTCAAAGAGGTCCAAATATCCACTGGCAGACTTTACAAACAGAGTGATTCCAAACTGGTCTATGAAAAGAAAGTTTAAACTCTGTGAGTGGAATGCACACATCACAAAGTCGTTTCTGAGAATGATTCTCTGTAGTTTTTATATGAAGATATTTCCTTTTCTACCGTTGGCCCCAAAGTGCTTGAAATCTCCACCGGCAAATTCCACAAAAAGAGGGTTTCAAATCTGCTCTGTCTAAAGGAGGATTCAACTCTGTGAGATGAACCCACGCAACTCAAAGAAGTTACTTAGAATTCTTCTGTCTAGCATTAGATGAAGAAATCCCGTTTCCAACGAAATCTTCAAAGAGGTCCAAATATCCACTTGCAGACTTTACAAAGAGAGTGTTTCCAAACTGCTCTATGAAAAGAAAGGTTAAACTCTGTGAGCAGAAAGCGCACATCACAAAGCGGTTTCTGAAAATGATTCTCTCTAGTTTTTATACGAAGATATTTCCTTTTCCACCGTTGGCCCCAAAGCCCTTGAAATCTCCACTTGCAAATTCTACAAAAAGAGGGTTTCAAATCTGCTCTGTCTAAAGGAAGGTTCAACTCTGTGAGTTGAACACACGTAACCCAAAGGAGTTACTGAGCATTCTTCTGTCTAGCATTAGATGAAGAAATCCCATTTCCAACGAAATCCTCAAAGAGGTCCAAATATCCACTGGCAGACTTTATAAACAGAGTGTTTCCAAAGTGCTCTATGAAAAGAAAGGTTAAACTCTGTCAGTGGAAACCACACATCAGAAAGTGGTTTCTGGGAATGATTCTCTCCAGTTATTATACGAAGATATTTCCTTTTCTACCGTTGGCCCCAAAGCACTTGAAATCTCCACTTGGAAATTCCACAAAAAGTGGGTTTCAAATCTACTCTGACTAAAGGAGGGTTCAACTCTGTGAGTTGTACACACGCAACCCAAAGAATTTACTGAGAATTCTTCTGACTAGCATTAGATGGAAGAAATCCCGATTCCAGCGAAATCCTCAAAGATGTCCAAATATCCACTTGCAGACGTTACAAACAGAGTGTTTCCAAACTGCTCTATGAAAAGAAAGGTTATACTCTGAGAGAGGAATGCACACATCACAAAGTGGTTTCTGAAAATGATTCTCTCTAGTTTTTATACGAAGATATTTCCCTTTCTACCGTTGGCCTCAAAGTGCTTGAAATCTCCACTTGCAAATTCCACAAAAAGTGGGTTTCAAACTTGCTCTTCCTAAAGAAAAGTTCAACTCCGTGAGATGAACACACGCAACCCAAAGAAGTTACTGATAATTCCTCTATCTAGCATTAGATGAAGAATTCCCGTTTCCAATGAAATCCTCAAATATCCACTTGCACACTTTACAAACAGAGTGTTTCCAAACTGCTCTATGAAAAGAAAAGTTAAACTCTGTGACTGGAATGCACACATCACAAAGTGGTTTCTGAGAATGATTCTCCCTAGTTTTTATACGAAGATATTTCCTTTTCTACCGTTGCCCTCAAACCGATTGAAATCTCCACCGGCAAATTCCACAAAAAGAGGGTTTCAAATCTGCTCTGTCTAAAGGTAGATTCAACTCTGTGAGATGAACCCATGCAACCCAAAGAACTTACTGAGAATTCTTCTGTCTAGCATTAGATGAAGAAATTCCGTTTCCAACGATATCCTCAAAGAGGTCTAAATATCCACTTGCAGATTTAAAAACAGAGAGTTTCCAAAGTGCTCTATGAAAAGAAAGGTTAAACTCTGTGAGTGGAATGCACACATCACAAAGTGGTTTTTGAGAATGATTCTCTGTAGTTTTTATACGAAGATATATCGTTTTTTACCATTGGCCCCAAAGGGCTTGAAATCTCCACCTGCAAATTCCACAAAAAGAGGGTTTCAAATCTGCTCTCTGTAAAGGAAGGTTGAACTCTGTGAGTTGAACAAATGCAACCAACAGAAGTTACTGAGTATTCTTCTGTCTAACATTAGATGAAGAAATCCCGTTTCCAACGAAATCCTCAAAGAGGTCCAAATATCCACTTGCAGACATTACAAACAGAGTGTTTCCAAAGTGCTCTATGAAAAGAAAGGTTAAACTCCATGAGTGGAACGCACACATCACAAAGTGGTTTCTGAGAATGATTCTCTGTAGTTTTTATACGAAGATATTTCCTTTTCTACTTTTCCCCAAAGTGCTTGATATCGCCACTAGCAAATTCCACAAAAAGAGGGTTTCATATCTGCTCTGTCTAAAGGAAAGTACAACTCTGTGGGTTGAACAAACGCAACCAAAAGAAGGTACTGAGAATTCTTCTGTCTAGCATTAGATGAAGAAATCCCGTTTCCAATGAAATCCTCAAAGAGGTCAAAATATCCACTTGCAGACTTTACAATCAGAGTGTCTCCAAAGTGCTCTATGAAAAGAAAGGTTAAACTCTGTGAGTGGAACGCACACATCACAAAGTGGTTTCTGAGAATGATTCTCTGTAGTTTTTATTCGAAGATGTTTCCTTTTCTACTGTTTACCCCAAAACGCTTTAAATCTCTACTTGCAAATTCCACAAAAAGAGAGTTTCAAATCTGATCTGTCTAAAGGAAGGTTCAACTATGTTAGTTGAACCCACACAACCCAAAGAGGTTTCTGAGAATTCTTCTGTCTAGCATTAGATGAAGAAATACCGTTTCCAACGAAATCCTCAAAGAGGTCAAAGTATCCACTTGCAGACATTTCAAACAGAGTGTTCCCAAGCTGCTATATGAAAAGAAAGGTTAAACTCTGTGGGTGGAACACACACATCACAAAGTGGTTTCTGAGAAAGATTCCCTGTAGTTTTTATACGAAGATATTTCCTTTTCTACTGCTGGCCCCAAAGCTCTGGGAATCTCCACTTGCAAATTCCACAAAAAGGGGGTTTCAAAACTGCTCTGTCTAAAGGAAGGTTCAACTCTGTGAGTTGAACACACGTAACCCAAAGAATTTACTGAGAGTTCTTCTTTCTAGCATTAGATGAAGAAATTCCGTTTCCAACCATATCCTCAAAAAGGTCCAAATATCCACTTGCAGATTTAAAAACAGATTGTTTCCAAAGTGCTCTATGAAAAGAAAGGTTAAACTCTGTGAGGGGAAAGCACACATCACAAAGTGGTTCTGAGAATGAGTCTCTGTAGTTTTTATACGAAGATATTTCGTTTTCTACCGCTGGCCGCAAAGCACTTAAAATCTCCACTTGCAAATTCCACAAAAAGAGGGTTTCAAATCTGCTCTCTCTAAAGTAAGGTTCAACTCTGTGAGTTGTACACACACAACCCAAAAACTTACTGAGAATTCTTCTTTCTAGCATTAGATGAAGAAATCCCGTTTCCAAAGAAATCCTCAAAGAGGTCAAAATATCCACTTGCAGACATTTCAAACAGAGTTTTTCCAAGCTGCTATATGAAAAGAAAGGTTAAACACTGTAGGTGGAACGCACACATTACAAAGTGGTTTCTGAGAATTATTCTCTATAGTTTTTATATGAAGATATTTCCTTTTCTACCGTTGGCCCCAAAGCGCTACAAATCTTCACTTGCAAATTCCACAAAAAGGGGGTTTCAAATCTGCTCTGGCTAAGGGAAGGTTCAACTCTGTGAGTTGAACACACGTAACCCAAAGTAGTTACTGAGAGTTCTTCTGTCTAGCATTAGATGAAGAAATCCCGTTTCCAAAGAAATCTTCAAAGAGGTCCAAATATCAACTTGCAGACTTTACAAACAGAGTGTTTCCAAACTGCTCTATGAAAAGAAAGGTTAAACTCCATGAGTGGAACGCACACATCTCAAAGTGGTTTCTGAGAATGATTCTCTCTAGTTTTTATGCGAAGATATTTCCTTTTCTACCGTTGGCCCCAAAGCGCTTCAAATCGCCACTTGCAAATTCCACAAGAAGAGGGTTTCAAATCTGCTCTGTCTAAAGCATGTTTCAACTCTGTGAGTTGAACAAAAGCAACCAAAAGAAGGTACTGAGAATTCTTCTGTCTAGCATTAGATGAAGAAATCCCGTTTCCAACGAAATCCTCAAAGAGGTCAAAATATCAACTTTGCTGACTTTTCAAACAGAGTGTTTCCAAGCTGCTATATGAAAAGAAAGATTAAACTCTGTGGGTGGAACTCACACATTACAAAGTGGTTTCTGAGAACGATTCTCTGAAGTTTTTATACAAAGATATTTCCTTTCCTACCACTGGCACAAAAGCGCTTGAAATCTCCACTTGCAAATTCCACAAAAAGGGTGTTTCAAATCTGCTCTGTCTAAAGGAAGGTTCAACTCTGTGAGTTGAACACACGTAACCCACAGAAGTTACTGAGATCTTCTGTCTAGCATTAGATGAAGAAATCCCGTTTCCAACGAAATCCTGAAAGAGGTCCAAATATCCACTTGCAGACTTTACAAACAGAGTGATTCCAAACTGCTCTATGAAAAGAAAGGTTAAACTCTGTGAGTAGACTGCACACATCACAAGCTGGTTTCTGAGAATGATTCTCTCTAGTTTTTATACGAAGATATTTCCTTTTCTACCATTGCCCTCAAACCGCTTGAAATCTCAACCTGCAAAATCCACAAAAAGAAGGTTTCAAATCTGCTCCGTCTAAACGAAGATTCAACTCTGTGAGATGAACCAACACAACCCAAAGAAGTTACTGAGAATTCTTCTCTGTAGCATTAGATGTAGAAATCCCGTTTCCAAAGAAATCCTCAAAGAGGTCCAAATATCCACTTGCAGACTTTTCAAACAGGGTGTTTCCCAACTGCTCTGTGAAAAGAAAGGTTAAACTCTGTGAGTGGAACGCACACATCACAAAGTGGTTTCTGAGAAAGATTCTCTCTAATTTTTATATGAAGATATTTCCTCTTCTACCGTTGGTCCCAAAGCGCTTGAAATCTCCACTTGCAAATTACACAAAAAGAGGGTTTCAAATCTGCTCTGCCTAAAGGAAGGTTCAACTCTGTGAGTTGAACGCACACAACCCAAAGAAGTTACTGAGAATTCTTGTCTCCAGCGTTAGATGAAGAAATCCGGTTTCCAATGAAATCCTCAAAGAGGTCCAAATATCCACTTGCAGACTTTACAAACAGAGTGTTTCCAAACTGCTTTATGAAAAGAAAGGTTAAACTCTGTGAGTGGAACGCACACATCACAAAGCGGTTTCGGAGAATGATTCTCTCTAGTTTTTATACGAAGATATTTCGTTTTCTACCGTTCGCCTCAAACTGCTTGAAATCTCCACTTCAAAATTCCACAAAAAGAGGGTTTCAAATTTACTCTTCCTAAAGAAAAGTTCAACTCTGTGAGTTGAACACACGCAACCCAAAGAAGTTACTGAGAATTCTTCTGTCTAGCATTAGATGAAGAAATCCCGTTTCCAAAGAAATCCTCAATGAGGTCCAAATATCCAATTGCGGACTTTACAAACAGAGTGTTTCCAAACTGCTCTATGAAAAGAAAGCTTAAACTCTGTGGGTGCAATGCACACATCACAAAGTGGTTTCGGAGAATGATTCTCTCTAGTTTTTATACGAAGATATTTCGTTTTCTACCATTGGCCTCAAACCGCGTGAAATCTCCACGTGCATATTGCACAAAAAGAGGGTTTGAAATCTGCTCTGTGTAAAGGAAGATTCAACTCTGTGAGATGGACCCACGAAACTCAAAGAAGTTACTGAGAATTCTTCTCTCTAGAATTAGATGAAGAATCCCGTTTCCAACGAAATCCTCAAAGAGGTCTAAATATCCACTTGCAGACTTTTCAAACAGAGTTTTCCCAAACTGCTCTATGAAAAGAAAGGTTAAACTCTGTGAGATGAACGCGGACATCACAAAGTGGTTTCTGAGAATGATTCTCTCCAGTTTTTATACGAAGATACTTCCTCTTCTACTGTTGGTCTCAAAGCGCTTGAAATCTCCACATGAAATTACACAAAAAGAGGGTGTCAAATCTACTCTGTCTAAAGGAAGGTTCAGCTCTGTGAGTTGAACACACGCAACCCAAAGAAGTTACTGAGAATTCTTCTGTCTAGCATTAGATGAAGAAATCCCGTTTCCAACGAAATCCTCAAAGAGGTCCAAATGTCCACTTGCAGACTTTACAAACAGAGTGTTTCCAAACTGCTCTATGAAAAGAAAGGTTAAATTCTGTGGGTGGAACGCACACATGTCAAAGTGGTTTCTCAGAATGATTCTCTGTAGTTTTTATACGAAGATATTTCCTTTTCTACCGCAGGCCCCAAAGCGCTTGAAGTCTCCACTTGCAAATTCCACAAAAAGAGGGTTTCAAATCTGCTCTGTCTAAAGGAAGTTTCAACTCTGTGAGGTGAACACACGCAAGCCAAAGAATTTACTGATAATTCTTCTGTCTGGCATTACACGAAGAAATCCCGTTTCCAACGAAATCCTCAAAGAGGTCCAAATATCCACTTGCAGAATTTACAAACGGAGTGATTCCAAACTACTCTATGAAAAGAAAGGTTAAACTCTGTGAGTAGACTGCACACATCACAAGCTGGTTTCTGAGAATGATTCTCTCTAGTTTTTATACGAAGATATTTCCTTTTCTACCATTGCCCTCAAACCGCTTGAAATCTCAACCTGCAAAATCCACAAAAAGAAGGTTTCAAATCTGCTCCGTCTAAACGAAGATTCAGCTCTGTGAGATGAACCAATGCAACCCAAAGAAGTTACTGAGAATTCTTCTCTGTAGCATTAGATGAAGAAATCCCGTTTCCAAAGAAATCCTCAAAGAGGTCCAAATATCCACTTGCAGACTTTTCAAACAGGGTGTTTCCCAACTGCTCTATGAAAAGAAAGGTTAAACTCTGTGAGTGGAATGCACACATCACAAAGTGGTTTCTGAGAAAGATTCTCTCTAATTTTTATATGAAGATATTTCCTCTTCTACCATAGGCCCCAAACGGTTTTAATCTCTACTTGCAAATTCCACAGAAAGAGGGTTTCAAATCTGCTCTTTCTAAAGGAAGGTTCAACTCTGTGTGTTGTACACATGCAATCGAAGAATTTACTGAGAATTCTTCTGTCTAGCATTAGATGAAGAAATCCCGTTTCCAACAAAATCCCCAAAGAGGTCCAAATACCCACTTGCAGACTTTACAAACAGAGTGTTTCCAAACTGCTCTATGAAAAGAAAGGTTAAACTCTGTGAGTAGAACGCACACATCACAAAGTGGTTTCTCAGACTGATTCTCTGTAGTTTTTATACGAAGATGTTTCCTTTTCTACCGTTGGCCTCAAACGGCTTGAAATCTCCACAGGCAAATTCCACAAAAAGACGGTTTCAAATCTGCTCTGTCTAAAGGAAGATTCAACTCTGTGAGATGAACCCACGCAACCCAAAGAAGTTACTGAGAATTCTACTGTCTATCATTAGATGAAGAAATCACGTTTCCAACGATATCCTCAAAGAGGTCCAAATATCCACTTGCAGACTTTACAAACACAGTGTTTCCAAACTGGTCTATGAAAAGAAAGGTTAAATTCTGTGACTGGAATGCACACATCACAAAGTAGTTTCTGAGAATGATTCTCTGTGGTTTATATACGAAGATATTTCCTTTTCTACCGTTGGCCCCAAAGCGCTTGAAATCGCCACTTGCCAATTCCACAAAAAGGGGGTTTCAAATCTGCTCTGTCTAAAGGATGGTTGAACTCTGTGAGTTGAACAAACGCAACCAAAATAAGGTACTGATAATTCTTGTGTTTAGCATTAGATGAAGAAAACCCGTTCCCAACGAAATCCTCAAAGAGGTCCAATTATCCACTTGCAGACTTTTCAAACAGAGTGGTTCCAAACTGCTCTATGAAAAGAAAGCTTAAACTCTGGGAGTGGAATGGACACATCACAAAGTGGTTTCTGAGAACGATTCTCTCTAGTTTTTATACGAAGATATTTCGTTTTCTACCGTTGGCCCCAAAGTGCTTGGAATCTCCACTTGCAAATTCCACAAAAAGAGGGTTTTAAATCTCCTCTGTCTAAAGGAAGGTTCAACTCTGTGAGGTGAACACACACAACCCAAAGAAGTTACTGAGATTTCTTCTGTCTAGCATTAGATGAAGAAATCCCGTTTCCAGCGAAATCCTCAAAGAGGTCCAAATATCCACTGGCAGACTTTACAAACAGAGTGATTCCAAACTGGTCTATGAAAAGAAAGTTTAAACTCTGTGAGTGGAATGCACACATCACAAAGTCGTTTCTGAGAATGATTCTCTGTAGTTTTTATATGAAGATATTTCCTTTTCTACCGTTGGCCCCAAAGTGCTTGAAATCTCCACCGGCAAATTCCACAAAAAGAGGGTTTCAAATCTGCTCTGTCTAAAGGAGGATTCAACTCTGTGAGATGAACCCACGCAACTCAAAGAAGTTACTTAGAATTCTTCTGTCTAGCATTAGATGAAGAAATCCCGTTTCCAACGAAATCTTCAAAGAGGTCCAAATATCCACTTGCAGACTTTACAAACAGAGTGTTTCCAAACTGCTTTATGAAAAGAAAGGTTAAACTCTCTGAGTGGAACGCACACATCACAAAGCGGTTTCGGAGAATGATTCTCTCTAGTTTTTATACGAAGATATTTCGTTTTCTACCGTTCGCCTCAAACTGCTTGAAATCTCCACTTCAAAATTCCACAAAAAGAGGGTTTCAAATTTACTCTTCCTAAAGAAAAGTTCAACTCTGTGAGTTGAACACACGCAACCCAAAGAAGTTACTGAGAATTCTTCTGTCTAGCATTAGATGAAGAAATCCCGTTTCCAAAGAAATCCTCAATGAGGTCCAAATATCCAATTGTGGACTTTACAAACAGAGTGTTTCCAAACTGCTCTATGAAAAGAAAGCTTAAACTCTGTGGGTGCAATGCACACATCACAAAGTGGTTTCGGAGAATGATTCTCTCTAGTTTTTATACGAAGATATTTCGTTTTCTACCATTGGCCTCAAACCGCGTGAAATCTCCACGTGCATATTGCACAAAAAGAGGGTTTGAAATCTGCTCTGTGTAAAGGAAGATTCAACTCTGTGAGATGGACCCACGAAACTCAAAGAAGTTACTGAGAATTCTTCTCTCTAGAATTAGATGAAGAATCCCGTTTCCAACGAAATCCTCAAAGAGGTCTAAATATCCACTTGCAGACTTTTCAAACAGAGTTTTCCCAAACTGCTCTATGAAAAGAAAGGTTAAACTCTGTGAGATGAACGCGGACATCACAAAGTGGTTTCTGAGAATGATTCTCTCCAGTTTTTATACGAAGATACTTCCTCTTCTACTGTTGGTCTCAAAGCGCTTGAAATCTCCACATGAAATTACACAAAAAGAGGGTGTCAAATCTACTCTGTCTAAAGGAAGGTTCAGCTCTGTGAGTTGAACACACGCAACCCAAAGAAGTTACTGAGAATTCTTCTGTCTAGCATTAGATGAAGAAATCCCGTTTCCAACGAAATCCTCAAAGAGGTCCAAATGTCCACTTGCAGACTTTACAAACAGAGTGTTTCCAAACTGCTCTATGAAAAGAAAGGTTAAATTCTGTGGGTGGAACGCACACATGTCAAAGTGGTTTCTCAGAATGATTCTCTGTAGTTTTTATACGAAGATATTTCCTTTTCTACCGCAGGCCCCAAAGCGCTTGAAGTCTCCACTTGCAAATTCCACAAAAAGAGGGTTTCAAATCTGCTCTGTCTAAAGGAAGTTTCAACTCTGTGAGGTGAACACACGCAAGCCAAAGAATTTACTGATAATTCTTCTGTCTGGCATTACACGAAGAAATCCCGTTTCCAACGAAATCCTCAAAGAGGTCCAAATATCCACTTGCAGAATTTACAAACGGAGTGATTCCAAACTACTCTATGAAAAGAAAGGTTAAACTCTGTGAGTAGACTGCACACATCACAAGCTGGTTTCTGAGAATGATTCTCTCTAGTTTTTATACGAAGATATTTCCTTTTCTACCATTGCCCTCAAACCGCTTGAAATCTCAACCTGCAAAATCCACAAAAAGAAGGTTTCAAATCTGCTCCGTCTAAACGAAGATTCAGCTCTGTGAGATGAACCAATGCAACCCAAAGAAGTTACTGAGAATTCTTCTCTGTAGCATTAGATGAAGAAATCCCGTTTCCAAAGAAATCCTCAAAGAGGTCCAAATATCCACTTGCAGACTTTTCAAACAGGGTGTTTCCCAACTGCTCTATGAAAAGAAAGGTTAAACTCTGTGAGTGGAACGCACACATCACAAAGTCGTTTCTGAGAAAGATTCTCTCTAATTTTTATATGAAGATATTTCCTCTTCTACCATAGGCCCCAAACGGTTTTAATCTCTACTTGCAAATTCCACAGAAAGAGGGTTTCAAATCTGCTCTTTCTAAAGGAAGGTTCAACTCTGTGTGTTGTACACATGCAATCGAAGAATTTACTGAGAATTCTTCTGTCTAGCATTAGATGAAGAAATCCCGTTTCCAACAAAATCCCCAAAGAGGTCCAAATACCCACTTGCAGACTTTACAAACAGAGTGTTTCCAAACTGCTCTATGAAAAGAAAGGTTAAACTCTGTGAGTAGAACGCACACATCACAAAGTGGTTTCTCAGACTGATTCTCTGTAGTTTTTATACGAAGATGTTTCCTTTTCTACCGTTGGCCTCAAACGGCTTGAAATCTCCACAGGCAAATTCCACAAAAAGACGGTTTCAAATCTGCTCTGTCTAAAGGAAGATTCAACTCTGTGAGATGAACCCACACAACCCAAAGAAGTTACTGAGAATTCTACTGTCTATCATTAGATGAAGAAATCACGTTTCCAAAGATATCCTCAAAGAGGTCCAAATATCCACTTGCAGACTTTACAAACAGAGTGTTTCCAAACTGGTCTATGAAAAGAAAGGTTAAATTCTGTGACTGGAATGCACACATCACAAAGTAGTTTCTGAGAATGATTCTCTGTGGTTTATATACGAAGATATTTCCTTTTCTACCGTTGGCCCCAAAGCGCTTGAAATCGCCACTTGCCAATTCCACAAAAAGGGGGTTTCAAATCTGCTCTGTCTAAAGGATGGTTGAACTCTGTGAGTTGAACAAACGCAACCAAAATAAGGTACTGATAATTCTTGTGTTTAGCATTAGATGAAGAAAACCCGTTCCCAACGAAATCCTCAAAGAGGTCCAATTATCCACTTGCAGACTTTTCAAACAGAGTGGTTCCAAACTGCTCTATGAAAAGAAAGCTTAAACTCTGGGAGTGGAATGGACACATCACAAAGTGGTTTCTGAGAACGATTCTCTCTAGTTTTTATACGAAGATATTTCATTTTCTACCGTTGGCCCCAAAGTGCTTGGAATCTCCACTTGCAAATTCCACAAAAAGAGGGTTTTAAATCTCCTCTGTCTAAAGGAAGGTTCAACTCTGTGAGGTGAACACACACAACCCAAAGAAGTTACTGAGATTTCTTCTGTCTAGCATTAGATGAAGAAATCCCGTTTCCAGCAAAATCCTCAAAGAGGTCCAAATATCCACTGGCAGACTTTACAAACAGAGTGATTCCAAACTGGTCTATGAAAAGAAAGTTTAAACTCTGTGAGTGGAATGCACACATCACAAAGTCGTTTCTGAGAATGATTCTCTGTAGTTTTTATATGAAGATATTTCCTTTTCTACCGTTGGCCCCAAAGTGCTTGAAATCTCCACCGGCAAATTCCACAAAAAGAGGGTTTCAAATCTGCTCTGTCTAAAGGAGGATTCAACTCTGTGAGATGAACCCACGCAACTCAAAGAAGTTACTTAGAATTCTTCTGTCTAGCATTAGATGAAGAAATCCCGTTTCCAACGAAATCTTCAAAGAGGTCCAAATATCCACTTTCAGAATTTACAAAGAGAGTGTTTCCAAAGTGCTCTATGAAAAGAAAGGTTAAACTCTGTGAGCAGAAAGCGCACATCACAAAGCGGTTTCTGAAAATGATTCTCTCTTGTTTTTATACGAAGATATTTCCTTTTCCACCGTTGGCCCCAAAGCCCTTGAAATCTCCACTTGCAAATTCTACAAAAAGAGGGTTTCAAATCTGCTCTGTCTAAAGGAAGGTTCAACTCTGTGAGTTGAACACACGTAACCCAAAGGAGTTACTGAGCATTCTTCTGTCTAGCATTAGATGAAGAAATCCCATTTCCAACGAAATCCTCAAAGAGGTCCAAATATCCACTGGCAGACTTTTTAAACAGAGTGTTTCCAAAGTGCTCTATGAAAAGAAAGGTTAAACTCTGTCAGTGGAAACCACACATCAGAAAGTGGTTTCTGAGAATGATTCTCTCCAGTTATTATACGAAGATATTTCCTTTTCTACCGTTGGCCCCAAAGCACTTGAAATCTCCACTTGGAAATTCCACAAAAAGTGGGTTTCAAATCTACTCTGACTAAAGGAGGGTTCAACTCTGTGAGTTGTACACACGCAACCCAAAGAATTTACTGAGAATTCTTCTGACTAGCATTAGATGGAAGAAATCCCGATTCCAGCGAAATCCTCAAAGATGTCCAAATATCCACTTGCAGACGTTACAAACAGAGTGTTTCCAAACTGCTCTATGAAAAGAAAGGTTATACTCTGTGAGAGGAATGCACACATCACAAAGTGGTTTCTGAAAATGATTCTCTCTAGTTTTTATACGATGATATTTCCCTTTCTACCGTTGGCCTCAAAGTGCTTGAAATCTCCACTTGCAAATTCCACAAAAAGTGGGTTTCAAACTTGCTCTTCCTAAAGGAAAGTTCAACTCCGTGAGATGAACACACGCAACCCAAAGAAGTTACTGATAATTCCTCTATCTAGCATTAGATGAAGAAATCCCGTTTCCAACGAAATCCTCAAATATCCACTTGCACACTTTACAAACAGAGTGTTTCCAAACTGCTCTATGAAAAGAAAAGTTAAACTCTGTGACTGGAATGCACACATCACAAAGTGGTTTCTGAGAATGATTCTCCCTAGTTTTTATACGAAGATATTTCCTATTCTACCGTTGGCCTCAAACCGATTGAAATCTCCACCGGCAAATTCCACAAAAAGAGGGTTTCAAATCTGCTCTGTCTAAAGGTAGATTCAACTCTGTGAGATGAACCCATGCAACCCAAAGAACTTACTGAGAATTCTTCTGTCTAGCATTAGATGAAGAAATTCCGTTTCCAACGATATCCTCAAAGAGGTCTAAATATCCACTTGCAGATTTAAAAACAGAGAGTTTCCAAAGTGCTCTATGAAAAGAAAGGTTAAACTCTGTGAGTGGAATGCACACATCACAAAGTGGTTTTTGAGAATGATTCTCTGTAGTTTTTATACGAAGATATATCGTTTTTTACCGTTGGCCCCAAAGGGCTTGAAATCTCCACCTGCAAATTCCACAAAAAGAGGGTTTCAAATCTGCTCTCTGTAAAGGAAGGTTCAACTCTGTGAGTTGAACAAATGCAACCAACAGAAGGTACTGAGTATTCTTCTGTCTAACATTAGATGAAGAAATCCCGTTTCCAACGAAATCCTCAAAGAGGTCCAAATATCCACTTGCAGACATTACAAACAGAGTGTTTCCAAAGTGGTCTATGAAAAGAAAGGTTAAACTCCATGAGTGGAACGCACACATCACAAAGTGGTTTCTGAGAATGATTCTCTGTAGTTTTTATACGAAGATATTTCCTTTTCTACTTTTCCCCAAAGTGCTTGATATCGCCACTAGCAAATTCCACAAAAAGAGGGTTTCATATCTGCTCTGTCTAAAGGAAAGTACAACTCTGTGGGTTGAACAAACGCAACCAAAAGAAGGTACTGAGAATTCTTCTGTCTAGCATTAGATGAAGAAATCCCGTTTCCAACGAAATCCTCAAAGAGGTCAAAATATCCACTTGCAGACTTTACAATCAGAGTGTCTCCAAAGTGCTCTATGAAAAGAAAGGTTAAACTCTGTGAGTGGAACACACACATCACAAAGTGGTTTCTGAGAATGATTCCCTGTAGTTTTTATACGAAGATATTTCCTTTTCTACTGCTGGCCCCAAAGCGCTGGGAATCTCCACTTGCAAATTCCACAAAAAGGGGGTTTCAAAACTGCTCTGTCTAAAGGAAGGTTCAACTCTGTGAGTTGAACACACGTAACCCAAAGAATTTACTGAGAGTTCTTCTTTCTAGCATTAGATGAAGAAATTCCGTTTCCAACCATATCCTCAAAAAGGTCCAAATATCCACTTGCAGATTTAAAAACAGATTGTTTCCAAAGTGCTCTATGAAAAGAAAGGTTAAACTCTGTGAGGGGAAAGCACACATCACAAAGTGGTTCTGAGAATGAGTCTCTGTAGTTTTTATACGAAGATATTTCGTTTTCTACCGCTGGCCGCAAAGCACTTAAAATCTCCACTTGCAAATTCCACAAAAAGAGGGTTTCAAATCTGCTCTCTCTAAAGTAAGGTTCAACTCTGTGAGTTGTACACACACAACCCAAAAAACTTACTGAGAATTCTTCTTTCTAGCATTAGATGAAGAAATCCCGTTTCCAAAGAAATCCTCAAAGAGGTCAAAATATCCACTTGCAGACATTTCAAACAGAGTTTTTCCAAGCTGCTATATGAAAAGAAAGGTTAAACACTGTAGGTGGAACGCACACATTACAAAGTGGTTTCTGAGAATGATTCTCTATAGTTTTTATATGAAGATATTTCCTTTTCTACCGTTGGCCCCAAAGCGCTACAAATCTTCACTTGCAAATTCCACAAAAAGGGGGTTTCAAATCTGCTCTGGCTAAAGGAAGGTTCAACTCTGTGAGTTGAACACACGTAACCCAAAGAAGTTACTGAGAGTTCTTCTGTCTAGCATTAGATGAAGAAATCCCGTTTCCAAACAAATCTTCAAAGAGGTCCAAATATCAACTTGCAGACTTTACAAACAGTGTGTTTCCAAACTGCTCTATGAAAAGAAAGGTTAAACTCCATGAGTGGAACGCACACATCTCAAAGTGGTTTCTGAGAATGATTCTCTCTAGTTTTTATGCGAAGATATTTCCTTTTCTACCGTTGGCCCCAAAGCGCTTCAAATCGCCACTTGCAAATTCCACAAGAAGAGGGTTTCAAATCTGCTCTGTCTAAAGGATGTTTCAACTCTGTGAGTTGAACAAACGCAACCAAAAGAAGGTACTGAGAATTCTTCTGTCTAGCATTAGATGAAGAAATCCCGTTTGCAACGAAATCCTCAAAGAGGTCAAAATATCAACTTTGCTGACTTTTCAAACAGAGTGTTTCCAAGCTGCTATATGAAAAGAAAGTTTAAACTCTGTGGGTGGAACTCACACATTACAAAGTGGTTTCTGAGAACGATTCTCTGAAGTTTTTATACAAAGATATTTCCTTTCCTACCACTGGCCCAAAAGCGCTTGAAATCTCCACTTGCAAATTCCACAAAAAGGGTGTTTCAAATCTGCTCTGTCTAAAGGAAGGTTCAACTCTGTGAGTTGAACACACGTAACCCACAGAAGTTACTGAGATCTTCTGTCTAGCATTAGATGAAGAAATCCCATTTCCAACGAAATCCTGAAAGAGGTCCAAATATCCACTTGCAGACTTTACAAACAGAGTGTTTCCAAACTGCTCTATGAAAAGAAAGGTTAAACCCTGTGAGTGGAACGCACACATCACAAAGTGGTTTCTGAGAATGATTCCCTGTAGTTTCTATACGAAGATATTTCGTTTTCTACCGTTGGCCTAAAAGCGTTTGAAATCTCCACTTGCAAATTCCACAAAAAGAGGGTTTCAAATCTGCTCTCTCTAAAGGAAGGTTAAACTCTGTGAGTTGTACACACGTGACCCAAAGAAGTTACTGTGAATTCTTGTGTTTAGCATTAGATGAAGAAATCCCGTTTCCAATGAAATCCTCAAAGAGATCCAAATATCCACTTGGGGACTCTACAAACAGAGTGTTTCCCAAGTGCTCTATGAAAAGAAAGGTTAAACTTTGTGAGTGGAACGCTCACGTCACAAAGTGGTTTCTGAGAATGATTCTCTCTAGTTTTTATACGAAGATATTTCCCTTTCTACTGTTGGCCCCAAAGCGCTGCTAATATCCACTTGCAAATCCCACAAAAAGAGGTTTTCAAATCTGCTCTGTCTAAAGGAAGTTTCAACTCTGTGAGTTGAACACACGTAACCCAAAGAAGTTACTAAGAATTCTTCTGTCTAGAATTAGATGAAGAAATACCGTTTCCAACGAAATCCTCAAAGAAGTCCAAATATCCACTTGCAGACTTTACAAACAGAGTGCTTCCAAAGTGCTCTATGAAAATAAAGGTTAAACTCTGTGAGTGCAACGCACACATCACAGAGTGGTTTCTAAGAATGATTCTCTCTGGTTTTTACTCCAAGATATTTCCTTTTCTACCGTTGGCCTCAAAACGCTTGAAATCTCCACCGGCAAATTCCATAAAAGGAGGGTTTCAAATCTGCTCTGTCTAAAGGAGGATTCAAGTCTGTGAGATGAACCCATGCATCCCAAAGAAGTTACTGAGAACTCTTCTGTCTAGCATTAGATGAAGAAATCCCGTTTCCAACGAAATCCTCAAAGAGGTCCAAATATGCACTTGCAGACTTTACAAACAGAGTGTTTCCAAACTGCTCTATGAAAAGAAAGGTTAAATTCTGTGATTGGAATGCACACATCACAAAGTGGTTTCTGAGAATGATTCTCTCTAGTTTTTATACGAAGATAGTTCCTTTTCTACTGTTGGGCCCAAATCGCTTGAAATCTCCACTTGCACATTCCACAAAAACATTGTTTCAAATTTGCTCTGTCTAAAGGAGGCTTCAATTCTGTGAGTTGAACACACGCAACCCAAAGAAGTTACTGAGAGTTCTTCTGTCTAGCATTAGAAGAAGAAATCCCGTTTCCAAAGAAATCCTCAAAAAGGTCAAAATATCCACTTGGAGACTTTACAAACAGAGTGTTTCCAAGCTGCTATATGAAAAGAAAGGTTAAACTCTCTGGGTGGAATGCACACATTACAACGTGGTTTCTGAGAACGATTCTCTGTAGTTTTTATACGAAGATATTTCCTTTTCTACCGTTGGCCCCAAAGCACTTGAAATCTCCACTTACAAATTCCACAAAAGTGGGTTTCAATCCTACTCTGACTAAAGGAAGGTTCTACTCTGTGAGTTGTACACACGCAACCCAAAGAATTTTCTGAGAATCCTTCTGTCTAGAATTAGAGGAAGAAATCCCGTTTCCAACGAAATCTTCAAAGAGGTCCAAATATCCACTTGCTGATTTACAAACAGAGTGTTTCCAAACTGGTCTATGAAAAGAAAGGTTAAACTCTGTGAGTGGAACGCACACATCACAAAGTGGTTTCTGAGAATGATTCTCTGTAGTTTTTATACGTAGATATTTCGTTTTCTACGGTTGGCCCCAAAGTGCGTGATATCGCCACTAGCAAATTCCACAAAAAGAGGGTTTCAAATATGCTCTGTCTAAAGGAAGGTTCAGCTCTGTGAGTTGTACACACGCAAAACAAAGAAGTTACTGAGAATTCTTCTGTCTAGCATTAGATGATAAAATCCCGTTTCCAAAGAAATCCTCAAAGAGGTACAAATATCCACTTGCAGACTTTACAAACAGAGTGTTTCCAAACTGGTCTATGAAAAGAAAGGTTAAACTCTGTGAGTGGAATGCACACATCACAGAGTGGTTTCTGAGAATGATTCTCTGTAGTTTTTATACGAAGATATTTCCTTTTCTACCGTTGGCCCCAAGGCGCTTGAAATGTCCACTTGCAAATTCCACAAAAAGAGGGTTTCAAATCTGCTCTGTCTAAAGGAAAGTTCAACTCTGTGGGTTGAACAAACGCAACCAAAAGAAGGTCCTGAGAATTCTTCTGTCTAGCATTAGATGTAGAAATCCCTTTTCCAACGAAATCCTCAGAGAGGTCAAAATATCCCCTTGCAGACTTTACAAACAGAGTGTTTCCAAAGTGCTCTATGAAAAGAAAGGTTTAACTCTGTGAGTGGAACGCACACATCACAAAGTGGTTTCTGAGAATGATTCTCTGTAGTTTTTATACGAAGTTATCTCCTTTTCTTCTGCTTGCACCAAAACGCTTTAAATTTCTACTTGGAAATTCCACAAAAAGAGGGTTTCAAATCTGCTCTGCCTAAAGGAAAGTTCAACTCTGTTAGTAGAACCCACGCAACCCAAAGAAGTTTCTGAGAATTCTTCTGTCTAGCATTAGATGAAGAAATCCCGTTTCCGAAGAAATCCCGTTTCCAAAAAATCCTCACAGAGGTCAAAATATCCACTTGTAGACTTTACAAACAGAGTGTTCCCAAGCTGCTCTTTGAAAAGAAAGGTTAAACTCTGTGTGTGGAATGCACACATTAAAAAGTGGTTACTGAGAACGATTCTCTCTAGTTTTTATATGAAGATATTTCCTCTTCTAAAGTTCTCCCAAAGCGCTTGAAATCTCCACTTGCAAATTCCACAAAAAGGGGGTTTCAAATCTGCTCTGTGTAAAGGAAGGTTCAACTCTGTGAGTTGAACAAATGCAACCAAAGAAGGTACTGAGAATTCTACTGTCTAGCATTAGATGAAGAAATCCCGTTTCCTATGAAATCTTCAAAGACGTCAAATTATACACATGCAGACTTTTCAAAGAGAGTACTTCCAAGCTGCTATATGAAAAGAAAGGTTAAACTCTGTGTGTGGAACGCACACATTAAAAAGTGGTTACTGAGAACGATTCTCTGTAGTTTTTATACAAAGATATTTCCTTTTCTACCGTTGGCCCCAAACACTTGAAATGGCCATTTGCAAATTCCACAAGAAGAGAGTTTCAAATCTGCTCTGTCTAAAGAAACGTTCAACTCTGTTAGTTGAGCCCACGCAACCCAAAGAAGTTACTGAGAATTCTACTGTCTAGCATTAGATGAAGAAATCCCGTTTCCAACGAAATCCTCAAAGAGGTCAATATATTAACTTTGCTGACTTTTCAAACAGAGTGTTTCCAAGCTGCTATATGAAAAGAAAGGTTAAACTCTGTGGGTGGAACTCACACATTACAAAGTGGTTTCTGAGAACGATTCTCTGAAGTTTTTATACAAAGATATTTCCTTTCCTACCACTGGCCCAAAAGCGCTTGAAATCTCCACTTGCAAATTCCACAAAAAGGGTGTTTCAAATCTGCTCTGTCTAAAGGAAGGTTCAACTCTGTGAGTTGAACACACGTAACCAATAGAAGTTACTGAGAGTTCTTCTGTCTAGCATTAGATGAAGAAATCCCGTTTCCAATGAAATCCTGAAAGAGGTCCAAATATCCACTTGCAGACTTTACAAACAGAGTGTTTCCAAACTGCTCTATGAAAAGAAAGGTTAAACTCTGTGAGTGGAACGCACACATCACAAAGTGGTTTCTGAGAATGATTCCCTGTAGTTTCTATACGAAGATATTTCGTTTTCGACCGTAGGCCTAAAAGCGTTTGAAATCTCCACTTGGAAATTCCACAAAAAGAGGGTTTCAAATCTGCTCTCTCTAAAGGAAGGTTCAACTCTGTGAGTTGTACACACGCGACCCAAAGAAGTTACTGAGGATTCTTGTGTTTAGCATTAGATGAAGAAATCCCGTTTCCATTGAAATCCCCAAAGAGATCCAGATATCCACTTGCAGACTCTACAAACAGAGTGTTTCCAAACTGCTCTATGAGAAGAAAGGTTAAACTCTGCGAGTGGAATGCACACATCACAAAGTGGTATCTGAGAATGATTCTCTCTAGTTTTTATACGAAGATAGTTCCTTTCCTACTGTTGGGCCCAAAGCGCTTGAAATCTCCACTTGCACATTCCACAAAAACATTGTTTCAAATTTGCTCTGTCTAAAGGAGGGTTCAATTCTGTGAGTTGAACACACGCAACCCAAAGAAGTTACTGAGAATTCTTCTGTCTAGCATTAGATGAAGAAATCCTGTTTCCAACGAAATCCTCAAAGAGGTCAAAATATCCAGTTGCAGACCTTACAAACAGAGTGCTTCCAAGCTGCTCTATGAAAAGAAAGGTTAAACTCTGTGAGGGGAACGCACACATCAGAAAGTGGTTTCTGAGAACGATTCTCTCTAGTTTTTATACGAAGATATTTCCTTTTCTAACGTTGGCCTCAAACCACTTGAAATCTCCACCTGCAAATACCACAAAAAGAGAGTTTCAAATCTGCTCTGTCTAAAGGAAGATTCAACTCTGTGGGATGAACCCACACAACCCAAAGTAGTTTCTGAGAATTCTCCTGTCTAGCATTAGATGAACAAATCCCGTTTCCAATGATATCCTCAAAGAGGTCCAAATATCCACTTGCAGACTTTTCAAACAGAGTGTTTCCAAAGTGCTCTATGAAAAGAAGGGTTAAACTCCCTGATTGGAATGCACACATCACAAAGTGGTTTCTGAGAATGATTCTCTCTAGTTTTAATACAAAGATATTTCCTTTTCAACAGTTTGCCCCAAAGCGCTTTAAATCTCCACTTGCAAATTCCACAAAAAGAGGGTTTCAAATCTGTTCTGTCTAAAGGAAGGTTCAACTCTGTGAGTTGAACAAACACTGCCCAAAAAAGTTACTGAAAATTCTTCTGTCTAGCATTAGATGAAGAAACCCCGTTTCCAACGAAATTCTCAAAGAGGACCAAATATCCACTTGCAGACTTTACAAACAGAGTGTTTCCAAACTGCTCTATGAAAAGATAGGTTCAACTCAGTGAGTGGAAGGCACACATCACAAAGTGGTTTCTCAGAATGATTCTCTCTAGTTTTTATACGAAGATATTTCCTTTTCTACAATTGGCCCCAAAGCGCTTGAAATCTCCACATGCAAAATACACAAAAAGAGGGTTTCCAATCTGCCCTGTCTAAAGGAATGTTCAACTCTGTGAGTTGAACTTACGCAACCAAAGAAGGTACTGAGAATTCTTCTGTCTAGCATTAGATGAAGAAATCCCGTTTCCAATGAAATCCTCAAAGAGGTCCAAATATCCACTTGCAGACTTTACAAACACAGTGTTTCCAAACTGCTCTTTGAAAAGAAAGGTTAAATTCTGTGAGTGGAATGCACACATCACAAAGTGGTTTCTGAAAATGATTCTCTCTAGTTTTCATACGAAGATATTTCCTTTTCTACCATTGGCCCAAAAGCGCTTGAAATCTCCTCTTGCAAATTCCACAAAAAGAGGCTTTCAAACCTGCTCTGTCGAAAGGAAGGTTCAACTCTGTGAGTTGAATACTCGCCACCCAAAGAAGTTACTGACAATCCTTCTGTCTAGCATTAGATGAAGAAATCCCGTTTCCAACGAAATCCTCAAAGAGGTCCTAATATCCACTTGCAGACTTTACAAACAGAGTGTTTCCATACTGCTCCATGAGAAGAAACGTCAAATTCAATGAGTGGAACGCACGTATCACAAAGTGGTTTCTGAGAAAGATTCTCTCTAATTTTTATAGGAAGATATTTCCATTTCTACCGTTGGCCTCAAACCGCTTGAAATCTCCACCTGCAAATTGCGCAAAAAGAGTGTTTCACATCTGCTCTGTATAAAGGAAGGTTCAACTCTGTTAGTTGAACCCACACAACCCAAAGAAGTTACTGAGAATTCTTCTGTCTAGCAATAGATGAAGAAATCACGTTTCCAACGAAATCCTCAAACAGGTCAAAATATCCACTTGCAGACTTTACAAACAGAGTGTTTCCAAACTGCTCTGTGAAAAGAAAGTTTAAACTCTGTGAGTGGAACGCCCACATCACAAAGTGGTTTCTGAAAATGATTCTGTCTAGTTTTTATACTAAGATATTTCCTTTTCTACCGTAGGCTTCAAGCCGCTTGAAATATCCACCTGCATATTCCACAAAAAGAGGGTTTCAAATCAGCTCTGTCTAAAGGAACGTTCAACTATGTGAGTTGAACCCACGCAAGCCAAAGATGTTACTGAGAATTCTTCTGTCTAGCAGTAGATGAAGAAATCCGGTTTCCAACGAAATCCTCAAAGAGGTCCAAATATCCAATTGCAGACGTTACAAACAGAGTGTTTCCAAGCTTCTCTATGAAAAGAAAGGTTAAACTCTGTGGGTGGAACGCACACATCACAAAGTGGTTTCTGAGAATGATTCTCCCTAGCTTTTATACAAAGATATTTACTTTTCTTCCATTGGCCCCAAAGAGCTTGAAATCTCCACTTGCAAATTCCACAAAAAGTGGATTTCAAACCTGCTCTTCCAAAAGCAAGGTTCAACTCTGTGGGTTGAACACACGCAAAACAAAGAAGTTACTGAGAATTCTTCTGTCTAGCATTAGATGAAGAAATCCCGTTTCCAACGAAATCCTACAAGAGGTCCAAATATCCACTTGCAGACTTTACAAACAGAGTGTTTCAAAACTGGTCTATGAAAAGAATGGTTAAACTCTGTGAGTGGAACGCACACATCACAAAGTGGTTTCTGAAAATGATTCTCTCTAGTTTTTATATGAAGATAATTTCTTTTCTACCGTTGGCACCAAAGCGCTTGAAATCTCCACTTGCAAATTCCACAAAAAATGGATTTAAAACCTGCTTTTCCTAAAGAAACGTTCATCTCTGTGAGTTGAAGAAACGGAACCCAAAGAAGTTACTGAGAATTCTTCTGTCTAGCATTAGATGAAGAAATCCCGTTTCAAACGAAATCCTCCAAGAGGTCCAAATATCCACTTTCAGACTTTACAAACAGAGTGTTTACAAACTGCTCAATGAAGAGAAAGGTTAAACTCTGTGAGTGGAATGCACACGTCACAAAGTGGTTTCTGAGAATGATTCTCTGTAGTTTTTATGCGAAGATATTTCCTTTTCTACCGTTGGCCCGAAAGCGATTGAAATCTCCACTTGCAAATTCCACAAAAAGAGGGTTTGAAATCTGCTCTGTCGAAAGGAAGGTTGAACTCTGTGAGTAGAACCCACACAACCCAAATAAGTGACTGAGAATTCTTCTGTCTGGCATTAGAAGATGAAATCCCGTTTCAAACGAAATCTTCCAAGAGGTCCAAATATCCACTTGCAGACTTTACAAACAGAGTGTTTCAAAGCTGCTCTATGAAAAGAAAGGTTAAACTCTGTGGGTGGCACGCACACATCACAAACTGGTTTCTGAGAACGATTCTCTCTAATTTTTATATGAAGATATATCCTTTTCTACCGTTGGCAACAAATCGCTTGAAAAATCCACTTGCAATTAAAACAAAAAGAGGGTTTCAAATCAGCTCTGTCTAAAGGAAGGTTCAACTCTGTGAGTTGAACACATGTAACCCAAAGAAGTTACTGAGAATTCTTCTGTCCAGCATTAGATGAAGAAATCCCGTTTCCAACGAAATCCTCAAAGAGGACCAAATATCCACTTGCAGACTTTACAAACAGTGTGTTTCAAAACTGGTCCATGAAAAGGAAGGTTAAACTCTGTGAGTGGAACGCACACATCACAAAGTGGTTTCTGAAAATGATTCTCTCTAGTTTTTATACGAAGATATTTCCTTTTCTACCATTGGCCCCAAAGCACTTGAAATTTACACTTGCAAATAACACAAAAAGAGGGTTTCAAATCTGCTCTGTCTAAAAGAAGGTTCAACTCTGTGAGTTGAACAAGCGGGACCCAAAGAAGTTACTGAGAATTCTTCTGTCTAGCAGTAGATGAAGAAATCCCGTTTCCAATGAAATCCTCCAAGAGGTCCAAATATCCACTTTCAGACTTTACAAACAGAGTGTTTCCAAACTGCTCTATGAAAAGAAAGGTTAAACTCTGTGAGTGGAATGCACACATCACAAAGTGGTTTCTGAAAATGATTCTCTCTAGTTTTTATACGAAGATATTACCTTTTCTACCGTTGGCCCCAAAGCGCTTGAAATCTCCACTTGCAAATTCCACAAAAAGTGGATGTCAAACCTGCTTTTCCTAAAGAAAGGTTCAACTCTGTGAGTTGAAGAAACGGAACCCAAAGAAGTTACTGAGAATTCTTCTGTCCAGCATTTGATGAAGAAATCCCGTTTCCAAGGAAATACTCAATGAGGTCCAAATATCCACCTGCAGACTATACAAACAGAGTGTTTCCAAACTACTCTATGAAAAGAAAGGTTAAACTCCGTGAGTGGAACACACACATCACAAAGCGGTTTCTGAGAATCATTCTCCCTAGTTTTTATATGAAGATATTTCCTTTTCTACCGTTGGCCTCAAATCGCTTGAAATATCCACGTGCAAATTCCACAAAAAGAGGGTTTCAAATCTGCTCTGTCTAAAGGAAGGTTCAACTCTGTGAGTTGAACACATGCAACCCAAAGGAGTTACTGAGAATTCTTCTGTCTAGCATTAGATGAAGAAATCCTGTTTCCAACGAAATCCTCAAAGAGTTCCAAATATCCACTTGCAGACTTTACAAAGGGAGTGTTTCCATACTGCTCTATGAATAGAAAGGTTAAACTCTGTGAGTGGAATGCACACATCACAAAGCGGTTTCTGAGAATGATTCTCTGTACTTTTTATACGAAGATATTTCCTTTACTACAGTTGGCCCCAAAGCGCTTGAAATCCCACTTGCAAATTCCACAAAAAGAGGGTTTCAAATCTGCTCTGTCTAAAGGAAGGTTCAACTCTGGGAGCTGAACCCAAGCAACCCAAAGAATTTACTGAGAATTTTTCTGTCTAGCATTAGATGAAGAAATCCCGTTTCCGAAGAATTCCTCAAAGAGGTCCAAATATCCACTTGAAGACTTTACAAACAGAGTGTCTCCAAACTGCTCTATTAAAAGAAAGGTTAAACTCTGTGAGTGGAACGTACACATCACAAATTGGTTTCAGAGAATGATTCTCTGTTGTTTTTATACGAAGATATTTCCTTTTCTACTGATGGCCCCAATGCGCTTGAAATCTCCACGTGCAAATTCCACAAAAGGATGTTTTCAAATCTGCTCTGTCTAAAGGAAGGTTCAACTCTGTGTGTTGAATACACGCAACCCAAATAAGTTGCTGAGAGTTCTTCTGTCTAGCATTAGATGAAGAAATCCCGTTTCCAACGAAATCCTCAAAGAGGTCCAAATATCCACTTGCAGATTTTACAAACAGTGCGTTTCCAAACTGTTCTATGAAAAGAAAGGTTAAACTCTGTGAGTGGAACGCACACATCACAAATTGGTTTCAGAGAATGATTCTCTGTAGTTTTTATACGAAGATATTTCCTTTTCTACTGTTGGCCCATAAGCGCTTGAAATCTCCACGTGCAAATTCCACAAAAGGATGTTTTCAAATCTGCTCTGTCTAAAGGAAGGTTCAACTCTGTGAGATGAACACACGTAACACAAAGAAGTTGCTGAGAATTCTTCTGTCTCGCATTAGATGAAGAAATCCCATTTCCAATGAAATCCTCAAAGAGATCCTAATATCCACTTGCAGACTTTACAAACAGAGTGTTTCCAAACTGCTCTATGAAAAGAAAGGTTAAACTCTGTGGGTGCAATGCACACATCACAAAGTGGTTTCTGAGAATGATTCTCCCTAGCTTTTATACGAAGATATTTACTTTTCTTCCATTGGCCCCAAAGAGCTTGAAATCTCCACTTGCAAATTCCACAAAAAGTGGATTTCAAACCTGCTCTTCCAAAAGCAAGGTTCAACTCTGTGGGTTGAACACACGCAAAACAAAGAAGTTACTGAGAATTCTTCTGTCTAGCATTAGATGAAGAAATCCCGTTTCCAACGAAATCCTACAAGAGGTCCAAATATCCACTTGCAGACTTTACAAACAGAGTGTTTCAAAACTGGTCTATGAAAAGAATGGTTAAACTCTGTGAGTGGAACGCACACATCACAAAGTGGTTTCTGAAAATGATTCTCTCTAGTTTTTATATGAAGATAATTTCTTTTCTACCGTTGGCACCAAAGCGCTTGAAATCTCCACTTGCAAATTCCACAAAAAATGGATTTAAAACCTGCTTTTCCTAAAGAAACGTTCATCTCTGTGAGTTGAAGAAACGGAACCCAAAGAAGTTACTGAGAATTCTTCTGTCTAGCATTAGATGAAGAAATCCCGTTTCAAACGAAATCCTCCAAGAGGTCCAAATATCCACTTTCAGACTTTACAAACAGAGTGTTTACAAACTGCTCAATGAAGAGAAAGGTTAAACTCTGTGAGTGGAATGCACACGTCACAAAGTGGTTTCTGAGAATGATTCTCTGTAGTTTTTATGCGAAGATATTTCCTTTTCTACCGTTGGCCCGAAAGCGATTGAAATCTCCACTTGCAAATTCCACAAAAAGAGGGTTTGAAATCTGCTCTGTCGAAAGGAAGGTTGAACTCTGTGAGTAGAACCCACACAACCCAAATAAGTGACTGAGAATTCTTCTGTCTGGCATTAGAAGATGAAATCCCGTTTCAAACGAAATCTTCCAAGAGGTCCAAATATCCACTTGCAGACTTTACAAACAGAGTGTTTCAAAGCTGCTCTATGAAAAGAAAGGTTAAACTCTGTGGGTGGCACGCACACATCACAAACTGGTTTCTGAGAACGATTCTCTCTAATTTTTATATGAAGATATATCCTTTTCTACCGTTGGCAACAAATCGCTTGAAAAATCCACTTGCAATTAAAACAAAAAGAGGGTTTCAAATCAGCTCTGTCTAAAGGAAGGTTCAACTCTGTGAGTTGAACACATGTAACCCAAAGAAGTTACTGAGAATTCTTCTGTCCAGCATTAGATGAAGAAATCCCGTTTCCAACGAAATCCTCAAAGAGGACCAAATATCCACTTGCAGACTTTACAAACAGTGTGTTTCAAAACTGGTCCATGAAAAGGAAGGTTAAACTCTGTGAGTGGAACGCACACATCACAAAGTGGTTTCTGAAAATGATTCTCTCTAGTTTTTATACGAAGATATTTCCTTTTCTACCATTGGCCCCAAAGCACTTGAAATTTACACTTGCAAATAACACAAAAAGAGGGTTTCAAATCTGCTCTGTCTAAAAGAAGGTTCAACTCTGTGAGTTGAACAAGCGGGACCCAAAGAAGTTACTGAGAATTCTTCTGTCTAGCAGTAGATGAAGAAATCCCGTTTCCAATGAAATCCTCCAAGAGGTCCAAATATCCACTTTCAGACTTTACAAACAGAGTGTTTCCAAACTGCTCTATGAAAAGAAAGGTTAAACTCTGTGAGTGGAATGCACACATCACAAAGTGGTTTCTGAAAATGATTCTCTCTAGTTTTTATACGAAGATATTACCTTTTCTACCGTTGGCCCCAAAGCGCTTGAAATCTCCACTTGCAAATTCCACAAAAAGTGGATGTCAAACCTGCTTTTCCTAAAGAAAGGTTCAACTCTGTGAGTTGAAGAAACGGAACCCAAAGAAGTTACTGAGAATTCTTCTGTCCAGCATTTGATGAAGAAATCCCGTTTCCAAGGAAATACTCAATGAGGTCCAAATATCCACCTGCAGACTATACAAACAGAGTGTTTCCAAACTACTCTATGAAAAGAAAGGTTAAACTCCGTGAGTGGAACACACACATCACAAAGCGGTTTCTGAGAATCATTCTCCCTAGTTTTTATATGAAGATATTTCCTTTTCTACCGTTGGCCTCAAATCGCTTGAAATATCCACGTGCAAATTCCACAAAAAGAGGGTTTCAAATCTGCTCTGTCTAAAGGAAGGTTCAACTCTGTGAGTTGAACACATGCAACCCAAAGGAGTTACTGAGAATTCTTCTGTCTAGCATTAGATGAAGAAATCCTGTTTCCAACGAAATCCTCAAAGAGTTCCAAATATCCACTTGCAGACTTTACAAAGGGAGTGTTTCCATACTGCTCTATGAATAGAAAGGTTAAACTCTGTGAGTGGAATGCACACATCACAAAGCGGTTTCTGAGAATGATTCTCTGTACTTTTTATACGAAGATATTTCCTTTACTACAGTTGGCCCCAAAGCGCTTGAAATCCCACTTGCAAATTCCACAAAAAGAGGGTTTCAAATCTGCTCTGTCTAAAGGAAGGTTCAACTCTGGGAGCTGAACCCAAGCAACCCAAAGAATTTACTGAGAATTTTTCTGTCTAGCATTAGATGAAGAAATCCCGTTTCCGAAGAATTCCTCAAAGAGGTCCAAATATCCACTTGAAGACTTTACAAACAGAGTGTCTCCAAACTGCTCTATTAAAAGAAAGGTTAAACTCTGTGAGTGGAACGTACACATCACAAATTGGTTTCAGAGAATGATTCTCTGTTGTTTTTATACGAAGATATTTCCTTTTCTACTGATGGCCCCAATGCGCTTGAAATCTCCACGTGCAAATTCCACAAAAGGATGTTTTCAAATCTGCTCTGTCTAAAGGAAGGTTCAACTCTGTGTGTTGAATACACGCAACCCAAATAAGTTGCTGAGAGTTCTTCTGTCTAGCATTAGATGAAGAAATCCCGTTTCCAACGAAATCCTCAAAGAGGTCCAAATATCCACTTGCAGATTTTACAAACAGTGCGTTTCCAAACTGTTCTATGAAAAGAAAGGTTAAACTCTGTGAGTGGAACGCACACATCACAAATTGGTTTCAGAGAATGATTCTCTGTAGTTTTTATACGAAGATATTTCCTTTTCTACTGTTGGCCCATAAGCGCTTGAAATCTCCACGTGCAAATTCCACAAAAGGATGTTTTCAAATCTGCTCTGTCTAAAGGAAGGTTCAACTCTGTGAGATGAACACACGTAACACAAAGAAGTTGCTGAGAATTCTTCTGTCTCGCATTAGATGAAGAAATCCCATTTCCAATGAAATCCTCAAAGAGATCCTAATATCCACTTGCAGACTTTACAAACAGAGTGTTTCCAAACTGCTCTATGAAAAGAAAGGTTAAACTCTGTGGGTGCAATGCACACATCACAAAGTGGTTTCTGAGAGTGACTCTCTCGAGTTTTTATACGAAGATATTTCATTTTCTACCGTTGGCCCAAAAGCGCTTGAAATCTCTACCTGCAAAATTTCACAAAAATAGGGTTTCAAATCTGCTCTGTCTAAAGGAAGGTTCAACTCTGTGAGTTGAATACACACAACCCAAAGAAGTTACTGAGAATTCTTCTCTCTAGCATTAGATGAAGAAATCCCTTTTCCAACGAAATCATCAGAGGTGCAAATATCCACTTGCAGACTTTACAATCAGCTCTATGAAAAGAAAAGTTAAACTCTGTGAGTGGAATGCGCACATCACAAGGTGGTTTCTGAGAATGATTCTCTCTAGTTTTTATACGAAGATATTTCCTTTTCTACCATTGGCCCCAAAGTGCTTGAAATCTCCACTTGCAAATTCCACAAAAAGAGAGTTTCAAATCTGCTCTGTCTAAAACAAAGTTCAACTCTGTGAGTTGAATACACACAACCCAAAGAAGTTACTGAGAATTCCTCCATCTAGCATTATATGAAGAAATCCCGTTTCCAACGAAATCCTCAAAGAGGTCCAAATATCCACTTGCAGACTTTACAAATAGAGTGTTTCCAAACCGGTCTATGAAAAGAAAGGTTAAACTCTGTGAGTTGAACGCACACATGACAAAGAGGTTTCTGAGAATGATTCTGTCTTGTTTTCATGTGAAGATATTTACTTTTCTACCAGTGGCAACAGAGCGCTTGAAATCTCCACCTTCAAATTCCAGAAAAAGCATATTTCAGTTCTACTCTGTCTAAAGGAAGTTTCAACTCTGTGAGTTGAATACACACAATACAAATAAGTTACTGACAATTCTTCTGTCAAGCATTATAAGAACTCTCGTACCCAACGAAGGCCTCAGTGAGGTCCAAATATACACTTGCAGACTTTACAGAGTGTTTCCAAACTTCTCTATGAAAAGAAAGGTTAAACTCTGTGAGTGGAACGCACACATCACAAAGTAGTTTCTGAGAATGATTCTGTCTAGTTTTTATACGAAGATATTCCCCTTTCTGCAATTGGCCTCAAAGCACTTTAACTCTCCACATGCAAGCTCCACAAAAAGAGTGTTTCAAACCTGCTCTCTCTAAAGGAAGGTGCAACTCTGTGAGTTGAATACATGCAACAAAAAGAAGTTACTGAGAATTCTTCTGTCCAGCATTATATGAAGAATTTCCGCTTCCAAAGAAGGCCTCAATGAGGTCCAAATATCCACTTGCAGACTTTTCCAACAGAGTGTTTCCAAACTGCTCAATCAAAAGAAAGGTTAAACTCTGTGAAGTGAACGCACACAATGCAAAGTAGTTTCTGAGAAGATTCTGTCTAGTTTTTACATGAAGATATTTCCTTTTCTACCATTGGCCTCAAAACGCTTGGAATCTCCACCGGCAAATTCCAGAAAAAGAGTATTTCAAACCTGCTCTGTCTAAAGGAAGATTCAACTCTGTGAGTTGAATACACACAATACAAAGAAGTTACTGAGAATTCTTCTGTCTAGCATTATATGAAGAAATCCTGTTTCCAAAGGAGGCCTCAATGAGGTCCAACTATCCACTTGCAGACTTTACAAACAGAGTGTTCCCAAACAGCTCTATGAAAATAAAGGTTAAAATCTGTGAGTTGAATGCACACAACACAAAGAAGTTACTGAGATTGATTCGGTCTAGTTTTCATACAAATATATTTCCTTTTCTTCCACTGTCCTCAAAGCGCTTGAAATCGCCACCTGAAAATTCCAGAAAAAGAGTACTTCAGCCCTACTAGGTCGAAAGAAAGGCTCAACTGTGTGAGTTGAATACACAAAACACAGGAAAGTTACTGAGAGTTCTTCTGTGTAGCATTATATGAAGAAATCCCGTTTCCATCGAAGGCCTCAAAGAGGACCAAATATCCACTTTCAGACTTTACAAACAGAGTGTTTCCAAACTGCTCTATGAAAGGAAAGGTTAAACTCTGTGAGTTGAATGCACACATCATGAAGTAATTTCTGAGAATGACTCTGTCCAATTTTTATACGAAGATATTTCCTTTTCTTCCATTGGCCTCAAATCGCTTGAAATCTCCACCTGCAAATTCCAGAAAAAGAGTATATGAAATCTGCTCTTTCTAAAGGAATGCTCCATCCTGTGAGTAGAATACACACCACCCATACAATTTACTGAGAATTCTTCTGTGTAACATTATATGAAGAAACCCGGTTTCCAACGAAGGCCTCAAAGAGGACAAAATATCCACTTGCAGACTTTACAAACAGAGTGTTTCCAAACTTCTGTATGAAAAGAAAGGTTAAACTCTGTGAGTTGAACGCACACATCATACAGTACTTTCTGAGAATATTTCTGGGTAGTTTTTTCACGAAGATATTTCCTTTTCTACCAATGGCCTGAAAGCGCTTGAAATCTCCACTTGCAAATTCAACAAAAAGAGTGTTTCTATTATGCTCCGTCTAAAGGAAGGTTCAACTCTGTGGGTTGAATACACACAACACAAAGAAGTTACTGTGAATTCTTCTGTCTAGCATTATATGAAGAAATCCGGTTTCCTACGAAGGCCTTAATGAGGTCCAAATATCCACTTGCAGACTTTTCAAACAGAGTGTTTCCAAACTGCTCTGTGAAAAGAAACGTCAAACTCTGTGCGTTGAACTCACACATCACAACGTAGCTTCTGAGAATGATTCTGTCTAGTTTTTATACGAAGATATGCCCCTATCTACAATTGGTCTCAAAGCACTTGAAATCTCCAATTGCAAACTCCACAAAAATAGTGTTTCAAACCTGCTCTCTCTAAAGGAAGGTGCAACTCTGTGAGTTGAATACACGCAACAAAAAGAAGTTACTGAGAATTCTTCTGTCTACCATTATATGAAGAAATTCCGTTTCCAAAGAAGGCCTCAATGAGGTCCAAACATCCACTTGCAGACTTTACAAACATCGTGTTTCCAAACTGCTCTATGAAAAGAAAGGTTAAACTCTGTTAGTTGAACACACACATCACAAAGTAATTTCTGAGAATGATTCTGTCTAGTTTTTATACGAAGATATTTCCTTTTCTTCCCAAGGCCTCAAAGCGCTTGAAATCTCCACCTGCAAACTCCACAAAAAGAGTGTATCAAATCTGCTCCGTCTAAAGGAATGCTCAACTCTGTGAGTTGAATACACACAACGCAAAGAAGTTACTGAGAATTGTTCTGTGTAGCATTGTATGAAGAAATCACGTTTCCCACGAAGGTCTCAAACAGGACCAAATATCCACTTGCAGACTTTACAAACAGAGTGTTTCCAAAGTTCTCTATGAAAAGAAAGGTTAAACTCTGTGAGTTGAACGCACACATCACAGAGTAGTTTCTGAGAATAGTTCTCTGTAGGTTTTATACGAAGATATTTCCTTTTCTACCATTGGCCTCAAAGCGCTTGAAATCTCCACCTGCAAATTCCACAAAAAGTGTGTTTCAAACCTGCTCTGTCCAAAGAAAGTTTCACTTCTGTGAGTTGAATACACACAACACAAAGAAGTTACTGAGAATTCTTCTGTGTAGCATTGTATGAAGAAATCCCGTTTCCAACGAAGGCCTCAAAGTGGTCCAAATATCCACTTGCAGACTTTACAAACAGAGTGTTTCCAAACTGCTCTATGAAACGAAAAGTTAAACTCTGTGAGTTCAACGCACACATCACAAAGCAATTTCTGAGAATGTTTCTGGGTAGTTTTTACATGAAGATATTTCCTTTTCTACCATTCGCCTCTAAGCGCTGGAAATGTCCACCTGCAAATTACACAAAAAGAGTGTTTCATATCTGCTCTGTCTAAAGGAAAGTCAACTCTTCAGTTCAATACACACAACCCAGAGAAGTTACTGAGAATTTTTCTGTGTAGCATTATATGCAGAAATCCCGTTTACAACGAAGGCCTCTATTAGGTCGAAATATCCATTTGCAGACTTTACAAACAGAGTGTTTCCAAACTGCTCTATGAAAAGAAAGGTTGAACTCTGTGAGTTGAACGCACACATCACAAAGTAGTTTCTGAGAATGTTTCTGAGTAGTTTTTACGCGAAGATATTTCCTTTTCTACCACTGGCCTCAAAGCGCTGAAATGTCCAACTGCAAATACCACAAAAAGAGTATTTCAAATCTGCTCTGTCTAAAGGAAAGTTCAACACTGTGAGTTGAATACAAACAACTCATAGTAGCTACTAAGAATTCTTCTGTGTAGCATTATATGAATAAATCCCGTTTCCAATGAAGGCCTGAAAGAGGAACAAATATCCACTTGCAGACTTTACAAACTCAGTGTTTCCAAACATCTCTATGAAAAGAAAGGTTAAACTCTGTGAGTTGAACGCACACATCACAAATTAGTTTCTGAGAATGTTTCTGGGTAGTTTTTACATGAAGATATTTCCTTTTCTACCATTGGCCTCAAATCGCTTGAAATCTCCACCTGCAAATTCAACAAAAAGAGTGTTTCAAAATTGCTCTGTCTAAAGGAAGGTTCAAATCTGTGAGTTGAATACACACAACACAGAGAAGTTACTGAGAATTCTTCTGTCTAGCATTATATGAAGAAATCCCATTGACAACGAATTCCTCAAAGAGGTCCAAATATCCTCTTGCAGCCTTTTCAGAGTGTTCCCAAGCTGCTCAATCAAAAGAAAGCTTAAATTCTGTGAGTTGAATGCACACATCACAAACTAGTTTCTGAGAATGATTCTGTCTAGTTTTTTTACGAAGATATTTCCTTTTGTACCATTGGCCACAAAACGCTTGAAATCTCCACCTGCAAATTCCAGAAAACGTGTATTTCAAACCTTTTTATCTAAAGGAACGTTCAATTCTGCGAGTTGAATACACACAACAAAAAGAAGTTACTGAGAAATCTTCAGTCTAGCATTATATGAAGAAATCCCGTTTCCAACGAAGGCCTCAAAGAGGTGCAGATATCCACTTGCAGATTTAACAAAGACAGTGTTTCCAAACGGCTCTTTGAAAACAAAGGTTAAACTTTGTGAGTTGAACGCACACATCACAAAGTAGTTTCTGAGAATGATTCTGTCTGGTTTTTATACGAAGATATTTCCTTTTTTACCATAGGCCACAAAGCACTTGAAATGTCCACCTGCAATTCCCGACAAAAGAGTGTATCCCATCTGCTGTGTTTAAAGGAAGTTTCAACTCTCTGAGTTGAATACACACAACACAGAGAATTTAATGAGAATTCTTCTGTCTAGCATTATATGAAGAAATGATGTTTCCAACGAAGGCCTCAAAGAGGACAAAATATCCACTTGCAGGCTTTACAACCACAGTGTTTCCAAATTGCTCTATGAAAAGAAAGGTTAAACTCTGTGAGTTGAACGCACACGTCATAAAACTATTTCTGAGAATGTTTCTGGGCAGTTTTTATGAGAGGATATTTCCTTTTCTACCATTGGCCCCTAAGCGCTGGAAATGTCCACCTGCAAATTCCAGAAAAAGAGTGTTTCAAACCTGCGCTGTCTAAAGGAAGGTTCAACTCTGTGTGTTGAATACACACAACACAAAGAAGTTACTGAGAGTTCTTCTGTGTAGCATTATATGAAGAAATCCCGTTTCCAACAAAGGCCTCAAAGAGGTCCATATAGCCACTTGCGGACTTCACACACAGAGTGTTTCCACACTGCTCTATGAAAAGAAAGGTTAAACTCTGTGATTGGAATGCACACATAACAAAGTAATTTCTGAGAATGAATCTGTCTAATTTTTACACGAAGATATTTCCTTTTCTTCCCTCGGCCTCAAAGCACTTGAAATCTCCAAATGCAAATTCCACAAAAAGAGTATATCAAATCTGCTCTGTCTAAAGGAATGCTCAACTCTGTGAGTTGAATACACACAACACAAAGCAGTTACTGAGAATTCTTCTGTCTAGCAGTATATGAAGAAACACCGTTTCCTAAGAAGGCCTCAAAGAGGTCCAAATATCCACATTGAGACTTTCAAACAGACTGTTTCCAAACTGCTCAATCAATAGAAAGGTTAAACTGTGTGAGCTGAAAGCACACATCACAAAGTAGTTTCTGAAAATGATTCTGTGTAGTTTTTTTACGAAGATATTTCCTTTTCTACCATTGGCCACAAAACGCTTGAAATCTCCACCTGCAAATTCCAGAAAAAGAGTATTTCAAATATGCTCTGTCTAAGGGAAGGTTCAATTCTGTGAGTTGAATACACACAACACAAAGAAGTTACTGAGAATTCTTCAGTCTAGCATTATATGAAGAAATCCCGTTTCCAACAAAGGCCACAAAGAGGTCCAAATATCCACTTGCAGACATTTCAAACTGAGTGTTTCCAAACTGCTCTATGAAAAGAAAGGTTAAACTCTGTGAGTTGAACGCACACATCACAAAGTAGTTTCTGAGAATGATTCTGTCTACTTTTTATACGAAGATATTTCCTTTTCTACCATTGGCCTCAAAGCACTTGAAATCTCTACCTCCAAATTCCACCAAAAGAGTGTATCAAATCTGCTTTGTCTAAAGGAAGTTTCAACTCTGTGTGTTGAATACAACAACACAGAGAAATTACTGAGAATTCTTCTGTGTAGCATTATATGAAGAAATCACTTTTCCAACGATGGCCTCAAGGAAGTACAACTATCCTCTTGCAGACTTAACAAACAGAGTGTTTCCAAACTGCTCTATGAAAAGAAAGGTTAGCCCTTTGTCAGATTAGTAGGTTGCAAAAATTTTCTCCCATGTTGTAGGTTGCCTGTTCACTCTGATGGCAGTTTCTTTTGCTGTGCAGAAGCTCTTTAGTTTAATTAGATCCCATTTGTCAATTTTGTCTTTTGTTGCCATTGCTTTTGGTGTTTTGGACATGAAGTCCTTGCCCACGCCTATGTCCTGAATGGTAAGGGCTAATATCCAGAATCTACAATGAACTCAAACAAATTTACAAGAAAAAAACAAACAACCCCATCAAAAAGAGGGCGAAGGATATGAACAGACACTTCTCAAAAGAAGACATTTATGCAGCCAAAAAACACATGAAAAAATGCTCATCATCACTGGCCATCAGAGAAATGCAAATCAAAACCACTATGAGATATCATCTCACACCAGTTGGAATGGCAATCATTAAAATGTCAGGAAACAACAGGTGCTGGAGAGGATGTGGAGAAATAGGAACACTTTTACACTGTCGGCGGAACTGTAAACTAGTTCAACCATTGTGGAAGTCAGTGTGGCGATTCCTCAGGGATCTAGAACTAGAAATACCATTTGACCCAGCCATCCCATTACTGGGTATATACCCAAAGGACTATAAATCATGCTGCTATAAAGACACATGCACACGTATGTTTATTGCGGCATTATTCACAATAGCAAAGACTTGGAACCAACCCAAATGTCCAACAATGATAGACTGGATTAAGAAAGTGTGGCACATATACACCATGGAATACTATGCAGCCATAAAAAATGATGAATTCATGTCCTTTGTAGGGACATGGATGAAATTGGAAACCATCATTCTCAGTAAACTATCGCAAGAACAAAAAACCAAACACCGCATATTCTCACTCATAGGTGGGAATTGAACAATGAGACCACATGGGCACAGGAAGGGGAATATCACACTCTGGGGACTGTTGTGGGGTGGGGGGAGGGGGGAGGGATAGCATTGGGAGATATACCTAATGCTAGATGACGAGTTAGTGGGTGCAGCGCACCAGCATGGCACATGTATACATATGTAACTAACCTGCACAATGTGCACATGTACCCTAAAACTTAAAGTATAATTTAAAAAAAAGAAAAGAAAGGTTAAACTCTGTGAGTTGAATGCACTCAATAGAAAGAAGTTACTGAGAATGATTCTGTCAAGTTTTTATACGAAGATATTCCCTTTTCTACCATTGGCCTCAAAGCTCTTGAAATCTGCACCTGCAAATTCCACATAAAGAGTGTTTCAAACCTGCTCTGTCTAAAGGAAGGTTCAACTCGGTGAGTTGAATACACACAACACAAAGAAATTACTGAAAATTCTTTTGTGTAGCATTATATAAAGAAATCCCGTTTCCAACGAATTCCTCAAAGAGGTCCAAATATCCACTTGCAGACTTTAAAAACAGAGTGTTTCCAAACTGCTCTATGAAAAGGAAGGTTAAACTCTGTGAGTTTAACGCACACATCACAAAAGAAATTCTGCGAATGATTCTGTCTAATTTTTATGTGAAGATATTTCCTTTTCTTCCTTTGGCCTCAAAGCGCTTGAAATCTCCACCTGCAAAATCTACAAAAAGAGTGTTTGAAATCTGCTGTGTATAAAGGAAGGTTCAACTCTGTGAGTTGAATACACACAACACAAAGTAGTTACTGAGAATTCTTCTGAGTAGCATTATATGAAGAAAACCCGTTTCCAACGATAGCCTCAAAGAGGTCCAAATATCCACTTGCAGATATTACAAACACAGTGTTTTGAAACTGCTCTATGAACAGAAAGGTTAAACTCTGTGAGCTGAATGAAAACATCACAATGTAATTTCTGAGAATGATTCTGTCTAATTTTTATACGAAGATATTTCCTTTTCTTCCCTTGGCCTCAAAGCGCTTGAAATCTCCACCTGCAAATTCCACAAAAGCAGTATATCAAATCTGCTCTGTCTAAAGGAATGCTCAACTCTGTGAGTTGAATACACCCAACACAAAGCAGTTACTGAGAATTCTTCTGTCCAGCATTATATGAAGAAATCCCCTTTCCAAAAAGGCCTCAAAGAGGTCCAAATATCCACTTGCATACTTTACAAACAGAATGTTTCCAAACGGCTCTATGAAAATAAAAGTTTATCTCTGCGAGTTGAATGCACACATCACAAAGTAGTTTCTGAGAATGATTCTGTCTAGTTTTTATACGAAGATACTCCCTTTTCTACCATTGGCCTCAAAGAGCTGGAAGTCTCCACCTGCAAATTCCAGAAAAAGAGTGTTTCAAACCTGCTCTGTCTAAAGGAAGGTTCAACTCTGTGTGTTGAATACACACAACAAAGAAGTTACTGAGAGTTCTTCTGTGTAGCATTTTATGAAGAAATCCCGTTTCCAACGAAGGCCTCAAAGAGGTCCATATAGCCACTTGCGGACTTCACACACAGAGTGTTTCCACACTGCTCTATGAAAAGAATGGTTAAAGTCTGTGATTGGAATGCACACATAACAAAGTAATTTCTGAGAATGAATCTGTCTAATTTTTATACGAAGATATTTCCTTTTCTTCCCTTGGCCTCAAAGCGCTTGAAATCTCCAAATGCAAATTCCACAAAAAGAGTATATCAAATCTGCTCTGTCTAAAGGAATGCTCAACTCTGTGAGTTGAATACACACAACACAATGCAGTTACTGAGAATTCTTCTGTCTAGCAGTATATGTAGAAACACCGTTTCCAACGAAGGCCTCAAAGAGGTCCAAATATCCACATTCAGACTTTCAAACAGACTGTTCCCAAACTGCTCAATCAATAGAAAGGTTAAACTGTGTGAGCTTAAAGCACACATCACAAAGTAGTTTCTGAGAATGATTCTGTGTAGTTTTTTTATGAAGACATTTCCTTTACTACCATTGGCCACAAAACGCTTGAAATCTCCACCTGCAAATTCCAGAAAAAGAGTATTTCAAATATGCTCTGTCTAAAGGAAGGTTCAATTCTGTGAGTTGAATACACACAACACAAAGAATTTAATGAGAAATCTTCTGTCTAGCATAATATGAAGAAATCCCGTTTCCGACAAAGGCCACAAAGAGGTCCAAATATCCACTTGCAGACATTTCAAACTGAGTGTTTCCAAACTGCTCTATTAAAAGAAAGGTTAAACTCTGTGAGTTGAACGCACACATCACAAAGTAGTTTCTGAGAATGATTCTGTCTACCTTTTATACGAAGATATTTCCTTTTCTACCATTGGCCTCAAAGCACTTGAAATCTCTACCTCCAAATTCCACCAAAAGAGTGTATCAAATCTGCTTAGCCTAAAGGAAGTTTCAACTCTGTGAGTTGAATACACACAACACAGAGAAGTTACTGAGAATTCTTCTGTCTATAATTCTAGGATGAAATACTCTTTCCAACGAAGGCCTCAAAAGGGGACCAAATATCCACTTGCAGACTTTACAGACACAGTGTTTCCAAAGTGCTCTATGAAAAGAAAGGTTAAACTCTGTGAGTTGAATGCACACATCACATAGTAGTTTCTGAGAATGTTTCTGGGAAATTTTTACACGAAGTTATTTCCTTTTCTACCATTGGCCACGAAGTGCTGGAAATGTCCACCTGCAAGTTACACAAAAAGAGTGTTTCAAAACTGCTCTGTCTAAAGGAAGGTTCAAATCTGTGAGGTGAATACACACAACACAAAGAAGTTACTGAGAATTCTTCTGTCTAGCATAATATGAAGAAATCGCGTTTCCAACGAAGGCCTCAAAGAGGACCAAATATCCACTTGCATACTTTACAAACAGAGTGTTTCCAAACTGCTCTATGAAAAGTAAGGTTAAGCTCTGTGAGCTGAATGCACACAATGCAAAGAAGTTACTGAGAATGATTCTGTCTAGTTTTTATACGAAGATATTTCCTTTTCTCCCATTGGCCTCAAAGCGCTTGAAATCTCCAACTGCAAATTCCAGAAAAAGAGTAATTCAAACCTCCTCTGTCTAAACGAAGGTTCAACTCTGTGAGATGAGTACACACAACACAGAGAAGTTACTGAAAATTCTTCAGTCAAGCATTATATTAAGAAATCCCGTTTCCAACGAAGGCCTCAAAGAGGACCAAATATCCACTTGCAGACTTTACAAACGGTGTTTCCAAAGTTCTCTGTGAAAAGAAAGGTTAAACTCTGTGAGTTGAACGCACACATCACAAAGTAGTTTCTGAGAATGATTCTGTCTAGTTTTTATATGAAGAGATTTCCTCTTCTACCACTGGCCTGAAAGCCCTTGAAATCTCCAGCTGCAAATTCCACAAAAACAGTATTTCAAATATCCTCTGTCTAAAGGAAGGTTCAACTCTTTGAGTTGAATACACACACCACAGAGAAGTTACTGAGAATTCTTCTGTCTAGCATTATATGAAGAAATCCCGTTTAACACGAAGGAATCAAAGACGTCCAAATATCAACATGCAGAGTTACAAACAGACAGTTTCCAAACTGTTCAATCAATAGAAATGTTAAACTCTGTGAGTCGAATGCTCACATTACAAAGTAGTTTCTGAGAATGATTCTGTCTAGTTTTTTTACTAAGATATTTCCTTTTCTACCATTGGCCACTAATCGCTTGAAATCTCCACCTGCAAATTCCAGAAAAAGAGTATTTCAAACCAGCTATGTCTAAAGCAACGTTCAACTCTGTGTGTTGAATACACACAACACAGAGAAGTTACTGAGAATTCTTCTGTCTAGCATTCTGTGAAGAATTCCCGTTTCCAGCGAAGGCCTCAAAGAAGAACAAATATCCACTTGCAGAATTTACAAACGGTTTTAACAAACTTTTCTATGAAAAGAAAAGTTAAACTCTGTGAGCTGAATGCACACATCACAAAGTAATTTCTGAGAATGTTTCTGAGTAGTTTTTACACGAAGATATTTCCTTTTCTACCATTGGCCTCAAATCGCTTGAAATCTCCACCTGCAAATTCAACAAAAACAGTGTTTCAAATCTGCTCTGTCTAAAGGAAGGTTCAACACTGTGAGGTGAATACACACAACACAAACTAGTTACTGAGAATTCTTCTGTCTAGCATTATATGAAGAAATCCCGTTTCCAACGAAGGCCTCAATGAGGTCCAAATATGCACTTGCGGACTTTACAGAGTCTTTCCAAACTGATCTATGAAAAGAACGGTTAAACTCTGTGAGTTGAATGCACACAACACAAAGAAGTTACTGGGAATGATTTTGTCAAGTTTTTATGCGAAGATATTTCCTTTTGTTCCAGTGCCCTCAAAGCGCTTGAAATCTCCACCTGCAAATTCCAGAAAAAGAGTATTTCAAGCCTGCTCTGTCTAAAGGAAGATTCAGCCGTGTGAGTTGAATACACACAACACAGTGAAGTTACTGAGAATTCTTTTGTGTAGCATTATATGAAGAAATCCCTTTCCAAAGAAGGCCTCTAAGAGGACAAAATATCCTCTTGCAGACTTTACAAACAGAGTGTTTCCAAACTTCTCTATGAGAAGAAAGGTTAAACTCTGCGAGTTGAACGCACACATCACAAAGTAGTTTCTGAGAATATTTCTGGGTAGTTTTTACACGAAGATATTTCCTTTTCTACCATTCTCAGAAAGAGCTTGAAATCTAAACCTGCAAATTCCAGAAAAAGAGTGTTTCAAATCTGCTCTGTCTATAGGAAGGTTCAAATCTGTGTGTTGGATTCACACCACACAAAGAAGTCACTGCGAATTCTTCTGTCTAGCATTAAATGAAGAAATCCCATTTCCAACGAAGGCCTCAATGAGGTCCAAATATCCACTTGCACACTTCACAAACAGAGTGTTTCCAAACTGCTCTATGAAAAGAAACGTTAAACTCTGTGAGTTAAAGGCACACATCACAAAGAAGTTTCTGAGAATGCTTTTGTCTAGTTTTTATACGAAGATATTCCCTTTTCTACCAATGGCTTCAAAGCACTTGAAGTCTCCACCTGCATATTCCACAAAAAGAGTGTTTCAAACCTGCTCTGTCTAAAGGAAGGTTCAACTCAGCGGGTTGAATACACACAACAGAAAGAATTTACTGAGAATTCTTCTGTGTAGCATTATAGGAATGATTCCTGTTTCTAACGAACGCCACAGAGAGGTCCAAATATCCACTTGCAGACTTTACGAACAGAGTGTTTCCAAACTGCTCTATGAAAAGAAAGGTTAAACCCTGTGAGTTGAACGCACACATCACAAAGTAGTTTCTGAGAACGATTCTGTCTAGTTTTTATACGAAGATATTCTCTTTTCTACCATTGGCCCCAAATCGCTTGAAATCTCCACATGCAAATTTCAGAAAAAGAGTATTTCAAACCTGCTCTGTCTAAAGGAAGGTTCAACTCTTTGATTCGAATACACACAACACAAAGAAGTTACTGAGAATACTTCTGTCTAGCATTATATGTAGAAATCCCGTTTCCAACGAAGGCCTCAATGCGGTCCAAATATCCACTTGCACACTTTTCAGAGTGTTTCCAAACTGCTAAATCAAAAGAAAGGTGAAACTCTCTGAGTTGATTGCACATCACAAATTAGTTTCTGAGAATGATTCTCTCTAGTTTTTATACGAAGATATTTCCATTTCTACCATTGGCCTCAAAGCGCTTGAAATCTCCAACAACAAATTCCACAAAAAGAGTGTTTCAAACCTGCTCTGTCTAAAAGAAGGTACAACTCTGTGAGTTGAAAACACACAACACAGAGAAGTTACTGAGAATACTTCTTTCTAGCATTGTATGAAGAAATCCCGTTTCCAACGAAGGCCTCAATGAGGCCCAAATGTCCACTTGCAGACTTCTCAGACTGATTCCAAACTGCTCAATCAAAAGAAAGGTTAAACTCTGTGAGTTCAATGCACACATCACAAAGTAGTTTCTGAGAATGATACTGTCTAGTTTTTTTACGAAGATATTTCCTTTTCTACCATTGTCCGCAAATCGCATGAAATCTCCACCTGCAAATTTCACAAAAAGAGTGTTTCCAATCTGCTATGTCTAAAGGAAGGTTCAACACTGTGAGCTGAATACACAAAACACAAAGAAGTTACAGAGAATTCTTCTGTCTAGCATTGTATGAAGAAACCCCGTTTCCAACGAAGGCCTCAATGAGGTCCAAATATTCTCTTGCACACTTTACAAACAGAGTGTTTTCAAACTGCTCTATGAAAAGAAAGGTTAAACTCTGTGAGATGAACGCACACATCACAAAGTAGTTTCTGAGAATGATTCTGTCTATTTTTTATACGAAGATATTTCCTTTTCTACAATTGGCCTCAAAGCGCTTGAAATCTCCAACTGCAAATTCCACAAAAAGAATATTTCAAACCTGCTCTGTCTAAAGGAAAGTTCAACACTGTGAGTTGAATACACACAACACAGAGAAGTTACAGAGAATACTTCTGTCTAGCATTATATGTAGAAATCCCATTTCCAACGAAGGAATCAATGAGGTCCAAATATCCACTTGCAGACTTTTCAGAGTGTTTCCAAACTGCTAAATCAACAGAATGCTTAAAATCTGTGAGTAGAATGCAGACATCCCACAGTAGTTTCTGAGAATGATTCTGCCTAGTTTTTATACGAAGATATTTCCTTTTCCACCCTTGGCCTGAAAGCGCATGAAATCTCCACCTGCAAATTCCACAAAAAGAGTGTTTCAAATCTGCTCTGTCTAAAGGAAGGTTCAACTCTGTGAGTTGAATACACAGAACTCAAAGAAATTACTGAGAATTCTTCTGTCTAGCATTGTATGAAGAAATCACGTTTCCAACGAAGGCCTCAATGAGGTCCAAATATCCACTTGCACACTTTACAAACAGATGGTTTCCAAAATGCTCAATCAAAAGAAAGGTTAAACTGTGTGAGTTAAACGCACACATCACAAAGTAGTTTCTGAGAATGATTCTGTCTAGTTTTAATATGAAGATATTCTCTTTTCTACCATTGGCCTCGCTGCGTTTGAAATCTCCACCTGGAAATTCCACAAAAAGACTGTTTCAAACCTGCTCTTTCTAAAGGAAGGTTCAACTCTGTGAGTTGAATACACACAACACTGAGAAGTTACTGAGAATTTTTCTGTGTAGCATTATATGAAGCAATCCCGTTTCAAACGAAGGCCTCAATGAGGTCCAAATATCCACTTGCAGACTTTACAAACAGAGTGTTTCCAAACTGTTCTTTGAAAAGAAAGGTTTAACTGTGTGAGTTGAACGCACACATCACAAAGTAGTTTCTGAGAATGATTCTGTCTAGTTTTTATCCAAAGATATTGCCTTTTCTACCATTGGCCACAAAGCGCTTGAAATCTCAACCTGCAAATTCCAGAAAAAGAGTATTTCAGACCTGGTCTGTCTAAAGGAAGGTTCAACTCTGTCAGTTGAATACACAAAACACAGAGAAGTTACTGAGAATTCTTCTGTCTACCACTATATGAAGAAATCCCGTTTCCAACGAAGGCCTCAATGAGGTCCAAATATCCACTTGGAGACTTTTCAGAGTGTTTCCAAACTGCTAAATCAAAAGAAAGGTTAAACTCGGTGAGTTGAATGCACACATCACATACCAGTTTCTGAGAATGATTCTGTCTAGTTTTTATACGAATATATTTCCTTTTGTACCTCTGGCCTGAAAGCGCTTGAAATCTTCACCTGCAAATTCCACAAAAAGTGTGTTTCAAATCTGCTCTGTCTAAAGGAAGGTTCAACTCCGTGAGTTGAATACACACAACACAAAGTAGTTACTGAGAATTCTTCTGTCTAGCATTATATGAAGAAATTCTGTTTCCAAGGAAGGCCTCAATGAGGTCCAAATATCCACTTGCAGACTTTTCAGAGTGTTCCCAAACTGCTAAATCAAAAGAAAGCTTAAACTCTATGAGATGAATGCAGACATCCCAAAGTAGTTTCTGAGAATGATTCTGTATAGTTTTTATACGAATATATTTCCATTTCTACCTCTGGCCTGAAAGCACTTGAAATCTTCACCTGCAACTTCCAGGAAAAGAGTATTTCAAACTTGATTTGTCTAAAGGAAGGTTCTACTCTGTGAGTTGAATACACACAACATAGAGTAGTTACTGAGAATACTTCTGTCTAACATTATATGTATTAATCACGTTTCCAATGAAGGCCTCAATCAGTTCCAAATATCCACTTGGAGACTTTTCAGAGTGTTTCCGAACTGCTAAATCAAAAGAAAGGTTAAACTCTGTGAGTTGAATGCACAGATCACAAAGAAGTTTCTGAGAATGATTCTGCCTAGTTTCTATACGAAGATATTTCCTTTTCTACCATTGGCCTGAAAGCGCTTGAAATCTCCACCTGCAAATTCCTCAAAAAGAGTGATTCAAATCTGCTCTGTCTAAAGGAAGGTTCAACTCATTGAGTTGAATACACACAACACAGAGAAGTTACTGAGAATACTTCTGTCTAGCATTATGTGAAGAAATCCCGTTTCCAACGAAGGCCTCAATGAGGTCCAAATATCGACTTGCACACTTTTCAGAGTGTTTCCAAACTGCTCAATCAAAAGAAAGGTTAAACACTGTGAGTTGAACGCACACATCACAAAGTAGTTTCTGAGAATGATTCTGTCTAGTTTTTTTATGAAGATAATTCCTTTTCTACCATTGGCCTGAAAGATCTTGAAATCTCCACCTGCAAATTCCACAAAAAGAGTGTTTCAAATCTGCTATGTCTAAAGGAAGGTTCAACTCTGTGAGTTGAATACACACAACACAAAGAAGTTACGAGAATTCTTCTGTCTAGCATTGTATGAAGAATTCCCGTTTCCAACGAAGGCCTCAATGAGGTCCTAATATCCACTTGCACACTTTACAAACAGAGAGTTTCCAAAATGCTCAATCAAAAGAAAGTTTAAACTCTGTGAGTTGGTCGCACACATCACAAAGTAGTTTCTGTGAATGATTCTGTCTAGTTTTTAAATGAAGCTATTATCTTTTCAACCATTGGCCTCGAAGAGCTTGAAATCTCCACCTGCTAATTCGACAAGAAGAGTGTTTCAAACCCGCTCTGTGTAAAGGAAGGTTCAACTCTGTGAGTTGAATAGAAACAACACAGAGAAGTTATTGAGAATTCTTCTGTGTAGCTTTATATGAGGAAATCCCGTTTGAACGAAGGCCTCAATGAGATCCAAATATCCACTTGCAGACTTTACAAACAGAGTGTTTTCAAACTGCTCTAGGAAAAGAAAGGTTAAACTCTGTGAGATGAACGCACACATCACAAAGTAGTTTCTGAGAATGATTCTGTCTATTTTTTATACGAAGATATTTCCTTTTCTACAATTGGCCTCAAAGCGCTTGAAATCTCCAACTGCAAATTCCACAAAAAGAATATTTCAAACCTGCTCTGTCTAAAGGAAAGTTCAACACTGTGAGTTGAATACACACAACACAGAGAAGTTACAGAGAATACTTCTGTCTAGCATTATATGTAGAAATCCCATTTCCAACGAAGGAATCAATGAGGTCCAAATATCCACTTGCAGACTTTTCAGAGTGTTTCCAAACTGCTAAATCAACAGAATGCTTAAAATCTGTGAGTAGAATGCAGACATCCCACAGTAGTTTCTGAGAATGATTCTGCCTAGTTTTTATACGAAGATATTTCCTTTTCCACCCTTGGCCTGAAAGCGCATGAAATCTCCACCTGCAAATTCCACAAAAAGAGTGTTTCAAATCTGCTCTGTCTAAAGGAAGGTTCAACTCTGTGAGTTGAATACACAGAACTCAAAGAAATTACTGAGAATTCTTCTGTCTAGCATTGTATGAAGAAATCACGTTTCCAACGAAGGCCTCAATGAGGTCCAAATATCCACTTGCACACTTTACAAACAGATGGTTTCCAAAATGCTCAATCAAAAGAAAGGTTAAACTGTGTGAGTTAAACGCACACATCACAAAGTAGTTTCTGAGAATGATTCTGTCTAGTTTTAATACGAAGATATTCTCTTTTCTACCATTGGCCTCGCTGCGTTTGAAATCTCCACCTGGAAATTCCACAAAAAGACTGTTTCAAACCTGCTCTTTCTAAAGGAAGGTTCAACTCTGTGAGTTGAATACACACAACACTGAGAAGTTACTGAGAATTTTTCTGTGTAGCATTATATGAAGCAATCCCGTTTCAAACGAAGGCCTCAATGAGGTCCAAATATCCACTTGCAGACTTTACAAACAGAGTGTTTCCAAACTGTTCTTTGAAAAGAAAGGTTTAACTGTGTGAGTTGAACGCACACATCACAAAGTAGTTTCTGAGAATGATTCTGTCTAGTTTTTATCCAAAGATATTGCCTTTTCTACCATTGGCCACAAAGCGCTTGAAATCTCAACCTGCAAATTCCAGAAAAAGAGTATTTCAGACCTGGTCTGTCTAAAGGAAGGTTCAACTCTGTCAGTTGAATACACAAAACACAGAGAAGTTACTGAGAATTTTTCTGTCTACCACTATATGAAGAAATCCCGTTTCCAACGAAGGCCTCAATGAGGTCCAAATATCCACTTGGAGACTTTTCAGAGTGTTTCCAAACTGCTAAATCAAAAGAAAGGTTAAACTCGGTGAGTTGAATGCACACATCACATACCAGTTTCTGAGAATGATTCTGTCTAGTTTTTATACGAATATATTTCCTTTTGTACCTCTGGCCTGAAAGCGCTTGAAATCTTCACCTGCAAATTCCACAAAAAGTGTGTTTCAAATCTGCTCTGTCTAAAGGAAGGTTCAACTCCGTGAGTTGAATACACACAACACAAAGTAGTTACTGAGAATTCTTCTGTCTAGCATTATATGAAGAAATTCTGTTTCCAAGGAAGGCCTCAATGAGGTCCAAATATCCACTTGCAGACTTTTCAGAGTGTTCCCAAACTGCTAAATCAAAAGAAAGCTTAAACTCTATGAGATGAATGCAGACATCCCAAAGTAGTTTCTGAGAATGATTCTGTATAGTTTTTATACGAATATATTTCCATTTCTACCTCTGGCCTGAAAGCACTTGAAATCTTCACCTGCAACTTCCAGAAAAAGAGTATTTCAAACTTGATTTGTCTAAAGGAAGGTTCTACTCTGTGAGTTGAATACACACAACATAGAGTAGTTACTGAGAATACTTCTGTCTAACATTATATGTATTAATCACGTTTCCAATGAAGGCCTCAATCAGTTCCAAATATCCACTTGGAGACTTTTCAGAGTGTTTCCGAACTGCTAAATCAAAAGAAAGGTTAAACTCTGTGAGTTGAATGCACAGATCACAAAGAAGTTTCTGAGAATGATTCTGCCTAGTTTCTATACGAAGATATTTCCTTTTCTACCATTGGCCTGAAAGCGCTTGAAATCTCCACCTGCAAATTCCTCAAAAAGAGTGATTCAAATCTGCTCTGTCTAAAGGAAGGTTCAACTCATTGAGTTGAATACACACAACACAGAGAAGTTACTGAGAATACTTCTGTCTAGCATTATGTGAAGAAATCCCGTTTCCAACGAAGGCCTCAATGAGGTCCAAATATCGACTTGCACACTTTTCAGAGTGTTTCCAAACTGCTCAATCAAAAGAAAGGTTAAACACTGTGAGTTGAACGCACACATCACAAAGTAGTTTCTGAGAATGATTCTGTCTAGTTTTTTTATGAAGATAATTCCTTTTCTACCATTGGCCTGAAAGATCTTGAAATCTCCACCTGCAAATTCCACAAAAAGAGTGTTTCAAATCTGCTATGTCTAAAGGAAGGTTCAACTCTGTGAGTTGAATACACACAACACAAAGAAGTTACGAGAATTCTTCTGTCTAGCATTGTATGAAGAATTCCCGTTTCCAACGAAGGCCTCAATGAGGTCCTAATATCCACTTGCACACTTTACAAACAGAGAGTTTCCAAAATGCTCAATCAAAAGAAAGTTTAAACTCTGTGAGTTGGTCGCACACATCACAAAGTAGTTTCTGTGAATGATTCTGTCTAGTTTTTAAATGAAGCTATTATCTTTTCAACCATTGGCCTCGAAGAGCTTGAAATCTCCACCTGCTAATTCGACAAGAAGAGTGTTTCAAACCCGCTCTGTGTAAAGGAAGGTTCAACTCTGTGAGTTGAATAGAAACAACACAGAGAAGTTATTGAGAATTCTTCTGTGTAGCTTTATATGAGGAAATCCCGTTTGAACGAAGGCCTCAATGAGATCCAAATATCCACTTGCAGACTTTACAAACAGAGTGTTTTCAAACTGCTCTAGGAAAAGAAAGGTTAAACTCTGTGAGATGAACGCACACATCACAAAGTAGTTTCTGAGAATGATTCTGTCTATTTTTTATACGAAGATATTTCCTTTTCTACAATTGGCCTCAAAGCGCTTGAAATCTCCAACTGCAAATTCCACAAAAAGAATATTTCAAACCTGCTCTGTCTAAAGGAAAGTTCAACACTGTGAGTTGAATACACACAACACAGAGAAGTTACAGAGAATACTTCTGTCTAGCATTATATGTAGAAATCCCATTTCCAACGAAGGAATCAATGAGGTCCAAATATCCACTTGCAGACTTTTCAGAGTGTTTCCAAACTGCTAAATCAACAGAATGCTTAAAATCTGTGAGTAGAATGCAGACATCCCACAGTAGTTTCTGAGAATGATTCTGCCTAGTTTTTATACGAAGATATTTCCTTTTCCACCCTTGGCCTGAAAGCGCATGAAATCTCCACCTGCAAATTCCACAAAAAGAGTGTTTCAAATCTGCTCTGTCTAAAGGAAGGTTCAACTCTGTGAGTTGAATACACAGAACTCAAAGAAATTACTGAGAATTCTTCTGTCTAGCATTGTATGAAGAAATCACGTTTCCAACGAAGGCCTCAATGAGGTCCAAATATCCACTTGCACACTTTACAAACAGATGGTTTCCAAAATGCTCAATCAAAAGAAAGGTTAAACTGTGTGAGTTAAACGCACACATCACAAAGTAGTTTCTGAGAATGATTCTGTCTAGTTTTAATACGAAGATATTCTCTTTTCTACCATTGGCCTCGCTGCGTTTGAAATCTCCACCTGGAAATTCCACAAAAAGACTGTTTCAAACCTGCTCTTTCTAAAGGAAGGTTCAACTCTGTGAGTTGAATACACACAACACTGAGAAGTTACTGAGAATTTTTCTGTGTAGCATTATATGAAGCAATCCCGTTTCAAACGAAGGCCTCAATGAGGTCCAAATATCCACTTGCAGACTTTACAAACAGAGTGTTTCCAAACTGTTCTTTGAAAAGAAAGGTTTAACTGTGTGAGTTGAACGCACACATCACAAAGTAGTTTCTGAGAATGATTCTGTCTAGTTTTTATCCAAAGATATTGCCTTTTCTACCATTGGCCACAAAGCGCTTGAAATCTCAACCTGCAAATTCCAGAAAAAGAGTATTTCAGACCTGGTCTGTCTAAAGGAAGGTTCAACTCTGTCAGTTGAATACACAAAACACAGAGAAGTTACTGAGAATTCTTCTGTCTACCACTATATGAAGAAATCCCGTTTCCAACGAAGGCCTCAATGAGGTCCAAATATCCACTTGGAGACTTTTCAGAGTGTTTCCAAACTGCTAAATCAAAAGAAAGGTTAAACTCGGTGAGTTGAATGCACACATCACATACCAGTTTCTGAGAATGATTCTGTCTAGTTTTTATACGAATATATTTCCTTTTGTACCTCTGGCCTGAAAGCGCTTGAAATCTTCACCTGCAAATTCCACAAAAAGTGTGTTTCAAATCTGCTCTGTCTAAAGGAAGGTTCAACTCCGTGAGTTGAATACACACAACACAAAGTAGTTACTGAGAATTCTTCTGTCTAGCATTATATGAAGAAATTCTGTTTCCAAGGAAGGCCTCAATGAGGTCCAAATATCCACTTGCAGACTTTTCAGAGTGTTCCCAAACTGCTAAATCAAAAGAAAGCTTAAACTCTATGAGATGAATGCAGACATCCCAAAGTAGTTTCTGAGAATGATTCTGTATAGTTTTTATACGAATATATTTCCATTTCTACCTCTGGCCTGAAAGCACTTGAAATCTTCACCTGCAACTTCCAGGAAAAGAGTATTTCAAACTTGATTTGTCTAAAGGAAGGTTCTACTCTGTGAGTTGAATACACACAACATAGAGTAGTTACTGAGAATACTTCTGTCTAACATTATATGTATTAATCACGTTTCCAATGAAGGCCTCAATCAGTTCCAAATATCCACTTGGAGACTTTTCAGAGTGTTTCCGAACTGCTAAATCAAAAGAAAGGTTAAACTCTGTGAGTTGAATGCACAGATCACAAAGAAGTTTCTGAGAATGATTCTGCCTAGTTTCTATACGAAGATATTTCCTTTTCTACCATTGGCCTGAAAGCGCTTGAAATCTCCACCTGCAAATTCCTCAAAAAGAGTGATTCAAATCTGCTCTGTCTAAAGGAAGGTTCAACTCATTGAGTTGAATACACACAACACAGAGAAGTTACTGAGAATACTTCTGTCTAGCATTATGTGAAGAAATCCCGTTTCCAACGAAGGCCTCAATGAGGTCCAAATATCGACTTGCACACTTTTCAGAGTGTTTCCAAACTGCTCAATCAAAAGAAAGGTTAAACACTGTGAGTTGAACGCACACATCACAAAGTAGTTTCTGAGAATGATTCTGTCTAGTTTTTTTATGAAGATAATTCCTTTTCTACCATTGGCCTGAAAGATCTTGAAATCTCCACCTGCAAATTCCACAAAAAGAGTGTTTCAAATCTGCTATGTCTAAAGGAAGGTTCAACTCTGTGAGTTGAATACACACAACACAAAGAAGTTACGAGAATTCTTCTGTCTAGCATTGTATGAAGAATTCCCGTTTCCAACGAAGGCCTCAATGAGGTCCTAATATCCACTTGCACACTTTACAAACAGAGAGTTTCCAAAATGCTCAATCAAAAGAAAGTTTAAACTCTGTGAGTTGGTCGCACACATCACAAAGTAGTTTCTGTGAATGATTCTGTCTAGTTTTTAAATGAAGCTATTATCTTTTCAACCATTGGCCTCGAAGAGCTTGAAATCTCCACCTGCTAATTCGACAAGAAGAGTGTTTCAAACCCGCTCTGTGTAAAGGAAGGTTCAACTCTGTGAGTTGAATAGAAACAACACAGAGAAGTTATTGAGAATTCTTCTGTGTAGCTTTATATGAGGAAATCCCGTTTGAACGAAGGCCTCAATGAGATCCAAATATCCACTTGCAGACTTTACAAACAGAGTGTTTTCAAACTGCTCTAGGAAAAGAAAGGTTAAACTCTGTGAGATGAACGCACACATCACAAAGTAGTTTCTGAGAATGATTCTGTCTATTTTTTATACGAAGATATTTCCTTTTCTACAATTGGCCTCAAAGCGCTTGAAATCTCCAACTGCAAATTCCACAAAAAGAATATTTCAAACCTGCTCTGTCTAAAGGAAAGTTCAACACTGTGAGTTGAATACACACAACACAGAGAAGTTACAGAGAATACTTCTGTCTAGCATTATATGTAGAAATCCCATTTCCAACGAAGGAATCAATGAGGTCCAAATATCCACTTGCAGACTTTTCAGAGTGTTTCCAAACTGCTAAATCAACAGAATGCTTAAAATCTGTGAGTAGAATGCAGACATCCCACAGTAGTTTCTGAGAATGATTCTGCCTAGTTTTTATACGAAGATATTTCCTTTTCCACCCTTGGCCTGAAAGCGCATGAAATCTCCACCTGCAAATTCCACAAAAAGAGTGTTTCAAATCTGCTCTGTCTAAAGGAAGGTTCAACTCTGTGAGTTGAATACACAGAACTCAAAGAAATTACTGAGAATTCTTCTGTCTAGCATTGTATGAAGAAATCACATTTCCAACGAAGGCCTCAATGAGGTCCAAATATCCACTTGCACACTTTACAAACAGATGGTTTCCAAAATGCTCAATCAAAAGAAAGGTTAAACTGTGTGAGTTAAACGCACACATCACAAAGTAGTTTCTGAGAATGATTCTGTCTAGTTTTAATACGAAGATATTCTCTTTTCTACCATTGGCCTCGCTGCGTTTGAAATCTCCACCTGGAAATTCCACAAAAAGACTGTTTCAAACCTGCTCTTTCTAAAGGAAGGTTCAACTCTGTGAGTTGAATACACACAACACTGAGAAGTTACTGAGAATTTTTCTGTGTAGCATTATATGAAGAAATCCCGTTTCAAACGAAGGCCTCAATGAGGTCCAAATATCCACTTGCAGACTTTACAAACAGAGTGTTTCCAAACTGTTCTTTGAAAAGAAAGGTTTAACTGTGTGAGTTGAACGCACACATCACAAAGTAGTTTCTGAGAATGATTCTGTCTAGTTTTTATCCAAAGATATTGCCTTTTCTACCATTGGCCACAAAGCGCTTGAAATCTCAACCTGCAAATTCCAGAAAAAGAGTATTTCAGACCTGGTCTGTCTAAAGGAAGGTTCAACTCTGTCAGTTGAATACACAAAACACAGAGAAGTTACTGAGAATTCTTCTGTCTACCACTATATGAAGAAATCCCGTTTCCAACGAAGGCCTCAATGAGGTCCAAATATCCACTTGGAGACTTTTCAGAGTGTTTCCAAACTGCTAAATCAAAAGAAAGGTTAAACTCGGTGAGTTGAATGCACACATCACATACCAGTTTCTGAGAATGATTCTGTCTAGTTTTTATACGAATATATTTCCTTTTGTACCTCTGGCCTGAAAGCGCTTGAAATCTTCACCTGCAAATTCCACAAAAAGTGTGTTTCAAATCTGCTCTGTCTAAAGGAAGGTTCAACTCCGTGAGTTGAATACACACAACACAAAGTAGTTACTGAGAATTCTTCTGTCTAGCATTATATGAAGAAATTCTGTTTCCAAGGAAGGCCTCAATGAGGTCCAAATATCCACTTGCAGACTTTTCAGAGTGTTCCCAAACTGCTAAATCAAAAGAAAGCTTAAACTCTATGAGATGAATGCAGACATCCCAAAGTAGTTTCTGAGAATGATTCTGTATAGTTTTTATACGAATATATTTCCATTTCTACCTCTGGCCTGAAAGCACTTGAAATCTTCACCTGCAACTTCCAGAAAAAGAGTATTTCAAACTTGATTTGTCTAAAGGAAGGTTCTACTCTGTGAGTTGAATACACACAACATAGAGTAGTTACTGAGAATACTTCTGTCTAACATTATATGTATTAATCACGTTTCCAATGAAGGCCTCAATCAGTTCCAAATATCCACTTGGAGACTTTTCAGAGTGTTTCCGAACTGCTAAATCAAAAGAAAGGTTAAACTCTGTGAGTTGAATGCACAGATCACAAAGAAGTTTCTGAGAATGATTCTGCCTAGTTTCTATACGAAGATATTTCCTTTTCTACCATTGGCCTGAAAGCGCTTGAAATCTCCACCTGCAAATTCCTCAAAAAGAGTGATTCAAATCTGCTCTGTCTAAAGGAAGGTTCAACTCATTGAGTTGAATACACACAACACAGAGAAGTTACTGAGAATACTTCTGTCTAGCATTATGTGAAGAAATCCCGTTTCCAACGAAGGCCTCAATGAGGTCCAAATATCGACTTGCACACTTTTCAGAGTGTTTCCAAACTGCTCAAATCAAAAGAAAGGTTAAACACTGTGAGTTGAACGCACACATCACAAAGTAGTTTCTGAGAATGATTCTGTCTAGTTTTTTTATGAAGATAATTCCTTTTCTACCATTGGCCTGAAAGATCTTGAAATCTCCACCTGCAAATTCCACAAAAAGAGTGTTTCAAATCTGCTATGTCTAAAGGAAGGTTCAACTCTGTGAGTTGAATACACACAACACAAAGAAGTTACGAGAATTCTTCTGTCTAGCATTGTATGAAGAATTCCCGTTTCCAACGAAGGCCTCAATGAGGTCCTAATATCCACTTGCACACTTTACAAACAGAGAGTTTCCAAAATGCTCAATCAAAAGAAAGTTTAAACTCTGTGAGTTGGTCGCACACATCACAAAGTAGTTTCTGTGAATGATTCTGTCTAGTTTTTAAATGAAGCTATTATCTTTTCAACCATTGGCCTCGAAGAGCTTGAAATCTCCACCTGCTAATTCGACAAGAAGAGTGTTTCAAACCCGCTCTGTGTAAAGGAAGGTTCAACTCTGTGAGTTGAATAGAAACAACACAGAGAAGTTATTGAGAATTCTTCTGTGTAGCTTTATATGAGGAAATCCCGTTTGAACGAAGGCCTCAATGAGATCCAAATATCCACTTGCAGACTTTACAAACAGAGTGTTTTCAAACTGCTCTAGGAAAAGAAAGGTTAAACTCTGTGAGATGAACGCACACATCACAAAGTAGTTTCTGAGAATGATTCTGTCTATTTTTTATACGAAGATATTTCCTTTTCTACAATTGGCCTCAAAGCGCTTGAAATCTCCAACTGCAAATTCCACAAAAAGAATATTTCAAACCTGCTCTGTCTAAAGGAAAGTTCAACACTGTGAGTTGAATACACACAACACAGAGAAGTTACAGAGAATACTTCTGTCTAGCATTATATGTAGAAATCCCATTTCCAACGAAGGAATCAATGAGGTCCAAATATCCACTTGCAGACTTTTCAGAGTGTTTCCAAACTGCTAAATCAACAGAATGCTTAAAATCTGTGAGTAGAATGCAGACATCCCACAGTAGTTTCTGAGAATGATTCTGCCTAGTTTTTATACGAAGATATTTCCTTTTCCACCCTTGGCCTGAAAGCGCATGAAATCTCCACCTGCAAATTCCACAAAAAGAGTGTTTCAAATCTGCTCTGTCTAAAGGAAGGTTCAACTCTGTGAGTTGAATACACAGAACTCAAAGAAATTACTGAGAATTCTTCTGTCTAGCATTGTATGAAGAAATCACGTTTCCAACGAAGGCCTCAATGAGGTCCAAATATCCACTTGCACACTTTACAAACAGATGGTTTCCAAAATGCTCAATCAAAAGAAAGGTTAAACTGTGTGAGTTAAACGCACACATCACAAAGTAGTTTCTGAGAATGATTCTGTCTAGTTTTAATACGAAGATATTCCCTTTTCTACCATTGGCCTCGCTGCGTTTGAAATCTCCACCTGGAAATTCCACAAAAAGACTGTTTCAAACCTGCTCTTTCTAAAGGAAGGTTCAACTCTGTGAGTTGAATACACACAACACTGAGAAGTTACTGAGAATTTTTCTGTGTAGCATTATATGAAGCAATCCCGTTTCAAACGAAGGCCTCAATGAGGTCCAAATATCCACTTGCAGACTTTACAAACAGAGTGTTTCCAAACTGTTCTTTGAAAAGAAAGGTTTAACTGTGTGAGTTGAACGCACACATCACAAAGTAGTTTCTGAGAATGATTCTGTCTAGTTTTTATCCAAAGATATTGCCTTTTCTACCATTGGCCACAAAGCGCTTGAAATCTCAACCTGCAAATTCCAGAAAAAGAGTATTTCAGACCTGGTCTGTCTAAAGGAAGGTTCAACTCTGTCAGTTGAATACACAAAACACAGAGAAGTTACTGAGAATTCTTCTGTCTACCACTATATGAAGAAATCCCGTTTCCAACGAAGGCCTCAATGAGGTCCAAATATCCACTTGGAGACTTTTCAGAGTGTTTCCAAACTGCTAAATCAAAAGAAAGGTTAAACTCGGTGAGTTGAATGCACACATCACATACCAGTTTCTGAGAATGATTCTGTCTAGTTTTTATACGAATATATTTCCTTTTGTACCTCTGGCCTGAAAGCGCTTGAAATCTTCACCTGCAAATTCCACAAAAAGTGTGTTTCAAATCTGCTCTGTCTAAAGGAAGGTTCAACTCCGTGAGTTGAATACACACAACACAAAGTAGTTACTGAGAATTCTTCTGTCTAGCATTATATGAAGAAATTCTGTTTCCAAGGAAGGCCTCAATGAGGTCCAAATATCCACTTGCAGACTTTTCAGAGTGTTCCCAAACTGCTAAATCAAAAGAAAGCTTAAACTCTATGAGATGAATGCAGACATCCCAAAGTAGTTTCTGAGAATGATTCTGTATAGTTTTTATACGAATATATTTCCATTTCTACCTCTGGCCTGAAAGCACTTGAAATCTTCACCTGCAACTTCCAGGAAAAGAGTATTTCAAACTTGATTTGTCTAAAGGAAGGTTCTACTCTGTGAGTTGAATACACACAACATAGAGTAGTTACTGAGAATACTTCTGTCTAACATTATATGTATTAATCACGTTTCCAATGAAGGCCTCAATCAGTTCCAAATATCCACTTGGAGACTTTTCAGAGTGTTTCCGAACTGCTAAATCAAAAGAAAGGTTAAACTCTGTGAGTTGAATGCACAGATCACAAAGAAGTTTTTGAGAATGATTCTGCCTAGTTTCTATACGAAGATATTTCCTTTTCTACCATTGGCCTGAAAGCGCTTGAAATCTCCACCTGCAAATTCCTCAAAAAGAGTGATTCAAATCTGCTCTGTCTAAAGGAAGGTTCAACTCATTGAGTTGAATACACACAACACAGAGAAGTTACTGAGAATACTTCTGTCTAGCATTATGTGAAGAAATCCCGTTTCCAACGAAGGCCTCAATGAGGTCCAAATATCGACTTGCACACTTTTCAGAGTGTTTCCAAACTGCTCAATCAAAAGAAAGGTTAAACACTGTGAGTTGAACGCACACATCACAAAGTAGTTTCTGAGAATGATTCTGTCTAGTTTTTTTATGAAGATAATTCCTTTTCTACCATTGGCCTGAAAGATCTTGAAATCTCCACCTGCAAATTCCACAAAAAGAGTGTTTCAAATCTGCTATGTCTAAAGGAAGGTTCAACTCTGTGAGTTGAATACACACAACACAAAGAAGTTACGAGAATTCTTCTGTCTAGCATTGTATGAAGAATTCCCGTTTCCAACGAAGGCCTCAATGAGGTCCTAATATCCACTTGCACACTTTACAAACAGAGAGTTTCCAAAATGCTCAATCAAAAGAAAGTTTAAACTCTGTGAGTTGGTCGCACACATCACAAAGTAGTTTCTGTGAATGATTCTGTCTAGTTTTTAAATGAAGCTATTATCTTTTCAACCATTGGCCTCAAAGAGCTTGAAATCTCCACCTGCTAATTCGACAAGAAGAGTGTTTCAAACCCGCTCTGTGTAAAGGAAGGTTCAACTCTGTGAGTTGAATAGAAACAACACAGAGAAGTTATTGAGAATTCTTCTGTGTAGCTTTATATGAGGAAATCCCGTTTGAACGAAGGCCTCAATGAGATCCAAATATCCACTTGCAGACTTTACAAACAGAGTGTTTTCAAACTGCTCTAGGAAAAGAAAGGTTAAACTCTGTGAGATGAACGCACACATCACAAAGTAGTTTCTGAGAATGATTCTGTCTATTTTTTATACGAAGATATTTCCTTTTCTACAATTGGCCTCAAAGCGCTTGAAATCTCCAACTGCAAATTCCACAAAAAGAATATTTCAAACCTGCTCTGTCTAAAGGAAAGTTCAACACTGTGAGTTGAATACACACAACACAGAGAAGTTACAGAGAATACTTCTGTCTAGCATTATATGTAGAAATCCCATTTCCAACGAAGGAATCAATGAGGTCCAAATATCCACTTGCAGACTTTTCAGAGTGTTTCCAAACTGCTAAATCAACAGAATGCTTAAAATCTGTGAGTAGAATGCAGACATCCCACAGTAGTTTCTGAGAATGATTCTGCCTAGTTTTTATACGAAGATATTTCCTTTTCCACCCTTGGCCTGAAAGCGCATGAAATCTCCACCTGCAAATTCCACAAAAAGAGTGTTTCAAATCTGCTCTGTCTAAAGGAAGGTTCAACTCTGTGAGTTGAATACACAGAACTCAAAGAAATTACTGAGAATTCTTCTGTCTAGCATTGTATGAAGAAATCACGTTTCCAACGAAGGCCTCAATGAGGTCCAAATATCCACTTGCACACTTTACAAACAGATGGTTTCCAAAATGCTCAATCAAAAGAAAGGTTAAACTGTGTGAGTTAAACGCACACATCACAAAGTAGTTTCTGAGAATGATTCTGTCTAGTTTTAATACGAAGATATTCTCTTTTCTACCATTGGCCTCGCTGCGTTTGAAATCTCCACCTGGAAATTCCACAAAAAGACTGTTTCAAACCTGCTCTTTCTAAAGGAAGGTTCAACTCTGTGAGTTGAATACACACAACACTGAGAAGTTACTGAGAATTTTTCTGTGTAGCATTATATGAAGCAATCCCGTTTCAAACGAAGGCCTCAATGAGGTCCAAATATCCACTTGCAGACTTTACAAACAGAGTGTTTCCAAACTGTTCTTTGAAAAGAAAGGTTTAACTGTGTGAGTTGAACGCACACATCACAAAGTAGTTTCTGAGAATGATTCTGTCTAGTTTTTATCCAAAGATATTGCCTTTTCTACCATTGGCCACAAAGCGCTTGAAATCTCAACCTGCAAATTCCAGAAAAAGAGTATTTCAGACCTGGTCTGTCTAAAGGAAGGTTCAACTCTGTCAGTTGAATACACAAAACACAGAGAAGTTACTGAGAATTCTTCTGTCTACCACTATATGAAGAAATCCCGTTTCCAACGAAGGCCTCAATGAGGTCCAAATATCCACTTGGAGACTTTTCAGAGTGTTTCCAAACTGCTAAATCAAAAGAAAGGTTAAACTCGGTGAGTTGAATGCACACATCACATACCAGTTTCTGAGAATGATTCTGTCTAGTTTTTATACGAATATATTTCCTTTTGTACCTCTGGCCTGAAAGCGCTTGAAATCTTCACCTGCAAATTCCACAAAAAGTGTGTTTCAAATCTGCTCTGTCTAAAGGAAGGTTCAACTCCGTGAGTTGAATACACACAACACAAAGTAGTTACTGAGAATTCTTCTGTCTAGCATTATATGAAGAAATTCTGTTTCCAAGGAAGGCCTCAATGAGGTCCAAATATCCACTTGCAGACTTTTCAGAGTGTTCCCAAACTGCTAAATCAAAAGAAAGCTTAAACTCTATGAGATGAATGCAGACATCCCAAAGTAGTTTCTGAGAATGATTCTGTATAGTTTTTATACGAATATATTTCCATTTCTACCTCTGGCCTGAAAGCACTTGAAATCTTCACCTGCAACTTCCAGAAAAAGAGTATTTCAAACTTGATTTGTCTAAAGGAAGGTTCTACTCTGTGAGTTGAATACACACAACATAGAGTAGTTACTGAGAATACTTCTGTCTAACATTATATGTATTAATCACGTTTCCAATGAAGGCCTCAATCAGTTCCAAATATCCACTTGGAGACTTTTCAGAGTGTTTCCGAACTGCTAAATCAAAAGAAAGGTTAAACTCTGTGAGTTGAATGCACAGATCACAAAGAAGTTTCTGAGAATGATTCTGCCTAGTTTCTATACGAAGATATTTCCTTTTCTACCATTGGCCTGAAAGCGCTTGAAATCTCCACCTGCAAATTCCTCAAAAAGAGTGATTCAAATCTGCTCTGTCTAAAGGAAGGTTCAACTCATTGAGTTGAATACACACAACACAGAGAAGTTACTGAGAATACTTCTGTCTAGCATTATGTGAAGAAATCCCGTTTCCAACGAAGGCCTCAATGAGGTCCAAATATCGACTTGCACACTTTTCAGAGTGTTTCCAAACTGCTCAATCAAAAGAAAGGTTAAACACTGTGAGTTGAACGCACACATCACAAAGTAGTTTCTGAGAATGATTCTGTCTAGTTTTTTTATGAAGATAATTCCTTTTCTACCATTGGCCTGAAAGATCTTGAAATCTCCACCTGCAAATTCCACAAAAAGAGTGTTTCAAATCTGCTATGTCTAAAGGAAGGTTCAACTCTGTGAGTTGAATACACACAACACAAAGAAGTTACGAGAATTCTTCTGTCTAGCATTGTATGAAGAATTCCCGTTTCCAACGAAGGCCTCAATGAGGTCCTAATATCCACTTGCACACTTTACAAACAGAGAGTTTCCAAAATGCTCAATCAAAAGAAAGTTTAAACTCTGTGAGTTGGTCGCACACATCACAAAGTAGTTTCTGTGAATGATTCTGTCTAGTTTTTAAATGAAGCTATTATCTTTTCAACCATTGGCCTCGAAGAGCTTGAAATCTCCACCTGCTAATTCGACAAGAAGAGTGTTTCAAACCCGCTCTGTGTAAAGGAAGGTTCAACTCTGTGAGTTGAATAGAAACAACACAGAGAAGTTATTGAGAATTCTTCTGTGTAGCTTTATATGAGGAAATCCCGTTTGAACGAAGGCCTCAATGAGATCCAAATATCCACTTGCAGACTTTACAAACAGAGTGTTTTCAAACTGCTCTAGGAAAAGAAAGGTTAAACTCTGTGAGATGAACGCACACATCACAAAGTAGTTTCTGAGAATGATTCTGTCTATTTTTTATACGAAGATATTTCCTTTTCTACAATTGGCCTCAAAGCGCTTGAAATCTCCAACTGCAAATTCCACAAAAAGAATATTTCAAACCTGCTCTGTCTAAAGGAAAGTTCAACACTGTGAGTTGAATACACACAACACAGAGAAGTTACAGAGAATACTTCTGTCTAGCATTATATGTAGAAATCCCATTTCCAACGAAGGAATCAATGAGGTCCAAATATCCACTTGCAGACTTTTCAGAGTGTTTCCAAACTGCTAAATCAACAGAATGCTTAAAATCTGTGAGTAGAATGCAGACATCCCACAGTAGTTTCTGAGAATGATTCTGCCTAGTTTTTATACGAAGATATTTCCTTTTCCACCCTTGGCCTGAAAGCGCATGAAATCTCCACCTGCAAATTCCACAAAAAGAGTGTTTCAAATCTGCTCTGTCTAAAGGAAGGTTCAACTCTGTGAGTTGAATACACAGAACTCAAAGAAATTACTGAGAATTCTTCTGTCTAGCATTGTATGAAGAAATCACGTTTCCAACGAAGGCCTCAATGAGGTCCAAATATCCACTTGCACACTTTACAAACAGATGGTTTCCAAAATGCTCAATCAAAAGAAAGGTTAAACTGTGTGAGTTAAACGCACACATCACAAAGTAGTTTCTGAGAATGATTCTGTCTAGTTTTAATACGAAGATATTCTCTTTTCTACCATTGGCCTCGCTGCGTTTGAAATCTCCACCTGGAAATTCCACAAAAAGACTGTTTCAAACCTGCTCTTTCTAAAGGAAGGTTCAACTCTGTGAGTTGAATACACACAACACTGAGAAGTTACTGAGAATTTTTCTGTGTAGCATTATATGAAGCAATCCCGTTTCAAACGAAGGCCTCAATGAGGTCCAAATATCCACTTGCAGACTTTACAAACAGAGTGTTTCCAAACTGTTCTTTGAAAAGAAAGGTTTAACTGTGTGAGTTGAACGCACACATCACAAAGTAGTTTCTGAGAATGATTCTGTCTAGTTTTTATCCAAAGATATTGCCTTTTCTACCATTGGCCACAAAGCGCTTGAAATCTCAACCTGCAAATTCCAGAAAAAGAGTATTTCAGACCTGGTCTGTCTAAAGGAAGGTTCAACTCTGTCAGTTGAATACACAAAACACAGAGAAGTTACTGAGAATTTTTCTGTCTACCACTATATGAAGAAATCCCGTTTCCAACGAAGGCCTCAATGAGGTCCAAATATCCACTTGGAGACTTTTCAGAGTGTTTCCAAACTGCTAAATCAAAAGAAAGGTTAAACTCGGTGAGTTGAATGCACACATCACATACCAGTTTCTGAGAATGATTCTGTCTAGTTTTTATACGAATATATTTCCTTTTGTACCTCTGGCCTGAAAGCGCTTGAAATCTTCACCTGCAAATTCCACAAAAAGTGTGTTTCAAATCTGCTCTGTCTAAAGGAAGGTTCAACTCCGTGAGTTGAATACACACAACACAAAGTAGTTACTGAGAATTCTTCTGTCTAGCATTATATGAAGAAATTCTGTTTCCAAGGAAGGCCTCAATGAGGTCCAAATATCCACTTGCAGACTTTTCAGAGTGTTCCCAAACTGCTAAATCAAAAGAAAGCTTAAACTCTATGAGATGAATGCAGACATCCCAAAGTAGTTTCTGAGAATGATTCTGTATAGTTTTTATACGAATATATTTCCATTTCTACCTCTGGCCTGAAAGCACTTGAAATCTTCACCTGCAACTTCCAGAAAAAGAGTATTTCAAACTTGATTTGTCTAAAGGAAGGTTCTACTCTGTGAGTTGAATACACACAACATAGAGTAGTTACTGAGAATACTTCTGTCTAACATTATATGTATTAATCACGTTTCCAATGAAGGCCTCAATCAGTTCCAAATATCCACTTGGAGACTTTTCAGAGTGTTTCCGAACTGCTAAATCAAAAGAAAGGTTAAACTCTGTGAGTTGAATGCACAGATCACAAAGAAGTTTCTGAGAATGATTCTGCCTAGTTTCTATACGAAGATATTTCCTTTTCTACCATTGGCCTGAAAGCGCTTGAAATCTCCACCTGCAAATTCCTCAAAAAGAGTGATTCAAATCTGCTCTGTCTAAAGGAAGGTTCAACTCATTGAGTTGAATACACACAACACAGAGAAGTTACTGAGAATACTTCTGTCTAGCATTATGTGAAGAAATCCCGTTTCCAACGAAGGCCTCAATGAGGTCCAAATATCGACTTGCACACTTTTCAGAGTGTTTCCAAACTGCTCAATCAAAAGAAAGGTTAAACACTGTGAGTTGAACGCACACATCACAAAGTAGTTTCTGAGAATGATTCTGTCTAGTTTTTTTATGAAGATAATTCCTTTTCTACCATTGGCCTGAAAGATCTTGAAATCTCCACCTGCAAATTCCACAAAAAGAGTGTTTCAAATCTGCTATGTCTAAAGGAAGGTTCAACTCTGTGAGTTGAATACACACAACACAAAGAAGTTACGAGAATTCTTCTGTCTAGCATTGTATGAAGAATTCCCGTTTCCAACGAAGGCCTCAATGAGGTCCTAATATCCACTTGCACACTTTACAAACAGAGAGTTTCCAAAATGCTCAATCAAAAGAAAGTTTAAACTCTGTGAGTTGGTCGCACACATCACAAAGTAGTTTCTGTGAATGATTCTGTCTAGTTTTTAAATGAAGCTATTATCTTTTCAACCATTGGCCTCGAAGAGCTTGAAATCTCCACCTGCTAATTCGACAAGAAGAGTGTTTCAAACCCGCTCTGTGTAAAGGAAGGTTCAACTCTGTGAGTTGAATAGAAACAACACAGAGAAGTTATTGAGAATTCTTCTGTGTAGCTTTATATGAGGAAATCCCGTTTGAACGAAGGCCTCAATGAGATCCAAATATCCACTTGCAGACTTTACAAACAGAGTGTTTTCAAACTGCTCTAGGAAAAGAAAGGTTAAACTCTGTGAGATGAACGCACACATCACAAAGTAGTTTCTGAGAATGATTCTGTCTATTTTTTATACGAAGATATTTCCTTTTCTACAATTGGCCTCAAAGCGCTTGAAATCTCCAACTGCAAATTCCACAAAAAGAATATTTCAAACCTGCTCTGTCTAAAGGAAAGTTCAACACTGTGAGTTGAATACACACAACACAGAGAAGTTACAGAGAATACTTCTGTCTAGCATTATATGTAGAAATCCCATTTCCAACGAAGGAATCAATGAGGTCCAAATATCCACTTGCAGACTTTTCAGAGTGTTTCCAAACTGCTAAATCAACAGAATGCTTAAAATCTGTGAGTAGAATGCAGACATCCCACAGTAGTTTCTGAGAATGATTCTGCCTAGTTTTTATACGAAGATATTTCCTTTTCCACCCTTGGCCTGAAAGCGCATGAAATCTCCACCTGCAAATTCCACAAAAAGAGTGTTTCAAATCTGCTCTGTCTAAAGGAAGGTTCAACTCTGTGAGTTGAATACACAGAACTCAAAGAAATTACTGAGAATTCTTCTGTCTAGCATTGTATGAAGAAATCACGTTTCCAACGAAGGCCTCAATGAGGTCCAAATATCCACTTGCACACTTTACAAACAGATGGTTTCCAAAATGCTCAATCAAAAGAAAGGTTAAACTGTGTGAGTTAAACGCACACATCACAAAGTAGTTTCTGAGAATGATTCTGTCTAGTTTTAATACGAAGATATTCTCTTTTCTACCATTGGCCTCGCTGCGTTTGAAATCTCCACCTGGAAATTCCACAAAAAGACTGTTTCAAACCTGCTCTTTCTAAAGGAAGGTTCAACTCTGTGAGTTGAATACACACAACACTGAGAAGTTACTGAGAATTTTTCTGTGTAGCATTATATGAAGCAATCCCGTTTCAAACGAAGGCCTCAATGAGGTCCAAATATCCACTTGCAGACTTTACAAACAGAGTGTTTCCAAACTGTTCTTTGAAAAGAAAGGTTTAACTGTGTGAGTTGAACGCACACATCACAAAGTAGTTTCTGAGAATGATTCTGTCTAGTTTTTATCCAAAGATATTGCCTTTTCTACCATTGGCCACAAAGCGCTTGAAATCTCAACCTGCAAATTCCAGAAAAAGAGTATTTCAGACCTGGTCTGTCTAAAGGAAGGTTCAACTCTGTCAGTTGAATACACAAAACACAGAGAAGTTACTGAGAATTTTTCTGTCTACCACTATATGAAGAAATCCCGTTTCCAACGAAGGCCTCAATGAGGTCCAAATATCCACTTGGAGACTTTTCAGAGTGTTTCCAAACTGCTAAATCAAAAGAAAGGTTAAACTCGGTGAGTTGAATGCACACATCACATACCAGTTTCTGAGAATGATTCTGTCTAGTTTTTATACGAATATATTTCCTTTTGTACCTCTGGCCTGAAAGCGCTTGAAATCTTCACCTGCAAATTCCACAAAAAGTGTGTTTCAAATCTGCTCTGTCTAAAGGAAGGTTCAACTCCGTGAGTTGAATACACACAACACAAAGTAGTTACTGAGAATTCTTCTGTCTAGCATTATATGAAGAAATTCTGTTTCCAAGGAAGGCCTCAATGAGGTCCAAATATCCACTTGCAGACTTTTCAGAGTGTTCCCAAACTGCTAAATCAAAAGAAAGCTTAAACTCTATGAGATGAATGCAGACATCCCAAAGTAGTTTCTGAGAATGATTCTGTATAGTTTTTATACGAATATATTTCCATTTCTACCTCTGGCCTGAAAGCACTTGAAATCTTCACCTGCAACTTCCAGAAAAAGAGTATTTCAAACTTGATTTGTCTAAAGGAAGGTTCTACTCTGTGAGTTGAATACACACAACATAGAGTAGTTACTGAGAATACTTCTGTCTAACATTATATGTATTAATCACGTTTCCAATGAAGGCCTCAATCAGTTCCAAATATCCACTTGGAGACTTTTCAGAGTGTTTCCGAACTGCTAAATCAAAAGAAAGGTTAAACTCTGTGAGTTGAATGCACAGATCACAAAGAAGTTTCTGAGAATGATTCTGCCTAGTTTCTATACGAAGATATTTCCTTTTCTACCATTGGCCTGAAAGCGCTTGAAATCTCCACCTGCAAATTCCTCAAAAAGAGTGATTCAAATCTGCTCTGTCTAAAGGAAGGTTCAACTCATTGAGTTGAATACACACAACACAGAGAAGTTACTGAGAATACTTCTGTCTAGCATTATGTGAAGAAATCCCGTTTCCAACGAAGGCCTCAATGAGGTCCAAATATCGACTTGCACACTTTTCAGAGTGTTTCCAAACTGCTCAATCAAAAGAAAGGTTAAACACTGTGAGTTGAACGCACACATCACAAAGTAGTTTCTGAGAATGATTCTGTCTAGTTTTTTTATGAAGATAATTCCTTTTCTACCATTGGCCTGAAAGATCTTGAAATCTCCACCTGCAAATTCCACAAAAAGAGTGTTTCAAATCTGCTATGTCTAAAGGAAGGTTCAACTCTGTGAGTTGAATACACACAACACAAAGAAGTTACGAGAATTCTTCTGTCTAGCATTGTATGAAGAATTCCCGTTTCCAACGAAGGCCTCAATGAGGTCCTAATATCCACTTGCACACTTTACAAACAGAGAGTTTCCAAAATGCTCAATCAAAAGAAAGTTTAAACTCTGTGAGTTGGTCGCACACATCACAAAGTAGTTTCTGTGAATGATTCTGTCTAGTTTTTAAATGAAGCTATTATCTTTTCAACCATTGGCCTCGAAGAGCTTGAAATCTCCACCTGCTAATTCGACAAGAAGAGTGTTTCAAACCCGCTCTGTGTAAAGGAAGGTTCAACTCTGTGAGTTGAATAGAAACAACACAGAGAAGTTATTGAGAATTCTTCTGTGTAGCTTTATATGAGGAAATCCCGTTTGAACGAAGGCCTCAATGAGATCCAAATATCCACTTGCAGACTTTACAAACAGAGTGTTTTCAAACTGCTCTAGGAAAAGAAAGGTTAAACTCTGTGAGATGAACGCACACATCACAAAGTAGTTTCTGAGAATGATTCTGTCTATTTTTTATACGAAGATATTTCCTTTTCTACAATTGGCCTCAAAGCGCTTGAAATCTCCAACTGCAAATTCCACAAAAAGAATATTTCAAACCTGCTCTGTCTAAAGGAAAGTTCAACACTGTGAGTTGAATACACACAACACAGAGAAGTTACAGAGAATACTTCTGTCTAGCATTATATGTAGAAATCCCATTTCCAACGAAGGAATCAATGAGGTCCAAATATCCACTTGCAGACTTTTCAGAGTGTTTCCAAACTGCTAAATCAACAGAATGCTTAAAATCTGTGAGTAGAATGCAGACATCCCACAGTAGTTTCTGAGAATGATTCTGCCTAGTTTTTATACGAAGATATTTCCTTTTCCACCCTTGGCCTGAAAGCGCATGAAATCTCCACCTGCAAATTCCACAAAAAGAGTGTTTCAAATCTGCTCTGTCTAAAGGAAGGTTCAACTCTGTGAGTTGAATACACAGAACTCAAAGAAATTACTGAGAATTCTTCTGTCTAGCATTGTATGAAGAAATCACGTTTCCAACGAAGGCCTCAATGAGGTCCAAATATCCACTTGCACACTTTACAAACAGATGGTTTCCAAAATGCTCAATCAAAAGAAAGGTTAAACTGTGTGAGTTAAACGCACACATCACAAAGTAGTTTCTGAGAATGATTCTGTCTAGTTTTAATACGAAGATATTCTCTTTTCTACCATTGGCCTCGCTGCGTTTGAAATCTCCACCTGGAAATTCCACAAAAAGACTGTTTCAAACCTGCTCTTTCTAAAGGAAGGTTCAACTCTGTGAGTTGAATACACACAACACTGAGAAGTTACTGAGAATTTTTCTGTGTAGCATTATATGAAGCAATCCCGTTTCAAACGAAGGCCTCAATGAGGTCCAAATATCCACTTGCAGACTTTACAAACAGAGTGTTTCCAAACTGTTCTTTGAAAAGAAAGGTTTAACTGTGTGAGTTGAACGCACACATCACAAAGTAGTTTCTGAGAATGATTCTGTCTAGTTTTTATCCAAAGATATTGCCTTTTCTACCATTGGCCACAAAGCGCTTGAAATCTCAACCTGCAAATTCCAGAAAAAGAGTATTTCAGACCTGGTCTGTCTAAAGGAAGGTTCAACTCTGTCAGTTGAATACACAAAACACAGAGAAGTTACTGAGAATTTTTCTGTCTACCACTATATGAAGAAATCCCGTTTCCAACGAAGGCCTCAATGAGGTCCAAATATCCACTTGGAGACTTTTCAGAGTGTTTCCAAACTGCTAAATCAAAAGAAAGGTTAAACTCGGTGAGTTGAATGCACACATCACATACCAGTTTCTGAGAATGATTCTGTCTAGTTTTTATACGAATATATTTCCTTTTGTACCTCTGGCCTGAAAGCGCTTGAAATCTTCACCTGCAAATTCCACAAAAAGTGTGTTTCAAATCTGCTCTGTCTAAAGGAAGGTTCAACTCCGTGAGTTGAATACACACAACACAAAGTAGTTACTGAGAATTCTTCTGTCTAGCATTATATGAAGAAATTCTGTTTCCAAGGAAGGCCTCAATGAGGTCCAAATATCCACTTGCAGACTTTTCAGAGTGTTCCCAAACTGCTAAATCAAAAGAAAGCTTAAACTCTATGAGATGAATGCAGACATCCCAAAGTAGTTTCTGAGAATGATTCTGTATAGTTTTTATACGAATATATTTCCATTTCTACCTCTGGCCTGAAAGCACTTGAAATCTTCACCTGCAACTTCCAGAAAAAGAGTATTTCAAACTTGATTTGTCTAAAGGAAGGTTCTACTCTGTGAGTTGAATACACACAACATAGAGTAGTTACTGAGAATACTTCTGTCTAACATTATATGTATTAATCACGTTTCCAATGAAGGCCTCAATCAGTTCCAAATATCCACTTGGAGACTTTTCAGAGTGTTTCCGAACTGCTAAATCAAAAGAAAGGTTAAACTCTGTGAGTTGAATGCACAGATCACAAAGAAGTTTCTGAGAATGATTCTGCCTAGTTTCTATACGAAGATATTTCCTTTTCTACCATTGGCCTGAAAGCGCTTGAAATCTCCACCTGCAAATTCCTCAAAAAGAGTGATTCAAATCTGCTCTGTCTAAAGGAAGGTTCAACTCATTGAGTTGAATACACACAACACAGAGAAGTTACTGAGAATACTTCTGTCTAGCATTATGTGAAGAAATCCCGTTTCCAACGAAGGCCTCAATGAGGTCCAAATATCGACTTGCACACTTTTCAGAGTGTTTCCAAACTGCTCAATCAAAAGAAAGGTTAAACACTGTGAGTTGAACGCACACATCACAAAGTAGTTTCTGAGAATGATTCTGTCTAGTTTTTTTATGAAGATAATTCCTTTTCTACCATTGGCCTGAAAGATCTTGAAATCTCCACCTGCAAATTCCACAAAAAGAGTGTTTCAAATCTGCTATGTCTAAAGGAAGGTTCAACTCTGTGAGTTGAATACACACAACACAAAGAAGTTACGAGAATTCTTCTGTCTAGCATTGTATGAAGAATTCCCGTTTCCAACGAAGGCCTCAATGAGGTCCTAATATCCACTTGCACACTTTACAAACAGAGAGTTTCCAAAATGCTCAATCAAAAGAAAGTTTAAACTCTGTGAGTTGGTCGCACACATCACAAAGTAGTTTCTGTGAATGATTCTGTCTAGTTTTTAAATGAAGCTATTATCTTTTCAACCATTGGCCTCGAAGAGCTTGAAATCTCCACCTGCTAATTCGACAAGAAGAGTGTTTCAAACCCGCTCTGTGTAAAGGAAGGTTCAACTCTGTGAGTTGAATAGAAACAACACAGAGAAGTTATTGAGAATTCTTCTGTGTAGCTTTATATGAGGAAATCCCGTTTGAACGAAGGCCTCAATGAGATCCAAATATCCACTTGCAGACTTTACAAACAGAGTGTTTTCAAACTGCTCTAGGAAAAGAAAGGTTAAACTCTGTGAGATGAACGCACACATCACAAAGTAGTTTCTGAGAATGATTCTGTCTATTTTTTATACGAAGATATTTCCTTTTCTACAATTGGCCTCAAAGCGCTTGAAATCTCCAACTGCAAATTCCACAAAAAGAATATTTCAAACCTGCTCTGTCTAAAGGAAAGTTCAACACTGTGAGTTGAATACACACAACACAGAGAAGTTACAGAGAATACTTCTGTCTAGCATTATATGTAGAAATCCCATTTCCAACGAAGGAATCAATGAGGTCCAAATATCCACTTGCAGACTTTTCAGAGTGTTTCCAAACTGCTAAATCAACAGAATGCTTAAAATCTGTGAGTAGAATGCAGACATCCCACAGTAGTTTCTGAGAATGATTCTGCCTAGTTTTTATACGAAGATATTTCCTTTTCCACCCTTGGCCTGAAAGCGCATGAAATCTCCACCTGCAAATTCCACAAAAAGAGTGTTTCAAATCTGCTCTGTCTAAAGGAAGGTTCAACTCTGTGAGTTGAATACACAGAACTCAAAGAAATTACTGAGAATTCTTCTGTCTAGCATTGTATGAAGAAATCACGTTTCCAACGAAGGCCTCAATGAGGTCCAAATATCCACTTGCACACTTTACAAACAGATGGTTTCCAAAATGCTCAATCAAAAGAAAGGTTAAACTGTGTGAGTTAAACGCACACATCACAAAGTAGTTTCTGAGAATGATTCTGTCTAGTTTTAATACGAAGATATTCTCTTTTCTACCATTGGCCTCGCTGCGTTTGAAATCTCCACCTGGAAATTCCACAAAAAGACTGTTTCAAACCTGCTCTTTCTAAAGGAAGGTTCAACTCTGTGAGTTGAATACACACAACACTGAGAAGTTACTGAGAATTTTTCTGTGTAGCATTATATGAAGAAATCCCGTTTCAAACGAAGGCCTCAATGAGGTCCAAATATCCACTTGCAGACTTTACAAACAGAGTGTTTCCAAACTGTTCTTTGAAAAGAAAGGTTTAACTGTGTGAGTTGAACGCACACATCACAAAGTAGTTTCTGAGAATGATTCTGTCTAGTTTTTATCCAAAGATATTGCCTTTTCTACCATTGGCCACAAAGCGCTTGAAATCTCAACCTGCAAATTCCAGAAAAAGAGTATTTCAGACCTGGTCTGTCTAAAGGAAGGTTCAACTCTGTCAGTTGAATACACAAAACACAGAGAAGTTACTGAGAATTCTTCTGTCTACCACTATATGAAGAAATCCCGTTTCCAACGAAGGCCTCAATGAGGTCCAAATATCCACTTGGAGACTTTTCAGAGTGTTTCCAAACTGCTAAATCAAAAGAAAGGTTAAACTCGGTGAGTTGAATGCACACATCACATACCAGTTTCTGAGAATGATTCTGTCTAGTTTTTATACGAATATATTTCCTTTTGTACCTCTGGCCTGAAAGCGCTTGAAATCTTCACCTGCAAATTCCACAAAAAGTGTGTTTCAAATCTGCTCTGTCTAAAGGAAGGTTCAACTCCGTGAGTTGAATACACACAACACAAAGTAGTTACTGAGAATTCTTCTGTCTAGCATTATATGAAGAAATTCTGTTTCCAAGGAAGGCCTCAATGAGGTCCAAATATCCACTTGCAGACTTTTCAGAGTGTTCCCAAACTGCTAAATCAAAAGAAAGCTTAAACTCTATGAGATGAATGCAGACATCCCAAAGTAGTTTCTGAGAATGATTCTGTATAGTTTTTATACGAATATATTTCCATTTCTACCTCTGGCCTGAAAGCACTTGAAATCTTCACCTGCAACTTCCAGGAAAAGAGTATTTCAAACTTGATTTGTCTAAAGGAAGGTTCTACTCTGTGAGTTGAATACACACAACATAGAGTAGTTACTGAGAATACTTCTGTCTAACATTATATGTATTAATCACGTTTCCAATGAAGGCCTCAATCAGTTCCAAATATCCACTTGGAGACTTTTCAGAGTGTTTCCGAACTGCTAAATCAAAAGAAAGGTTAAACTCTGTGAGTTGAATGCACAGATCACAAAGAAGTTTCTGAGAATGATTCTGCCTAGTTTCTATACGAAGATATTTCCTTTTCTACCATTGGCCTGAAAGCGCTTGAAATCTCCACCTGCAAATTCCTCAAAAAGAGTGATTCAAATCTGCTCTGTCTAAAGGAAGGTTCAACTCATTGAGTTGAATACACACAACACAGAGAAGTTACTGAGAATACTTCTGTCTAGCATTATGTGAAGAAATCCCGTTTCCAACGAAGGCCTCAATGAGGTCCAAATATCGACTTGCACACTTTTCAGAGTGTTTCCAAACTGCTCAATCAAAAGAAAGGTTAAACACTGTGAGTTGAACGCACACATCACAAAGTAGTTTCTGAGAATGATTCTGTCTAGTTTTTTTATGAAGATAATTCCTTTTCTACCATTGGCCTGAAAGATCTTGAAATCTCCACCTGCAAATTCCACAAAAAGAGTGTTTCAAATCTGCTATGTCTAAAGGAAGGTTCAACTCTGTGAGTTGAATACACACAACACAAAGAAGTTACGAGAATTCTTCTGTCTAGCATTGTATGAAGAATTCCCGTTTCCAACGAAGGCCTCAATGAGGTCCTAATATCCACTTGCACACTTTACAAACAGAGAGTTTCCAAAATGCTCAATCAAAAGAAAGTTTAAACTCTGTGAGTTGGTCGCACACATCACAAAGTAGTTTCTGTGAATGATTCTGTCTAGTTTTTAAATGAAGCTATTATCTTTTCAACCATTGGCCTCGAAGAGCTTGAAATCTCCACCTGCTAATTCGACAAGAAGAGTGTTTCAAACCCGCTCTGTGTAAAGGAAGGTTCAACTCTGTGAGTTGAATAGAAACAACACAGAGAAGTTATTGAGAATTCTTCTGTGTAGCTTTATATGAGGAAATCCCGTTTGAACGAAGGCCTCAATGAGATCCAAATATCCACTTGCAGACTTTACAAACAGAGTGTTTTCAAACTGCTCTAGGAAAAGAAAGGTTAAACTCTGTGAGATGAACGCACACATCACAAAGTAGTTTCTGAGAATGATTCTGTCTATTTTTTATACGAAGATATTTCCTTTTCTACAATTGGCCTCAAAGCGCTTGAAATCTCCAACTGCAAATTCCACAAAAAGAATATTTCAAACCTGCTCTGTCTAAAGGAAAGTTCAACACTGTGAGTTGAATACACACAACACAGAGAAGTTACAGAGAATACTTCTGTCTAGCATTATATGTAGAAATCCCATTTCCAACGAAGGAATCAATGAGGTCCAAATATCCACTTGCAGACTTTTCAGAGTGTTTCCAAACTGCTAAATCAACAGAATGCTTAAAATCTGTGAGTAGAATGCAGACATCCCACAGTAGTTTCTGAGAATGATTCTGCCTAGTTTTTATACGAAGATATTTCCTTTTCCACCCTTGGCCTGAAAGCGCATGAAATCTCCACCTGCAAATTCCACAAAAAGAGTGTTTCAAATCTGCTCTGTCTAAAGGAAGGTTCAACTCTGTGAGTTGAATACACAGAACTCAAAGAAATTACTGAGAATTCTTCTGTCTAGCATTGTATGAAGAAATCACGTTTCCAACGAAGGCCTCAATGAGGTCCAAATATCCACTTGCACACTTTACAAACAGATGGTTTCCAAAATGCTCAATCAAAAGAAAGGTTAAACTGTGTGAGTTAAACGCACACATCACAAAGTAGTTTCTGAGAATGATTCTGTCTAGTTTTAATACGAAGATATTCTCTTTTCTACCATTGGCCTCGCTGCGTTTGAAATCTCCACCTGGAAATTCCACAAAAAGACTGTTTCAAACCTGCTCTTTCTAAAGGAAGGTTCAACTCTGTGAGTTGAATACACACAACACTGAGAAGTTACTGAGAATTTTTCTGTGTAGCATTATATGAAGAAATCCCGTTTCAAACGAAGGCCTCAATGAGGTCCAAATATCCACTTGCAGACTTTACAAACAGAGTGTTTCCAAACTGTTCTTTGAAAAGAAAGGTTTAACTGTGTGAGTTGAACGCACACATCACAAAGTAGTTTCTGAGAATGATTCTGTCTAGTTTTTATCCAAAGATATTGCCTTTTCTACCATTGGCCACAAAGCGCTTGAAATCTCAACCTGCAAATTCCAGAAAAAGAGTATTTCAGACCTGGTCTGTCTAAAGGAAGGTTCAACTCTGTCAGTTGAATACACAAAACACAGAGAAGTTACTGAGAATTCTTCTGTCTACCACTATATGAAGAAATCCCGTTTCCAACGAAGGCCTCAATGAGGTCCAAATATCCACTTGGAGACTTTTCAGAGTGTTTCCAAACTGCTAAATCAAAAGAAAGGTTAAACTCGGTGAGTTGAATGCACACATCACATACCAGTTTCTGAGAATGATTCTGTCTAGTTTTTATACGAATATATTTCCTTTTGTACCTCTGGCCTGAAAGCGCTTGAAATCTTCACCTGCAAATTCCACAAAAAGTGTGTTTCAAATCTGCTCTGTCTAAAGGAAGGTTCAACTCCGTGAGTTGAATACACACAACACAAAGTAGTTACTGAGAATTCTTCTGTCTAGCATTATATGAAGAAATTCTGTTTCCAAGGAAGGCCTCAATGAGGTCCAAATATCCACTTGCAGACTTTTCAGAGTGTTCCCAAACTGCTAAATCAAAAGAAAGCTTAAACTCTATGAGATGAATGCAGACATCCCAAAGTAGTTTCTGAGAATGATTCTGTATAGTTTTTATACGAATATATTTCCATTTCTACCTCTGGCCTGAAAGCACTTGAAATCTTCACCTGCAACTTCCAGGAAAAGAGTATTTCAAACTTGATTTGTCTAAAGGAAGGTTCTACTCTGTGAGTTGAATACACACAACATAGAGTAGTTACTGAGAATACTTCTGTCTAACATTATATGTATTAATCACGTTTCCAATGAAGGCCTCAATCAGTTCCAAATATCCACTTGGAGACTTTTCAGAGTGTTTCCGAACTGCTAAATCAAAAGAAAGGTTAAACTCTGTGAGTTGAATGCACAGATCACAAAGAAGTTTCTGAGAATGATTCTGCCTAGTTTCTATACGAAGATATTTCCTTTTCTACCATTGGCCTGAAAGCGCTTGAAATCTCCACCTGCAAATTCCTCAAAAAGAGTGATTCAAATCTGCTCTGTCTAAAGGAAGGTTCAACTCATTGAGTTGAATACACACAACACAGAGAAGTTACTGAGAATACTTCTGTCTAGCATTATGTGAAGAAATCCCGTTTCCAACGAAGGCCTCAATGAGGTCCAAATATCGACTTGCACACTTTTCAGAGTGTTTCCAAACTGCTCAATCAAAAGAAAGGTTAAACACTGTGAGTTGAACGCACACATCACAAAGTAGTTTCTGAGAATGATTCTGTCTAGTTTTTTTATGAAGATAATTCCTTTTCTACCATTGGCCTGAAAGATCTTGAAATCTCCACCTGCAAATTCCACAAAAAGAGTGTTTCAAATCTGCTATGTCTAAAGGAAGGTTCAACTCTGTGAGTTGAATACACACAACACAAAGAAGTTACGAGAATTCTTCTGTCTAGCATTGTATGAAGAATTCCCGTTTCCAACGAAGGCCTCAATGAGGTCCTAATATCCACTTGCACACTTTACAAACAGAGAGTTTCCAAAATGCTCAATCAAAAGAAAGTTTAAACTCTGTGAGTTGGTCGCACACATCACAAAGTAGTTTCTGTGAATGATTCTGTCTAGTTTTTAAATGAAGCTATTATCTTTTCAACCATTGGCCTCGAAGAGCTTGAAATCTCCACCTGCTAATTCGACAAGAAGAGTGTTTCAAACCCGCTCTGTGTAAAGGAAGGTTCAACTCTGTGAGTTGAATAGAAACAACACAGAGAAGTTATTGAGAATTCTTCTGTGTAGCTTTATATGAGGAAATCCCGTTTGAACGAAGGCCTCAATGAGATCCAAATATCCACTTGCAGACTTTACAAACAGAGTGTTTTCAAACTGCTCTAGGAAAAGAAAGGTTAAACTCTGTGAGATGAACGCACACATCACAAAGTAGTTTCTGAGAATGATTCTGTCTATTTTTTATACGAAGATATTTCCTTTTCTACAATTGGCCTCAAAGCGCTTGAAATCTCCAACTGCAAATTCCACAAAAAGAATATTTCAAACCTGCTCTGTCTAAAGGAAAGTTCAACACTGTGAGTTGAATACACACAACACAGAGAAGTTACAGAGAATACTTCTGTCTAGCATTATATGTAGAAATCCCATTTCCAACGAAGGAATCAATGAGGTCCAAATATCCACTTGCAGACTTTTCAGAGTGTTTCCAAACTGCTAAATCAACAGAATGCTTAAAATCTGTGAGTAGAATGCAGACATCCCACAGTAGTTTCTGAGAATGATTCTGCCTAGTTTTTATACGAAGATATTTCCTTTTCCACCCTTGGCCTGAAAGCGCATGAAATCTCCACCTGCAAATTCCACAAAAAGAGTGTTTCAAATCTGCTCTGTCTAAAGGAAGGTTCAACTCTGTGAGTTGAATACACAGAACTCAAAGAAATTACTGAGAATTCTTCTGTCTAGCATTGTATGAAGAAATCACGTTTCCAACGAAGGCCTCAATGAGGTCCAAATATCCACTTGCACACTTTACAAACAGATGGTTTCCAAAATGCTCAATCAAAAGAAAGGTTAAACTGTGTGAGTTAAACGCACACATCACAAAGTAGTTTCTGAGAATGATTCTGTCTAGTTTTAATACGAAGATATTCTCTTTTCTACCATTGGCCTCGCTGCGTTTGAAATCTCCACCTGGAAATTCCACAAAAAGACTGTTTCAAACCTGCTCTTTCTAAAGGAAGGTTCAACTCTGTGAGTTGAATACACACAACACTGAGAAGTTACTGAGAATTTTTCTGTGTAGCATTATATGAAGCAATCCCGTTTCAAACGAAGGCCTCAATGAGGTCCAAATATCCACTTGCAGACTTTACAAACAGAGTGTTTCCAAACTGTTCTTTGAAAAGAAAGGTTTAACTGTGTGAGTTGAACGCACACATCACAAAGTAGTTTCTGAGAATGATTCTGTCTAGTTTTTATCCAAAGATATTGCCTTTTCTACCATTGGCCACAAAGCGCTTGAAATCTCAACCTGCAAATTCCAGAAAAAGAGTATTTCAGACCTGGTCTGTCTAAAGGAAGGTTCAACTCTGTCAGTTGAATACACAAAACACAGAGAAGTTACTGAGAATTCTTCTGTCTACCACTATATGAAGAAATCCCGTTTCCAACGAAGGCCTCAATGAGGTCCAAATATCCACTTGGAGACTTTTCAGAGTGTTTCCAAACTGCTAAATCAAAAGAAAGGTTAAACTCGGTGAGTTGAATGCACACATCACATACCAGTTTCTGAGAATGATTCTGTCTAGTTTTTATACGAATATATTTCCTTTTGTACCTCTGGCCTGAAAGCGCTTGAAATCTTCACCTGCAAATTCCACAAAAAGTGTGTTTCAAATCTGCTCTGTCTAAAGGAAGGTTCAACTCCGTGAGTTGAATACACACAACACAAAGTAGTTACTGAGAATTCTTCTGTCTAGCATTATATGAAGAAATTCTGTTTCCAAGGAAGGCCTCAATGAGGTCCAAATATCCACTTGCAGACTTTTCAGAGTGTTCCCAAACTGCTAAATCAAAAGAAAGCTTAAACTCTATGAGATGAATGCAGACATCCCAAAGTAGTTTCTGAGAATGATTCTGTATAGTTTTTATACGAATATATTTCCATTTCTACCTCTGGCCTGAAAGCACTTGAAATCTTCACCTGCAACTTCCAGAAAAAGAGTATTTCAAACTTGATTTGTCTAAAGGAAGGTTCTACTCTGTGAGTTGAATACACACAACATAGAGTAGTTACTGAGAATACTTCTGTCTAACATTATATGTATTAATCACGTTTCCAATGAAGGCCTCAATCAGTTCCAAATATCCACTTGGAGACTTTTCAGAGTGTTTCCGAACTGCTAAATCAAAAGAAAGGTTAAACTCTGTGAGTTGAATGCACAGATCACAAAGAAGTTTCTGAGAATGATTCTGCCTAGTTTCTATACGAAGATATTTCCTTTTCTACCATTGGCCTGAAAGCGCTTGAAATCTCCACCTGCAAATTCCTCAAAAAGAGTGATTCAAATCTGCTCTGTCTAAAGGAAGGTTCAACTCATTGAGTTGAATACACACAACACAGAGAAGTTACTGAGAATACTTCTGTCTAGCATTATGTGAAGAAATCCCGTTTCCAACGAAGGCCTCAATGAGGTCCAAATATCGACTTGCACACTTTTCAGAGTGTTTCCAAACTGCTCAATCAAAAGAAAGGTTAAACACTGTGAGTTGAACGCACACATCACAAAGTAGTTTCTGAGAATGATTCTGTCTAGTTTTTTTATGAAGATAATTCCTTTTCTACCATTGGCCTGAAAGATCTTGAAATCTCCACCTGCAAATTCCACAAAAAGAGTGTTTCAAATCTGCTATGTCTAAAGGAAGGTTCAACTCTGTGAGTTGAATACACACAACACAAAGAAGTTACGAGAATTCTTCTGTCTAGCATTGTATGAAGAATTCCCGTTTCCAACGAAGGCCTCAATGAGGTCCTAATATCCACTTGCACACTTTACAAACAGAGAGTTTCCAAAATGCTCAATCAAAAGAAAGTTTAAACTCTGTGAGTTGGTCGCACACATCACAAAGTAGTTTCTGTGAATGATTCTGTCTAGTTTTTAAATGAAGCTATTATCTTTTCAACCATTGGCCTCGAAGAGCTTGAAATCTCCACCTGCTAATTCGACAAGAAGAGTGTTTCAAACCCGCTCTGTGTAAAGGAAGGTTCAACTCTGTGAGTTGAATAGAAACAACACAGAGAAGTTATTGAGAATTCTTCTGTGTAGCTTTATATGAGGAAATCCCGTTTGAACGAAGGCCTCAATGAGATCCAAATATCCACTTGCAGACTTTACAAACAGAGTGTTTTCAAACTGCTCTAGGAAAAGAAAGGTTAAACTCTGTGAGATGAACGCACACATCACAAAGTAGTTTCTGAGAATGATTCTGTCTATTTTTTATACGAAGATATTTCCTTTTCTACAATTGGCCTCAAAGCGCTTGAAATCTCCAACTGCAAATTCCACAAAAAGAATATTTCAAACCTGCTCTGTCTAAAGGAAAGTTCAACACTGTGAGTTGAATACACACAACACAGAGAAGTTACAGAGAATACTTCTGTCTAGCATTATATGTAGAAATCCCATTTCCAACGAAGGAATCAATGAGGTCCAAATATCCACTTGCAGACTTTTCAGAGTGTTTCCAAACTGCTAAATCAACAGAATGCTTAAAATCTGTGAGTAGAATGCAGACATCCCACAGTAGTTTCTGAGAATGATTCTGCCTAGTTTTTATACGAAGATATTTCCTTTTCCACCCTTGGCCTGAAAGCGCATGAAATCTCCACCTGCAAATTCCACAAAAAGAGTGTTTCAAATCTGCTCTGTCTAAAGGAAGGTTCAACTCTGTGAGTTGAATACACAGAACTCAAAGAAATTACTGAGAATTCTTCTGTCTAGCATTGTATGAAGAAATCACGTTTCCAACGAAGGCCTCAATGAGGTCCAAATATCCACTTGCACACTTTACAAACAGATGGTTTCCAAAATGCTCAATCAAAAGAAAGGTTAAACTGTGTGAGTTAAACGCACACATCACAAAGTAGTTTCTGAGAATGATTCTGTCTAGTTTTAATACGAAGATATTCTCTTTTCTACCATTGGCCTCGCTGCGTTTGAAATCTCCACCTGGAAATTCCACAAAAAGACTGTTTCAAACCTGCTCTTTCTAAAGGAAGGTTCAACTCTGTGAGTTGAATACACACAACACTGAGAAGTTACTGAGAATTTTTCTGTGTAGCATTATATGAAGCAATCCCGTTTCAAACGAAGGCCTCAATGAGGTCCAAATATCCACTTGCAGACTTTACAAACAGAGTGTTTCCAAACTGTTCTTTGAAAAGAAAGGTTTAACTGTGTGAGTTGAACGCACACATCACAAAGTAGTTTCTGAGAATGATTCTGTCTAGTTTTTATCCAAAGATATTGCCTTTTCTACCATTGGCCACAAAGCGCTTGAAATCTCAACCTGCAAATTCCAGAAAAAGAGTATTTCAGACCTGGTCTGTCTAAAGGAAGGTTCAACTCTGTCAGTTGAATACACAAAACACAGAGAAGTTACTGAGAATTCTTCTGTCTACCACTATATGAAGAAATCCCGTTTCCAACGAAGGCCTCAATGAGGTCCAAATATCCACTTGGAGACTTTTCAGAGTGTTTCCAAACTGCTAAATCAAAAGAAAGGTTAAACTCGGTGAGTTGAATGCACACATCACATACCAGTTTCTGAGAATGATTCTGTCTAGTTTTTATACGAATATATTTCCTTTTGTACCTCTGGCCTGAAAGCGCTTGAAATCTTCACCTGCAAATTCCACAAAAAGTGTGTTTCAAATCTGCTCTGTCTAAAGGAAGGTTCAACTCCGTGAGTTGAATACACACAACACAAAGTAGTTACTGAGAATTCTTCTGTCTAGCATTATATGAAGAAATTCTGTTTCCAAGGAAGGCCTCAATGAGGTCCAAATATCCACTTGCAGACTTTTCAGAGTGTTCCCAAACTGCTAAATCAAAAGAAAGCTTAAACTCTATGAGATGAATGCAGACATCCCAAAGTAGTTTCTGAGAATGATTCTGTATAGTTTTTATACGAATATATTTCCATTTCTACCTCTGGCCTGAAAGCACTTGAAATCTTCACCTGCAACTTCCAGGAAAAGAGTATTTCAAACTTGATTTGTCTAAAGGAAGGTTCTACTCTGTGAGTTGAATACACACAACATAGAGTAGTTACTGAGAATACTTCTGTCTAACATTATATGTATTAATCACGTTTCCAATGAAAGCCTCAATCAGTTCCAAATATCCACTTGGAGACTTTTCAGAGTGTTTCCGAACTGCTAAATCAAAAGAAAGGTTAAACTCTGTGAGTTGAATGCACAGATCACAAAGAAGTTTCTGAGAATGATTCTGCCTAGTTTCTATACGAAGATATTTCCTTTTCTACCATTGGCCTGAAAGCGCTTGAAATCTCCACCTGCAAATTCCTCAAAAAGAGTGATTCAAATCTGCTCTGTCTAAAGGAAGGTTCAACTCATTGAGTTGAATACACACAACACAGAGAAGTTACTGAGAATACTTCTGTCTAGCATTATGTGAAGAAATCCCGTTTCCAACGAAGGCCTCAATGAGGTCCAAATATCGACTTGCACACTTTTCAGAGTGTTTCCAAACTGCTCAATCAAAAGAAAGGTTAAACACTGTGAGTTGAACGCACACATCACAAAGTAGTTTCTGAGAATGATTCTGTCTAGTTTTTTTATGAAGATAATTCCTTTTCTACCATTGGCCTGAAAGATCTTGAAATCTCCACCTGCAAATTCCACAAAAAGAGTGTTTCAAATCTGCTATGTCTAAAGGAAGGTTCAACTCTGTGAGTTGAATACACACAACACAAAGAAGTTACGAGAATTCTTCTGTCTAGCATTGTATGAAGAATTCCCGTTTCCAACGAAGGCCTCAATGAGGTCCTAATATCCACTTGCACACTTTACAAACAGAGAGTTTCCAAAATGCTCAATCAAAAGAAAGTTTAAACTCTGTGAGTTGGTCGCACACATCACAAAGTAGTTTCTGTGAATGATTCTGTCTAGTTTTTAAATGAAGCTATTATCTTTTCAACCATTGGCCTCGAAGAGCTTGAAATCTCCACCTGCTAATTCGACAAGAAGAGTGTTTCAAACCCGCTCTGTGTAAAGGAAGGTTCAACTCTGTGAGTTGAATAGAAACAACACAGAGAAGTTATTGAGAATTCTTCTGTGTAGCTTTATATGAGGAAATCCCGTTTGAACGAAGGCCTCAATGAGATCCAAATATCCACTTGCAGACTTTACAAACAGAGTGTTTTCAAACTGCTCTAGGAAAAGAAAGGTTAAACTCTGTGAGATGAACGCACACATCACAAAGTAGTTTCTGAGAATGATTCTGTCTATTTTTTATACGAAGATATTTCCTTTTCTACAATTGGCCTCAAAGCGCTTGAAATCTCCAACTGCAAATTCCACAAAAAGAATATTTCAAACCTGCTCTGTCTAAAGGAAAGTTCAACACTGTGAGTTGAATACACACAACACAGAGAAGTTACAGAGAATACTTCTGTCTAGCATTATATGTAGAAATCCCATTTCCAACGAAGGAATCAATGAGGTCCAAATATCCACTTGCAGACTTTTCAGAGTGTTTCCAAACTGCTAAATCAACAGAATGCTTAAAATCTGTGAGTAGAATGCAGACATCCCACAGTAGTTTCTGAGAATGATTCTGCCTAGTTTTTATACGAAGATATTTCCTTTTCCACCCTTGGCCTGAAAGCGCATGAAATCTCCACCTGCAAATTCCACAAAAAGAGTGTTTCAAATCTGCTCTGTCTAAAGGAAGGTTCAACTCTGTGAGTTGAATACACAGAACTCAAAGAAATTACTGAGAATTCTTCTGTCTAGCATTGTATGAAGAAATCACGTTTCCAACGAAGGCCTCAATGAGGTCCAAATATCCACTTGCACACTTTACAAACAGATGGTTTCCAAAATGCTCAATCAAAAGAAAGGTTAAACTGTGTGAGTTAAACGCACACATCACAAAGTAGTTTCTGAGAATGATTCTGTCTAGTTTTAATACGAAGATATTCTCTTTTCTACCATTGGCCTCGCTGCGTTTGAAATCTCCACCTGGAAATTCCACAAAAAGACTGTTTCAAACCTGCTCTTTCTAAAGGAAGGTTCAACTCTGTGAGTTGAATACACACAACACTGAGAAGTTACTGAGAATTTTTCTGTGTAGCATTATATGAAGCAATCCCGTTTCAAACGAAGGCCTCAATGAGGTCCAAATATCCACTTGCAGACTTTACAAACAGAGTGTTTCCAAACTGTTCTTTGAAAAGAAAGGTTTAACTGTGTGAGTTGAACGCACACATCACAAAGTAGTTTCTGAGAATGATTCTGTCTAGTTTTTATCCAAAGATATTGCCTTTTCTACCATTGGCCACAAAGCGCTTGAAATCTCAACCTGCAAATTCCAGAAAAAGAGTATTTCAGACCTGGTCTGTCTAAAGGAAGGTTCAACTCTGTCAGTTGAATACACAAAACACAGAGAAGTTACTGAGAATTCTTCTGTCTACCACTATATGAAGAAATCCCGTTTCCAACGAAGGCCTCAATGAGGTCCAAATATCCACTTGGAGACTTTTCAGAGTGTTTCCAAACTGCTAAATCAAAAGAAAGGTTAAACTCGGTGAGTTGAATGCACACATCACATACCAGTTTCTGAGAATGATTCTGTCTAGTTTTTATACGAATATATTTCCTTTTGTACCTCTGGCCTGAAAGCGCTTGAAATCTTCACCTGCAAATTCCACAAAAAGTGTGTTTCAAATCTGCTCTGTCTAAAGGAAGGTTCAACTCCGTGAGTTGAATACACACAACACAAAGTAGTTACTGAGAATTCTTCTGTCTAGCATTATATGAAGAAATTCTGTTTCCAAGGAAGGCCTCAATGAGGTCCAAATATCCACTTGCAGACTTTTCAGAGTGTTCCCAAACTGCTAAATCAAAAGAAAGCTTAAACTCTATGAGATGAATGCAGACATCCCAAAGTAGTTTCTGAGAATGATTCTGTATAGTTTTTATACGAATATATTTCCATTTCTACCTCTGGCCTGAAAGCACTTGAAATCTTCACCTGCAACTTCCAGGAAAAGAGTATTTCAAACTTGATTTGTCTAAAGGAAGGTTCTACTCTGTGAGTTGAATACACACAACATAGAGTAGTTACTGAGAATACTTCTGTCTAACATTATATGTATTAATCACGTTTCCAATGAAGGCCTCAATCAGTTCCAAATATCCACTTGGAGACTTTTCAGAGTGTTTCCGAACTGCTAAATCAAAAGAAAGGTTAAACTCTGTGAGTTGAATGCACAGATCACAAAGAAGTTTCTGAGAATGATTCTGCCTAGTTTCTATACGAAGATATTTCCTTTTCTACCATTGGCCTGAAAGCGCTTGAAATCTCCACCTGCAAATTCCTCAAAAAGAGTGATTCAAATCTGCTCTGTCTAAAGGAAGGTTCAACTCATTGAGTTGAATACACACAACACAGAGAAGTTACTGAGAATACTTCTGTCTAGCATTATGTGAAGAAATCCCGTTTCCAACGAAGGCCTCAATGAGGTCCAAATATCGACTTGCACACTTTTCAGAGTGTTTCCAAACTGCTCAATCAAAAGAAAGGTTAAACACTGTGAGTTGAACGCACACATCACAAAGTAGTTTCTGAGAATGATTCTGTCTAGTTTTTTTATGAAGATAATTCCTTTTCTACCATTGGCCTGAAAGATCTTGAAATCTCCACCTGCAAATTCCACAAAAAGAGTGTTTCAAATCTGCTATGTCTAAAGGAAGGTTCAACTCTGTGAGTTGAATACACACAACACAAAGAAGTTACGAGAATTCTTCTGTCTAGCATTGTATGAAGAATTCCCGTTTCCAACGAAGGCCTCAATGAGGTCCTAATATCCACTTGCACACTTTACAAACAGAGAGTTTCCAAAATGCTCAATCAAAAGAAAGTTTAAACTCTGTGAGTTGGTCGCACACATCACAAAGTAGTTTCTGTGAATGATTCTGTCTAGTTTTTAAATGAAGCTATTATCTTTTCAACCATTGGCCTCGAAGAGCTTGAAATCTCCACCTGCTAATTCGACAAGAAGAGTGTTTCAAACCCGCTCTGTGTAAAGGAAGGTTCAACTCTGTGAGTTGAATAGAAACAACACAGAGAAGTTATTGAGAATTCTTCTGTGTAGCTTTATATGAGGAAATCCCGTTTGAACGAAGGCCTCAATGAGATCCAAATATCCACTTGCAGACTTTACAAACAGAGTGTTTTCAAACTGCTCTAGGAAAAGAAAGGTTAAACTCTGTGAGATGAACGCACACATCACAAAGTAGTTTCTGAGAATGATTCTGTCTATTTTTTATACGAAGATATTTCCTTTTCTACAATTGGCCTCAAAGCGCTTGAAATCTCCAACTGCAAATTCCACAAAAAGAATATTTCAAACCTGCTCTGTCTAAAGGAAAGTTCAACACTGTGAGTTGAATACACACAACACAGAGAAGTTACAGAGAATACTTCTGTCTAGCATTATATGTAGAAATCCCATTTCCAACGAAGGAATCAATGAGGTCCAAATATCCACTTGCAGACTTTTCAGAGTGTTTCCAAACTGCTAAATCAACAGAATGCTTAAAATCTGTGAGTAGAATGCAGACATCCCACAGTAGTTTCTGAGAATGATTCTGCCTAGTTTTTATACGAAGATATTTCCTTTTCCACCCTTGGCCTGAAAGCGCATGAAATCTCCACCTGCAAATTCCACAAAAAGAGTGTTTCAAATCTGCTCTGTCTAAAGGAAGGTTCAACTCTGTGAGTTGAATACACAGAACTCAAAGAAATTACTGAGAATTCTTCTGTCTAGCATTGTATGAAGAAATCACGTTTCCAACGAAGGCCTCAATGAGGTCCAAATATCCACTTGCACACTTTACAAACAGATGGTTTCCAAAATGCTCAATCAAAAGAAAGGTTAAACTGTGTGAGTTAAACGCACACATCACAAAGTAGTTTCTGAGAATGATTCTGTCTAGTTTTAATACGAAGATATTCTCTTTTCTACCATTGGCCTCGCTGCGTTTGAAATCTCCACCTGGAAATTCCACAAAAAGACTGTTTCAAACCTGCTCTTTCTAAAGGAAGGTTCAACTCTGTGAGTTGAATACACACAACACTGAGAAGTTACTGAGAATTTTTCTGTGTAGCATTATATGAAGCAATCCCGTTTCAAACGAAGGCCTCAATGAGGTCCAAATATCCACTTGCAGACTTTACAAACAGAGTGTTTCCAAACTGTTCTTTGAAAAGAAAGGTTTAACTGTGTGAGTTGAACGCACACATCACAAAGTAGTTTCTGAGAATGATTCTGTCTAGTTTTTATCCAAAGATATTGCCTTTTCTACCATTGGCCACAAAGCGCTTGAAATCTCAACCTGCAAATTCCAGAAAAAGAGTATTTCAGACCTGGTCTGTCTAAAGGAAGGTTCAACTCTGTCAGTTGAATACACAAAACACAGAGAAGTTACTGAGAATTCTTCTGTCTACCACTATATGAAGAAATCCCGTTTCCAACGAAGGCCTCAATGAGGTCCAAATATCCACTTGGAGACTTTTCAGAGTGTTTCCAAACTGCTAAATCAAAAGAAAGGTTAAACTCGGTGAGTTGAATGCACACATCACATACCAGTTTCTGAGAATGATTCTGTCTAGTTTTTATACGAATATATTTCCTTTTGTACCTCTGGCCTGAAAGCGCTTGAAATCTTCACCTGCAAATTCCACAAAAAGTGTGTTTCAAATCTGCTCTGTCTAAAGGAAGGTTCAACTCCGTGAGTTGAATACACACAACACAAAGTAGTTACTGAGAATTCTTCTGTCTAGCATTATATGAAGAAATTCTGTTTCCAAGGAAGGCCTCAATGAGGTCCAAATATCCACTTGCAGACTTTTCAGAGTGTTCCCAAACTGCTAAATCAAAAGAAAGCTTAAACTCTATGAGATGAATGCAGACATCCCAAAGTAGTTTCTGAGAATGATTCTGTATAGTTTTTATACGAATATATTTCCATTTCTACCTCTGGCCTGAAAGCACTTGAAATCTTCACCTGCAACTTCCAGGAAAAGAGTATTTCAAACTTGATTTGTCTAAAGGAAGGTTCTACTCTGTGAGTTGAATACACACAACATAGAGTAGTTACTGAGAATACTTCTGTCTAACATTATATGTATTAATCACGTTTCCAATGAAGGCCTCAATCAGTTCCAAATATCCACTTGGAGACTTTTCAGAGTGTTTCCGAACTGCTAAATCAAAAGAAAGGTTAAACTCTGTGAGTTGAATGCACAGATCACAAAGAAGTTTCTGAGAATGATTCTGCCTAGTTTCTATACGAAGATATTTCCTTTTCTACCATTGGCCTGAAAGCGCTTGAAATCTCCACCTGCAAATTCCTCAAAAAGAGTGATTCAAATCTGCTCTGTCTAAAGGAAGGTTCAACTCATTGAGTTGAATACACACAACACAGAGAAGTTACTGAGAATACTTCTGTCTAGCATTATGTGAAGAAATCCCGTTTCCAACGAAGGCCTCAATGAGGTCCAAATATCGACTTGCACACTTTTCAGAGTGTTTCCAAACTGCTCAATCAAAAGAAAGGTTAAACACTGTGAGTTGAACGCACACATCACAAAGTAGTTTCTGAGAATGATTCTGTCTAGTTTTTTTATGAAGATAATTCCTTTTCTACCATTGGCCTGAAAGATCTTGAAATCTCCACCTGCAAATTCCACAAAAAGAGTGTTTCAAATCTGCTATGTCTAAAGGAAGGTTCAACTCTGTGAGTTGAATACACACAACACAAAGAAGTTACGAGAATTCTTCTGTCTAGCATTGTATGAAGAATTCCCGTTTCCAACGAAGGCCTCAATGAGGTCCTAATATCCACTTGCACACTTTACAAACAGAGAGTTTCCAAAATGCTCAATCAAAAGAAAGTTTAAACTCTGTGAGTTGGTCGCACACATCACAAAGTAGTTTCTGTGAATGATTCTGTCTAGTTTTTAAATGAAGCTATTATCTTTTCAACCATTGGCCTCGAAGAGCTTGAAATCTCCACCTGCTAATTCGACAAGAAGAGTGTTTCAAACCCGCTCTGTGTAAAGGAAGGTTCAACTCTGTGAGTTGAATAGAAACAACACAGAGAAGTTATTGAGAATTCTTCTGTGTAGCTTTATATGAGGAAATCCCGTTTGAACGAAGGCCTCAATGAGATCCAAATATCCACTTGCAGACTTTACAAACAGAGTGTTTTCAAACTGCTCTAGGAAAAGAAAGGTTAAACTCTGTGAGATGAACGCACACATCACAAAGTAGTTTCTGAGAATGATTCTGTCTATTTTTTATACGAAGATATTTCCTTTTCTACAATTGGCCTCAAAGCGCTTGAAATCTCCAACTGCAAATTCCACAAAAAGAATATTTCAAACCTGCTCTGTCTAAAGGAAAGTTCAACACTGTGAGTTGAATACACACAACACAGAGAAGTTACAGAGAATACTTCTGTCTAGCATTATATGTAGAAATCCCATTTCCAACGAAGGAATCAATGAGGTCCAAATATCCACTTGCAGACTTTTCAGAGTGTTTCCAAACTGCTAAATCAACAGAATGCTTAAAATCTGTGAGTAGAATGCAGACATCCCACAGTAGTTTCTGAGAATGATTCTGCCTAGTTTTTATACGAAGATATTTCCTTTTCCACCCTTGGCCTGAAAGCGCATGAAATCTCCACCTGCAAATTCCACAAAAAGAGTGTTTCAAATCTGCTCTGTCTAAAGGAAGGTTCAACTCTGTGAGTTGAATACACAGAACTCAAAGAAATTACTGAGAATTCTTCTGTCTAGCATTGTATGAAGAAATCACGTTTCCAACGAAGGCCTCAATGAGGTCCAAATATCCACTTGCACACTTTACAAACAGATGGTTTCCAAAATGCTCAATCAAAAGAAAGGTTAAACTGTGTGAGTTAAACGCACACATCACAAAGTAGTTTCTGAGAATGATTCTGTCTAGTTTTAATACGAAGATATTCTCTTTTCTACCATTGGCCTCGCTGCGTTTGAAATCTCCACCTGGAAATTCCACAAAAAGACTGTTTCAAACCTGCTCTTTCTAAAGGAAGGTTCAACTCTGTGAGTTGAATACACACAACACTGAGAAGTTACTGAGAATTTTTCTGTGTAGCATTATATGAAGCAATCCCGTTTCAAACGAAGGCCTCAATGAGGTCCAAATATCCACTTGCAGACTTTACAAACAGAGTGTTTCCAAACTGTTCTTTGAAAAGAAAGGTTTAACTGTGTGAGTTGAACGCACACATCACAAAGTAGTTTCTGAGAATGATTCTGTCTAGTTTTTATCCAAAGATATTGCCTTTTCTACCATTGGCCACAAAGCGCTTGAAATCTCAACCTGCAAATTCCAGAAAAAGAGTATTTCAGACCTGGTCTGTCTAAAGGAAGGTTCAACTCTGTCAGTTGAATACACAAAACACAGAGAAGTTACTGAGAATTCTTCTGTCTACCACTATATGAAGAAATCCCGTTTCCAACGAAGGCCTCAATGAGGTCCAAATATCCACTTGGAGACTTTTCAGAGTGTTTCCAAACTGCTAAATCAAAAGAAAGGTTAAACTCGGTGAGTTGAATGCACACATCACATACCAGTTTCTGAGAATGATTCTGTCTAGTTTTTATACGAATATATTTCCTTTTGTACCTCTGGCCTGAAAGCGCTTGAAATCTTCACCTGCAAATTCCACAAAAAGTGTGTTTCAAATCTGCTCTGTCTAAAGGAAGGTTCAACTCCGTGAGTTGAATACACACAACACAAAGTAGTTACTGAGAATTCTTCTGTCTAGCATTATATGAAGAAATTCTGTTTCCAAGGAAGGCCTCAATGAGGTCCAAATATCCACTTGCAGACTTTTCAGAGTGTTCCCAAACTGCTAAATCAAAAGAAAGCTTAAACTCTATGAGATGAATGCAGACATCCCAAAGTAGTTTCTGAGAATGATTCTGTATAGTTTTTATACGAATATATTTCCATTTCTACCTCTGGCCTGAAAGCACTTGAAATCTTCACCTGCAACTTCCAGGAAAAGAGTATTTCAAACTTGATTTGTCTAAAGGAAGGTTCTACTCTGTGAGTTGAATACACACAACATAGAGTAGTTACTGAGAATACTTCTGTCTAACATTATATGTATTAATCACGTTTCCAATGAAGGCCTCAATCAGTTCCAAATATCCACTTGGAGACTTTTCAGAGTGTTTCCGAACTGCTAAATCAAAAGAAAGGTTAAACTCTGTGAGTTGAATGCACAGATCACAAAGAAGTTTCTGAGAATGATTCTGCCTAGTTTCTATACGAAGATATTTCCTTTTCTACCATTGGCCTGAAAGCGCTTGAAATCTCCACCTGCAAATTCCTCAAAAAGAGTGATTCAAATCTGCTCTGTCTAAAGGAAGGTTCAACTCATTGAGTTGAATACACACAACACAGAGAAGTTACTGAGAATACTTCTGTCTAGCATTATGTGAAGAAATCCCGTTTCCAACGAAGGCCTCAATGAGGTCCAAATATCGACTTGCACACTTTTCAGAGTGTTTCCAAACTGCTCAATCAAAAGAAAGGTTAAACACTGTGAGTTGAACGCACACATCACAAAGTAGTTTCTGAGAATGATTCTGTCTAGTTTTTTTATGAAGATAATTCCTTTTCTACCATTGGCCTGAAAGATCTTGAAATCTCCACCTGCAAATTCCACAAAAAGAGTGTTTCAAATCTGCTATGTCTAAAGGAAGGTTCAACTCTGTGAGTTGAATACACACAACACAAAGAAGTTACGAGAATTCTTCTGTCTAGCATTGTATGAAGAATTCCCGTTTCCAACGAAGGCCTCAATGAGGTCCTAATATCCACTTGCACACTTTACAAACAGAGAGTTTCCAAAATGCTCAATCAAAAGAAAGTTTAAACTCTGTGAGTTGGTCGCACACATCACAAAGTAGTTTCTGTGAATGATTCTGTCTAGTTTTTAAATGAAGCTATTATCTTTTCAACCATAGGCCTCGAAGAGCTTGAAATCTCCACCTGCTAATTCGACAAGAAGAGTGTTTCAAACCCGCTCTGTGTAAAGGAAGGTTCAACTCTGTGAGTTGAATAGAAACAACACAGAGAAGTTATTGAGAATTCTTCTGTGTAGCTTTATATGAGGAAATCCCGTTTGAACGAAGGCCTCAATGAGATCCAAATATCCACTTGCAGACTTTACAAACAGAGTGTTTTCAAACTGCTCTAGGAAAAGAAAGGTTAAACTCTGTGAGATGAACGCACACATCACAAAGTAGTTTCTGAGAATGATTCTGTCTATTTTTTATACGAAGATATTTCCTTTTCTACAATTGGCCTCAAAGCGCTTGAAATCTCCAACTGCAAATTCCACAAAAAGAATATTTCAAACCTGCTCTGTCTAAAGGAAAGTTCAACACTGTGAGTTGAATACACACAACACAGAGAAGTTACAGAGAATACTTCTGTCTAGCATTATATGTAGAAATCCCATTTCCAACGAAGGAATCAATGAGGTCCAAATATCCACTTGCAGACTTTTCAGAGTGTTTCCAAACTGCTAAATCAACAGAATGCTTAAAATCTGTGAGTAGAATGCAGACATCCCACAGTAGTTTCTGAGAATGATTCTGCCTAGTTTTTATACGAAGATATTTCCTTTTCCACCCTTGGCCTGAAAGCGCATGAAATCTCCACCTGCAAATTCCACAAAAAGAGTGTTTCAAATCTGCTCTGTCTAAAGGAAGGTTCAACTCTGTGAGTTGAATACACAGAACTCAAAGAAATTACTGAGAATTCTTCTGTCTAGCATTGTATGAAGAAATCACGTTTCCAACGAAGGCCTCAATGAGGTCCAAATATCCACTTGCACACTTTACAAACAGATGGTTTCCAAAATGCTCAATCAAAAGAAAGGTTAAACTGTGTGAGTTAAACGCACACATCACAAAGTAGTTTCTGAGAATGATTCTGTCTAGTTTTAATACGAAGATATTCTCTTTTCTACCATTGGCCTCGCTGCGTTTGAAATCTCCACCTGGAAATTCCACAAAAAGACTGTTTCAAACCTGCTCTTTCTAAAGGAAGGTTCAACTCTGTGAGTTGAATACACACAACACTGAGAAGTTACTGAGAATTTTTCTGTGTAGCATTATATGAAGCAATCCCGTTTCAAACGAAGGCCTCAATGAGGTCCAAATATCCACTTGCAGACTTTACAAACAGAGTGTTTCCAAACTGTTCTTTGAAAAGAAAGGTTTAACTGTGTGAGTTGAACGCACACATCACAAAGTAGTTTCTGAGAATGATTCTGTCTAGTTTTTATCCAAAGATATTGCCTTTTCTACCATTGGCCACAAAGCGCTTGAAATCTCAACCTGCAAATTCCAGAAAAAGAGTATTTCAGACCTGGTCTGTCTAAAGGAAGGTTCAACTCTGTCAGTTGAATACACAAAACACAGAGAAGTTACTGAGAATTCTTCTGTCTACCACTATATGAAGAAATCCCGTTTCCAACGAAGGCCTCAATGAGGTCCAAATATCCACTTGGAGACTTTTCAGAGTGTTTCCAAACTGCTAAATCAAAAGAAAGGTTAAACTTGGTGAGTTGAATGCACACATCACATACCAGTTTCTGAGAATGATTCTGTCTAGTTTTTATACGAATATATTTCCTTTTGTACCTCTGGCCTGAAAGCGCTTGAAATCTTCACCTGCAAATTCCACAAAAAGTGTGTTTCAAATCTGCTCTGTCTAAAGGAAGGTTCAACTCCGTGAGTTGAATACACACAACACAAAGTAGTTACTGAGAATTCTTCTGTCTAGCATTATATGAAGAAATTCTGTTTCCAAGGAAGGCCTCAATGAGGTCCAAATATCCACTTGCAGACTTTTCAGAGTGTTCCCAAACTGCTAAATCAAAAGAAAGCTTAAACTCTATGAGATGAATGCAGACATCCCAAAGTAGTTTCTGAGAATGATTCTGTATAGTTTTTATACGAATATATTTCCATTTCTACCTCTGGCCTGAAAGCACTTGAAATCTTCACCTGCAACTTCCAGGAAAAGAGTATTTCAAACTTGATTTGTCTAAAGGAAGGTTCTACTCTGTGAGTTGAATACACACAACATAGAGTAGTTACTGAGAATACTTCTGTCTAACATTATATGTATTAATCACGTTTCCAATGAAGGCCTCAATCAGTTCCAAATATCCACTTGGAGACTTTTCAGAGTGTTTCCGAACTGCTAAATCAAAAGAAAGGTTAAACTCTGTGAGTTGAATGCACAGATCACAAAGAAGTTTCTGAGAATGATTCTGCCTAGTTTCTATACGAAGATATTTCCTTTTCTACCATTGGCCTGAAAGCGCTTGAAATCTCCACCTGCAAATTCCTCAAAAAGAGTGATTCAAATCTGCTCTGTCTAAAGGAAGGTTCAACTCATTGAGTTGAATACACACAACACAGAGAAGTTACTGAGAATACTTCTGTCTAGCATTATGTGAAGAAATCCCGTTTCCAACGAAGGCCTCAATGAGGTCCAAATATCGACTTGCACACTTTTCAGAGTGTTTCCAAACTGCTCAATCAAAAGAAAGGTTAAACACTGTGAGTTGAACGCACACATCACAAAGTAGTTTCTGAGAATGATTCTGTCTAGTTTTTTTATGAAGATAATTCCTTTTCTACCATTGGCCTGAAAGATCTTGAAATCTCCACCTGCAAATTCCACAAAAAGAGTGTTTCAAATCTGCTATGTCTAAAGGAAGGTTCAACTCTGTGAGTTGAATACACACAACACAAAGAAGTTACGAGAATTCTTCTGTCTAGCATTGTATGAAGAATTCCCGTTTCCAACGAAGGCCTCAATGAGGTCCTAACATCCACTTGCACACTTTACAAACAGAGAGTTTCCAAAATGCTCAATCAAAAGAAAGTTTAAACTCTGTGAGTTGGTCGCACACATCACAAAGTAGTTTCTGTGAATGATTCTGTCTAGTTTTTAAATGAAGCTATTATCTTTTCAACCATTGGCCTCGAAGAGCTTGAAATCTCCACCTGCTAATTCGACAAGAAGAGTGTTTCAAACCCGCTCTGTGTAAAGGAAGGTTCAACTCTGTGAGTTGAATAGAAACAACACAGAGAAGTTATTGAGAATTCTTCTGTGTAGCTTTATATGAGGAAATCCCGTTTGAACGAAGGCCTCAATGAGATCCAAATATCCACTTGCAGACTTTACAAACAGAGTGTTTTCAAACTGCTCTAGGAAAAGAAAGGTTAAACTCTGTGAGATGAACGCACACATCACAAAGTAGTTTCTGAGAATGATTCTGTCTATTTTTTATACGAAGATATTTCCTTTTCTACAATTGGCCTCAAAGCGCTTGAAATCTCCAACTGCAAATTCCACAAAAAGAATATTTCAAACCTGCTCTGTCTAAAGGAAAGTTCAACACTGTGAGTTGAATACACACAACACAGAGAAGTTACAGAGAATACTTCTGTCTAGCATTATATGTAGAAATCCCATTTCCAACGAAGGAATCAATGAGGTCCAAATATCCACTTGCAGACTTTTCAGAGTGTTTCCAAACTGCTAAATCAACAGAATGCTTAAAATCTGTGAGTAGAATGCAGACATCCCACAGTAGTTTCTGAGAATGATTCTGCCTAGTTTTTATACGAAGATATTTCCTTTTCCACCCTTGGCCTGAAAGCGCATGAAATCTCCACCTGCAAATTCCACAAAAAGAGTGTTTCAAATCTGCTCTGTCTAAAGGAAGGTTCAACTCTGTGAGTTGAATACACAGAACTCAAAGAAATTACTGAGAATTCTTCTGTCTAGCATTGTATGAAGAAATCACGTTTCCAACGAAGGCCTCAATGAGGTCCAAATATCCACTTGCACACTTTACAAACAGATGGTTTCCAAAATGCTCAATCAAAAGAAAGGTTAAACTGTGTGAGTTAAACGCACACATCACAAAGTAGTTTCTGAGAATGATTCTGTCTAGTTTTAATACGAAGATATTCTCTTTTCTACCATTGGCCTCGCTGCGTTTGAAATCTCCACCTGGAAATTCCACAAAAAGACTGTTTCAAACCTGCTCTTTCTAAAGGAAGGTTCAACTCTGTGAGTTGAATACACACAACACTGAGAAGTTACTGAGAATTTTTCTGTGTAGCATTATATGAAGCAATCCCGTTTCAAACGAAGGCCTCAATGAGGTCCAAATATCCACTTGCAGACTTTACAAACAGAGTGTTTCCAAACTGTTCTTTGAAAAGAAAGGTTTAACTGTGTGAGTTGAACGCACACATCACAAAGTAGTTTCTGAGAATGATTCTGTCTAGTTTTTATCCAAAGATATTGCCTTTTCTACCATTGGCCACAAAGCGCTTGAAATCTCAACCTGCAAATTCCAGAAAAAGAGTATTTCAGACCTGGTCTGTCTAAAGGAAGGTTCAACTCTGTCAGTTGAATACACAAAACACAGAGAAGTTACTGAGAATTCTTCTGTCTACCACTATATGAAGAAATCCCGTTTCCAACGAAGGCCTCAATGAGGTCCAAATATCCACTTGGAGACTTTTCAGAGTGTTTCCAAACTGCTAAATCAAAAGAAAGGTTAAACTCGGTGAGTTGAATGCACACATCACATACCAGTTTCTGAGAATGATTCTGTCTAGTTTTTATACGAATATATTTCCTTTTGTACCTCTGGCCTGAAAGCGCTTGAAATCTTCACCTGCAAATTCCACAAAAAGTGTGTTTCAAATCTGCTCTGTCTAAAGGAAGGTTCAACTCCGTGAGTTGAATACACACAACACAAAGTAGTTACTGAGAATTCTTCTGTCTAGCATTATATGAAGAAATTCTGTTTCCAAGGAAGGCCTCAATGAGGTCCAAATATCCACTTGCAGACTTTTCAGAGTGTTCCCAAACTGCTAAATCAAAAGAAAGCTTAAACTCTATGAGATGAATGCAGACATCCCAAAGTAGTTTCTGAGAATGATTCTGTATAGTTTTTATACGAATATATTTCCATTTCTACCTCTGGCCTGAAAGCACTTGAAATCTTCACCTGCAACTTCCAGGAAAAGAGTATTTCAAACTTGATTTGTCTAAAGGAAGGTTCTACTCTGTGAGTTGAATACACACAACATAGAGTAGTTACTGAGAATACTTCTGTCTAACATTATATGTATTAATCACGTTTCCAATGAAGGCCTCAATCAGTTCCAAATATCCACTTGGAGACTTTTCAGAGTGTTTCCGAACTGCTAAATCAAAAGAAAGGTTAAACTCTGTGAGTTGAATGCACAGATCACAAAGAAGTTTCTGAGAATGATTCTGCCTAGTTTCTATACGAAGATATTTCCTTTTCTACCATTGGCCTGAAAGCGCTTGAAATCTCCACCTGCAAATTCCTCAAAAAGAGTGATTCAAATCTGCTCTGTCTAAAGGAAGGTTCAACTCATTGAGTTGAATACACACAACACAGAGAAGTTACTGAGAATACTTCTGTCTAGCATTATGTGAAGAAATCCCGTTTCCAACGAAGGCCTCAATGAGGTCCAAATATCGACTTGCACACTTTTCAGAGTGTTTCCAAACTGCTCAATCAAAAGAAAGGTTAAACACTGTGAGTTGAACGCACACATCACAAAGTAGTTTCTGAGAATGATTCTGTCTAGTTTTTTTATGAAGATAATTCCTTTTCTACCATTGGCCTGAAAGATCTTGAAATCTCCACCTGCAAATTCCACAAAAAGAGTGTTTCAAATCTGCTATGTCTAAAGGAAGGTTCAACTCTGTGAGTTGAATACACACAACACAAAGAAGTTACGAGAATTCTTCTGTCTAGCATTGTATGAAGAATTCCCGTTTCCAACGAAGGCCTCAATGAGGTCCTAACATCCACTTGCACACTTTACAAACAGAGAGTTTCCAAAATGCTCAATCAAAAGAAAGTTTAAACTCTGTGAGTTGGTCGCACACATCACAAAGTAGTTTCTGTGAATGATTCTGTCTAGTTTTTAAATGAAGCTATTATCTTTTCAACCATTGGCCTCGAAGAGCTTGAAATCTCCACCTGCTAATTCGACAAGAAGAGTGTTTCAAACCCGCTCTGTGTAAAGGAAGGTTCAACTCTGTGAGTTGAATAGAAACAACACAGAGAAGTTATTGAGAATTCTTCTGTGTAGCTTTATATGAGGAAATCCCGTTTGAACGAAGGCCTCAATGAGATCCAAATATCCACTTGCAGACTTTACAAACAGAGTGTTTTCAAACTGCTCTAGGAAAAGAAAGGTTAAACTCTGTGAGATGAACGCACACATCACAAAGTAGTTTCTGAGAATGATTCTGTCTATTTTTTATACGAAGATATTTCCTTTTCTACAATTGGCCTCAAAGCGCTTGAAATCTCCAACTGCAAATTCCACAAAAAGAATATTTCAAACCTGCTCTGTCTAAAGGAAAGTTCAACACTGTGAGTTGAATACACACAACACAGAGAAGTTACAGAGAATACTTCTGTCTAGCATTATATGTAGAAATCCCATTTCCAACGAAGGAATCAATGAGGTCCAAATATCCACTTGCAGACTTTTCAGAGTGTTTCCAAACTGCTAAATCAACAGAATGCTTAAAATCTGTGAGTAGAATGCAGACATCCCACAGTAGTTTCTGAGAATGATTCTGCCTAGTTTTTATACGAAGATATTTCCTTTTCCACCCTTGGCCTGAAAGCGCATGAAATCTCCACCTGCAAATTCCACAAAAAGAGTGTTTCAAATCTGCTCTGTCTAAAGGAAGGTTCAACTCTGTGAGTTGAATACACAGAACTCAAAGAAATTACTGAGAATTCTTCTGTCTAGCATTGTATGAAGAAATCACGTTTCCAACGAAGGCCTCAATGAGGTCCAAATATCCACTTGCACACTTTACAAACAGATGGTTTCCAAAATGCTCAATCAAAAGAAAGGTTAAACTGTGTGAGTTAAACGCACACATCACAAAGTAGTTTCTGAGAATGATTCTGTCTAGTTTTAATACGAAGATATTCTCTTTTCTACCATTGGCCTCGCTGCGTTTGAAATCTCCACCTGGAAATTCCACAAAAAGACTGTTTCAAACCTGCTCTTTCTAAAGGAAGGTTCAACTCTGTGAGTTGAATACACACAACACTGAGAAGTTACTGAGAATTTTTCTGTGTAGCATTATATGAAGCAATCCCGTTTCAAACGAAGGCCTCAATGAGGTCCAAATATCCACTTGCAGACTTTACAAACAGAGTGTTTCCAAACTGTTCTTTGAAAAGAAAGGTTTAACTGTGTGAGTTGAACGCACACATCACAAAGTAGTTTCTGAGAATGATTCTGTCTAGTTTTTATCCAAAGATATTGCCTTTTCTACCATTGGCCACAAAGCGCTTGAAATCTCAACCTGCAAATTCCAGAAAAAGAGTATTTCAGACCTGGTCTGTCTAAAGGAAGGTTCAACTCTGTCAGTTGAATACACAAAACACAGAGAAGTTACTGAGAATTCTTCTGTCTACCACTATATGAAGAAATCCCGTTTCCAACGAAGGCCTCAATGAGGTCCAAATATCCACTTGGAGACTTTTCAGAGTGTTTCCAAACTGCTAAATCAAAAGAAAGGTTAAACTCGGTGAGTTGAATGCACACATCACATACCAGTTTCTGAGAATGATTCTGTCTAGTTTTTATACGAATATATTTCCTTTTGTACCTCTGGCCTGAAAGCGCTTGAAATCTTCACCTGCAAATTCCACAAAAAGTGTGTTTCAAATCTGCTCTGTCTAAAGGAAGGTTCAACTCCGTGAGTTGAATACACACAACACAAAGTAGTTACTGAGAATTCTTCTGTCTAGCATTATATGAAGAAATTCTGTTTCCAAGGAAGGCCTCAATGAGGTCCAAATATCCACTTGCAGACTTTTCAGAGTGTTCCCAAACTGCTAAATCAAAAGAAAGCTTAAACTCTATGAGATGAATGCAGACATCCCAAAGTAGTTTCTGAGAATGATTCTGTATAGTTTTTATACGAATATATTTCCATTTCTACCTCTGGCCTGAAAGCACTTGAAATCTTCACCTGCAACTTCCAGGAAAAGAGTATTTCAAACTTGATTTGTCTAAAGGAAGGTTCTACTCTGTGAGTTGAATACACACAACATAGAGTAGTTACTGAGAATACTTCTGTCTAACATTATATGTATTAATCACGTTTCCAATGAAGGCCTCAATCAGTTCCAAATATCCACTTGGAGACTTTTCAGAGTGTTTCCGAACTGCTAAATCAAAAGAAAGGTTAAACTCTGTGAGTTGAATGCACAGATCACAAAGAAGTTTCTGAGAATGATTCTGCCTAGTTTCTATACGAAGATATTTCCTTTTCTACCATTGGCCTGAAAGCGCTTGAAATCTCCACCTGCAAATTCCTCAAAAAGAGTGATTCAAATCTGCTCTGTCTAAAGGAAGGTTCAACTCATTGAGTTGAATACACACAACACAGAGAAGTTACTGAGAATACTTCTGTCTAGCATTATGTGAAGAAATCCCGTTTCCAACGAAGGCCTCAATGAGGTCCAAATATCGACTTGCACACTTTTCAGAGTGTTTCCAAACTGCTCAATCAAAAGAAAGGTTAAACACTGTGAGTTGAACGCACACATCACAAAGTAGTTTCTGAGAATGATTCTGTCTAGTTTTTTTATGAAGATAATTCCTTTTCTACCATTGGCCTGAAAGATCTTGAAATCTCCACCTGCAAATTCCACAAAAAGAGTGTTTCAAATCTGCTATGTCTAAAGGAAGGTTCAACTCTGTGAGTTGAATACACACAACACAAAGAAGTTACGAGAATTCTTCTGTCTAGCATTGTATGAAGAATTCCCGTTTCCAACGAAGGCCTCAATGAGGTCCTAATATCCACTTGCACACTTTACAAACAGAGAGTTTCCAAAATGCTCAATCAAAAGAAAGTTTAAACTCTGTGAGTTGGTCGCACACATCACAAAGTAGTTTCTGTGAATGATTCTGTCTAGTTTTTAAATGAAGCTATTATCTTTTCAACCATTGGCCTCGAAGAGCTTGAAATCTCCACCTGCTAATTCGACAAGAAGAGTGTTTCAAACCCGCTCTGTGTAAAGGAAGGTTCAACTCTGTGAGTTGAATAGAAACAACACAGAGAAGTTATTGAGAATTCTTCTGTGTAGCTTTATATGAGGAAATCCCGTTTGAACGAAGGCCTCAATGAGATCCAAATATCCACTTGCAGACTTTACAAACAGAGTGTTTTCAAACTGCTCTAGGAAAAGAAAGGTTAAACTCTGTGAGATGAACGCACACATCACAAAGTAGTTTCTGAGAATGATTCTGTCTATTTTTTATACGAAGATATTTCCTTTTCTACAATTGGCCTCAAAGCGCTTGAAATCTCCAACTGCAAATTCCACAAAAAGAATATTTCAAACCTGCTCTGTCTAAAGGAAAGTTCAACACTGTGAGTTGAATACACACAACACAGAGAAGTTACAGAGAATACTTCTGTCTAGCATTATATGTAGAAATCCCATTTCCAACGAAGGAATCAATGAGGTCCAAATATCCACTTGCAGACTTTTCAGAGTGTTTCCAAACTGCTAAATCAACAGAATGCTTAAAATCTGTGAGTAGAATGCAGACATCCCACAGTAGTTTCTGAGAATGATTCTGCCTAGTTTTTATACGAAGATATTTCCTTTTCCACCCTTGGCCTGAAAGCGCATGAAATCTCCACCTGCAAATTCCACAAAAAGAGTGTTTCAAATCTGCTCTGTCTAAAGGAAGGTTCAACTCTGTGAGTTGAATACACAGAACTCAAAGAAATTACTGAGAATTCTTCTGTCTAGCATTGTATGAAGAAATCACGTTTCCAACGAAGGCCTCAATGAGGTCCAAATATCCACTTGCACACTTTACAAACAGATGGTTTCCAAAATGCTCAATCAAAAGAAAGGTTAAACTGTGTGAGTTAAACGCACACATCACAAAGTAGTTTCTGAGAATGATTCTGTCTAGTTTTAATACGAAGATATTCTCTTTTCTACCATTGGCCTCGCTGCGTTTGAAATCTCCACCTGGAAATTCCACAAAAAGACTGTTTCAAACCTGCTCTTTCTAAAGGAAGGTTCAACTCTGTGAGTTGAATACACACAACACTGAGAAGTTACTGAGAATTTTTCTGTGTAGCATTATATGAAGCAATCCCGTTTCAAACGAAGGCCTCAATGAGGTCCAAATATCCACTTGCAGACTTTACAAACAGAGTGTTTCCAAACTGTTCTTTGAAAAGAAAGGTTTAACTGTGTGAGTTGAACGCACACATCACAAAGTAGTTTCTGAGAATGATTCTGTCTAGTTTTTATCCAAAGATATTGCCTTTTCTACCATTGGCCACAAAGCGCTTGAAATCTCAACCTGCAAATTCCAGAAAAAGAGTATTTCAGACCTGGTCTGTCTAAAGGAAGGTTCAACTCTGTCAGTTGAATACACAAAACACAGAGAAGTTACTGAGAATTCTTCTGTCTACCACTATATGAAGAAATCCCGTTTCCAACGAAGGCCTCAATGAGGTCCAAATATCCACTTGGAGACTTTTCAGAGTGTTTCCAAACTGCTAAATCAAAAGAAAGGTTAAACTCGGTGAGTTGAATGCACACATCACATACCAGTTTCTGAGAATGATTCTGTCTAGTTTTTATACGAATATATTTCCTTTTGTACCTCTGGCCTGAAAGCGCTTGAAATCTTCACCTGCAAATTCCACAAAAAGTGTGTTTCAAATCTGCTCTGTCTAAAGGAAGGTTCAACTCCGTGAGTTGAATACACACAACACAAAGTAGTTACTGAGAATTCTTCTGTCTAGCATTATATGAAGAAATTCTGTTTCCAAGGAAGGCCTCAATGAGGTCCAAATATCCACTTGCAGACTTTTCAGAGTGTTCCCAAACTGCTAAATCAAAAGAAAGCTTAAACTCTATGAGATGAATGCAGACATCCCAAAGTAGTTTCTGAGAATGATTCTGTATAGTTTTTATACGAATATATTTCCATTTCTACCTCTGGCCTGAAAGCACTTGAAATCTTCACCTGCAACTTCCAGGAAAAGAGTATTTCAAACTTGATTTGTCTAAAGGAAGGTTCTACTCTGTGAGTTGAATACACACAACATAGAGTAGTTACTGAGAATACTTCTGTCTAACATTATATGTATTAATCACGTTTCCAATGAAGGCCTCAATCAGTTCCAAATATCCACTTGGAGACTTTTCAGAGTGTTTCCGAACTGCTAAATCAAAAGAAAGGTTAAACTCTGTGAGTTGAATGCACAGATCACAAAGAAGTTTCTGAGAATGATTCTGCCTAGTTTCTATACGAAGATATTTCCTTTTCTACCATTGGCCTGAAAGCGCTTGAAATCTCCACCTGCAAATTCCTCAAAAAGAGTGATTCAAATCTGCTCTGTCTAAAGGAAGGTTCAACTCATTGAGTTGAATACACACAACACAGAGAAGTTACTGAGAATACTTCTGTCTAGCATTATGTGAAGAAATCCCGTTTCCAACGAAGGCCTCAATGAGGTCCAAATATCGACTTGCACACTTTTCAGAGTGTTTCCAAACTGCTCAAATCAAAAGAAAGGTTAAACACTGTGAGTTGAACGCACACATCACAAAGTAGTTTCTGAGAATGATTCTGTCTAGTTTTTTTATGAAGATAATTCCTTTTCTACCATTGGCCTGAAAGATCTTGAAATCTCCACCTGCAAATTCCACAAAAAGAGTGTTTCAAATCTGCTATGTCTAAAGGAAGGTTCAACTCTGTGAGTTGAATACACACAACACAAAGAAGTTACGAGAATTCTTCTGTCTAGCATTGTATGAAGAATTCCCGTTTCCAACGAAGGCCTCAATGAGGTCCTAATATCCACTTGCACACTTTACAAACAGAGAGTTTCCAAAATGCTCAATCAAAAGAAAGTTTAAACTCTGTGAGTTGGTCGCACACATCACAAAGTAGTTTCTGTGAATGATTCTGTCTAGTTTTTAAATGAAGCTATTATCTTTTCAACCATTGGCCTCGAAGAGCTTGAAATCTCCACCTGCTAATTCGACAAGAAGAGTGTTTCAAACCCGCTCTGTGTAAAGGAAGGTTCAACTCTGTGAGTTGAATAGAAACAACACAGAGAAGTTATTGAGAATTCTTCTGTGTAGCTTTATATGAGGAAATCCCGTTTGAACGAAGGCCTCAATGAGATCCAAATATCCACTTGCAGACTTTACAAACAGAGTGTTTTCAAACTGCTCTAGGAAAAGAAAGGTTAAACTCTGTGAGATGAACGCACACATCACAAAGTAGTTTCTGAGAATGATTCTGTCTATTTTTTATACGAAGATATTTCCTTTTCTACAATTGGCCTCAAAGCGCTTGAAATCTCCAACTGCAAATTCCACAAAAAGAATATTTCAAACCTGCTCTGTCTAAAGGAAAGTTCAACACTGTGAGTTGAATACACACAACACAGAGAAGTTACAGAGAATACTTCTGTCTAGCATTATATGTAGAAATCCCATTTCCAACGAAGGAATCAATGAGGTCCAAATATCCACTTGCAGACTTTTCAGAGTGTTTCCAAACTGCTAAATCAACAGAATGCTTAAAATCTGTGAGTAGAATGCAGACATCCCACAGTAGTTTCTGAGAATGATTCTGCCTAGTTTTTATACGAAGATATTTCCTTTTCCACCCTTGGCCTGAAAGCGCATGAAATCTCCACCTGCAAATTCCACAAAAAGAGTGTTTCAAATCTGCTCTGTCTAAAGGAAGGTTCAACTCTGTGAGTTGAATACACAGAACTCAAAGAAATTACTGAGAATTCTTCTGTCTAGCATTGTATGAAGAAATCACGTTTCCAACGAAGGCCTCAATGAGGTCCAAATATCCACTTGCACACTTTACAAACAGATGGTTTCCAAAATGCTCAATCAAAAGAAAGGTTAAACTGTGTGAGTTAAACGCACACATCACAAAGTAGTTTCTGAGAATGATTCTGTCTAGTTTTAATACGAAGATATTCTCTTTTCTACCATTGGCCTCGCTGCGTTTGAAATCTCCACCTGGAAATTCCACAAAAAGACTGTTTCAAACCTGCTCTTTCTAAAGGAAGGTTCAACTCTGTGAGTTGAATACACACAACACTGAGAAGTTACTGAGAATTTTTCTGTGTAGCATTATATGAAGCAATCCCGTTTCAAACGAAGGCCTCAATGAGGTCCAAATATCCACTTGCAGACTTTACAAACAGAGTGTTTCCAAACTGTTCTTTGAAAAGAAAGGTTTAACTGTGTGAGTTGAACGCACACATCACAAAGTAGTTTCTGAGAATGATTCTGTCTAGTTTTTATCCAAAGATATTGCCTTTTCTACCATTGGCCACAAAGCGCTTGAAATCTCAACCTGCAAATTCCAGAAAAAGAGTATTTCAGACCTGGTCTGTCTAAAGGAAGGTTCAACTCTGTCAGTTGAATACACAAAACACAGAGAAGTTACTGAGAATTCTTCTGTCTACCACTATATGAAGAAATCCCGTTTCCAACGAAGGCCTCAATGAGGTCCAAATATCCACTTGGAGACTTTTCAGAGTGTTTCCAAACTGCTAAATCAAAAGAAAGGTTAAACTCGGTGAGTTGAATGCACACATCACATACCAGTTTCTGAGAATGATTCTGTCTAGTTTTTATACGAATATATTTCCTTTTGTACCTCTGGCCTGAAAGCGCTTGAAATCTTCACCTGCAAATTCCACAAAAAGTGTGTTTCAAATCTGCTCTGTCTAAAGGAAGGTTCAACTCCGTGAGTTGAATACACACAACACAAAGTAGTTACTGAGAATTCTTCTGTCTAGCATTATATGAAGAAATTCTGTTTCCAAGGAAGGCCTCAATGAGGTCCAAATATCCACTTGCAGACTTTTCAGAGTGTTCCCAAACTGCTAAATCAAAAGAAAGCTTAAACTCTATGAGATGAATGCAGACATCCCAAAGTAGTTTCTGAGAATGATTCTGTATAGTTTTTATACGAATATATTTCCATTTCTACCTCTGGCCTGAAAGCACTTGAAATCTTCACCTGCAACTTCCAGGAAAAGAGTATTTCAAACTTGATTTGTCTAAAGGAAGGTTCTACTCTGTGAGTTGAATACACACAACATAGAGTAGTTACTGAGAATACTTCTGTCTAACATTATATGTATTAATCACGTTTCCAATGAAGGCCTCAATCAGTTCCAAATATCCACTTGGAGACTTTTCAGAGTGTTTCCGAACTGCTAAATCAAAAGAAAGGTTAAACTCTGTGAGTTGAATGCACAGATCACAAAGAAGTTTCTGAGAATGATTCTGCCTAGTTTCTATACGAAGATATTTCCTTTTCTACCATTGGCCTGAAAGCGCTTGAAATCTCCACCTGCAAATTCCTCAAAAAGAGTGATTCAAATCTGCTCTGTCTAAAGGAAGGTTCAACTCATTGAGTTGAATACACACAACACAGAGAAGTTACTGAGAATACTTCTGTCTAGCATTATGTGAAGAAATCCCGTTTCCAACGAAGGCCTCAATGAGGTCCAAATATCGACTTGCACACTTTTCAGAGTGTTTCCAAACTGCTCAAATCAAAAGAAAGGTTAAACACTGTGAGTTGAACGCACACATCACAAAGTAGTTTCTGAGAATGATTCTGTCTAGTTTTTTTATGAAGATAATTCCTTTTCTACCATTGGCCTGAAAGATCTTGAAATCTCCACCTGCAAATTCCACAAAAAGAGTGTTTCAAATCTGCTATGTCTAAAGGAAGGTTCAACTCTGTGAGTTGAATACACACAACACAAAGAAGTTACGAGAATTCTTCTGTCTAGCATTGTATGAAGAATTCCCGTTTCCAACGAAGGCCTCAATGAGGTCCTAATATCCACTTGCACACTTTACAAACAGAGAGTTTCCAAAATGCTCAATCAAAAGAAAGTTTAAACTCTGTGAGTTGGTCGCACACATCACAAAGTAGTTTCTGTGAATGATTCTGTCTAGTTTTTAAATGAAGCTATTATCTTTTCAACCATTGGCCTCGAAGAGCTTGAAATCTCCACCTGCTAATTCGACAAGAAGAGTGTTTCAAACCCGCTCTGTGTAAAGGAAGGTTCAACTCTGTGAGTTGAATAGAAACAACACAGAGAAGTTATTGAGAATTCTTCTGTGTAGCTTTATATGAGGAAATCCCGTTTGAACGAAGGCCTCAATGAGATCCAAATATCCACTTGCAGACTTTACAAACAGAGTGTTTTCAAACTGCTCTAGGAAAAGAAAGGTTAAACTCTGTGAGATGAACGCACACATCACAAAGTAGTTTCTGAGAATGATTCTGTCTATTTTTTATACGAAGATATTTCCTTTTCTACAATTGGCCTCAAAGCGCTTGAAATCTCCAACTGCAAATTCCACAAAAAGAATATTTCAAACCTGCTCTGTCTAAAGGAAAGTTCAACACTGTGAGTTGAATACACACAACACAGAGAAGTTACAGAGAATACTTCTGTCTAGCATTATATGTAGAAATCCCATTTCCAACGAAGGAATCAATGAGGTCCAAATATCCACTTGCAGACTTTTCAGAGTGTTTCCAAACTGCTAAATCAACAGAATGCTTAAAATCTGTGAGTAGAATGCAGACATCCCACAGTAGTTTCTGAGAATGATTCTGCCTAGTTTTTATACGAAGATATTTCCTTTTCCACCCTTGGCCTGAAAGCGCATGAAATCTCCACCTGCAAATTCCTCAAAAAGAGTGATTCAAATCTGCTCTGTCTAAAGGAAGGTTCAACTCATTGAGTTGAATACACACAACACAGAGAAGTTACTGAGAATACTTCTGTCTAGCATTATGTGAAGAAATCCCGTTTCCAACGAAGGCCTCAATGAGGTCCAAATATCGACTTGCACACTTTTCAGAGTGTTTCCAAACTGCTCAATCAAAAGAAAGGTTAAACACTGTGAGTTGAACGCACACATCACAAAGTAGTTTCTGAGAATGATTCTGTCTAGTTTTTTTATGAAGATAATTCCTTTTCTACCATTGGCCTGAAAGATCTTGAAATCTCCACCTGCAAATTCCACAAAAAGAGTGTTTCAAATCTGCTATGTCTAAAGGAAGGTTCAACTCTGTGAGTTGAATACACACAACACAAAGAAGTTACGAGAATTCTTCTGTCTAGCATTGTATGAAGAATTCCCGTTTCCAACGAAGGCCTCAATGAGGTCCTAATATCCACTTGCACACTTTACAAACAGAGAGTTTCCAAAATGCTCAATCAAAAGAAAGTTTAAACTCTGTGAGTTGGTCGCACACATCACAAAGTAGTTTCTGTGAATGATTCTGTCTAGTTTTTAAATGAAGCTATTATCTTTTCAACCATTGGCCTCGAAGAGCTTGAAATCTCCACCTGCTAATTCGACAAGAAGAGTGTTTCAAACCCGCTCTGTGTAAAGGAAGGTTCAACTCTGTGAGTTGAATAGAAACAACACAGAGAAGTTATTGAGAATTCTTCTGTGTAGCTTTATATGAGGAAATCCCGTTTGAACGAAGGCCTCAATGAGATCCAAATATCCACTTGCAGACTTTACAAACAGAGTGTTTTCAAACTGCTCTAGGAAAAGAAAGGTTAAACTCTGTGAGATGAACGCACACATCACAAAGTAGTTTCTGAGAATGATTCTGTCTATTTTTTATACGAAGATATTTCCTTTTCTACAATTGGCCTCAAAGCGCTTGAAATCTCCAACTGCAAATTCCACAAAAAGAATATTTCAAACCTGCTCTGTCTAAAGGAAAGTTCAACACTGTGAGTTGAATACACACAACACAGAGAAGTTACAGAGAATACTTCTGTCTAGCATTATATGTAGAAATCCCATTTCCAACGAAGGAATCAATGAGGTCCAAATATCCACTTGCAGACTTTTCAGAGTGTTTCCAAACTGCTAAATCAACAGAATGCTTAAAATCTGTGAGTAGAATGCAGACATCCCACAGTAGTTTCTGAGAATGATTCTGCCTAGTTTTTATACGAAGATATTTCCTTTTCCACCCTTGGCCTGAAAGCGCATGAAATCTCCACCTGCAAATTCCACAAAAAGAGTGTTTCAAATCTGCTCTGTCTAAAGGAAGGTTCAACTCTGTGAGTTGAATACACAGAACTCAAAGAAATTACTGAGAATTCTTCTGTCTAGCATTGTATGAAGAAATCACGTTTCCAACGAAGGCCTCAATGAGGTCCAAATATCCACTTGCACACTTTACAAACAGATGGTTTCCAAAATGCTCAATCAAAAGAAAGGTTAAACTGTGTGAGTTAAACGCACACATCACAAAGTAGTTTCTGAGAATGATTCTGTCTAGTTTTAATACGAAGATATTCTCTTTTCTACCATTGGCCTCGCTGCGTTTGAAATCTCCACCTGGAAATTCCACAAAAAGACTGTTTCAAACCTGCTCTTTCTAAAGGAAGGTTCAACTCTGTGAGTTGAATACACACAACACTGAGAAGTTACTGAGAATTTTTCTGTGTAGCATTATATGAAGCAATCCCGTTTCAAACGAAGGCCTCAATGAGGTCCAAATATCCACTTGCAGACTTTACAAACAGAGTGTTTCCAAACTGTTCTTTGAAAAGAAAGGTTTAACTGTGTGAGTTGAACGCACACATCACAAAGTAGTTTCTGAGAATGATTCTGTCTAGTTTTTATCCAAAGATATTGCCTTTTCTACCATTGGCCACAAAGCGCTTGAAATCTCAACCTGCAAATTCCAGAAAAAGAGTATTTCAGACCTGGTCTGTCTAAAGGAAGGTTCAACTCTGTCAGTTGAATACACAAAACACAGAGAAGTTACTGAGAATTCTTCTGTCTACCACTATATGAAGAAATCCCGTTTCCAACGAAGGCCTCAATGAGGTCCAAATATCCACTTGGAGACTTTTCAGAGTGTTTCCAAACTGCTAAATCAAAAGAAAGGTTAAACTCGGTGAGTTGAATGCACACATCACATACCAGTTTCTGAGAATGATTCTGTCTAGTTTTTATACGAATATATTTCCTTTTGTACCTCTGGCCTGAAAGCGCTTGAAATCTTCACCTGCAAATTCCACAAAAAGTGTGTTTCAAATCTGCTCTGTCTAAAGGAAGGTTCAACTCCGTGAGTTGAATACACACAACACAAAGTAGTTACTGAGAATTCTTCTGTCTAGCATTATATGAAGAAATTCTGTTTCCAAGGAAGGCCTCAATGAGGTCCAAATATCCACTTGCAGACTTTTCAGAGTGTTCCCAAACTGCTAAATCAAAAGAAAGCTTAAACTCTATGAGATGAATGCAGACATCCCAAAGTAGTTTCTGAGAATGATTCTGTATAGTTTTTATACGAATATATTTCCATTTCTACCTCTGGCCTGAAAGCACTTGAAATCTTCACCTGCAACTTCCAGGAAAAGAGTATTTCAAACTTGATTTGTCTAAAGGAAGGTTCTACTCTGTGAGTTGAATACACACAACATAGAGTAGTTACTGAGAATACTTCTGTCTAACATTATATGTATTAATCACGTTTCCAATGAAGGCCTCAATCAGTTCCAAATATCCACTTGGAGACTTTTCAGAGTGTTTCCGAACTGCTAAATCAAAAGAAAGGTTAAACTCTGTGAGTTGAATGCACAGATCACAAAGAAGTTTCTGAGAATGATTCTGCCTAGTTTCTATACGAAGATATTTCCTTTTCTACCATTGGCCTGAAAGCGCTTGAAATCTCCACCTGCAAATTCCTCAAAAAGAGTGATTCAAATCTGCTCTGTCTAAAGGAAGGTTCAACTCATTGAGTTGAATACACACAACACAGAGAAGTTACTGAGAATACTTCTGTCTAGCATTATGTGAAGAAATCCCGTTTCCAACGAAGGCCTCAATGAGGTCCAAATATCGACTTGCACACTTTTCAGAGTGTTTCCAAACTGCTCAAATCAAAAGAAAGGTTAAACACTGTGAGTTGAACGCACACATCACAAAGTAGTTTCTGAGAATGATTCTGTCTAGTTTTTTTATGAAGATAATTCCTTTTCTACCATTGGCCTGAAAGATCTTGAAATCTCCACCTGCAAATTCCACAAAAAGAGTGTTTCAAATCTGCTATGTCTAAAGGAAGGTTCAACTCTGTGAGTTGAATACACACAACACAAAGAAGTTACGAGAATTCTTCTGTCTAGCATTGTATGAAGAATTCCCGTTTCCAACGAAGGCCTCAATGAGGTCCTAATATCCACTTGCACACTTTACAAACAGAGAGTTTCCAAAATGCTCAATCAAAAGAAAGTTTAAACTCTGTGAGTTGGTCGCACACATCACAAAGTAGTTTCTGTGAATGATTCTGTCTAGTTTTTAAATGAAGCTATTATCTTTTCAACCATTGGCCTCGAAGAGCTTGAAATCTCCACCTGCTAATTCGACAAGAAGAGTGTTTCAAACCCGCTCTGTGTAAAGGAAGGTTCAACTCTGTGAGTTGAATAGAAACAACACAGAGAAGTTATTGAGAATTCTTCTGTGTAGCTTTATATGAGGAAATCCCGTTTGAACGAAGGCCTCAATGAGATCCAAATATCCACTTGCAGACTTTACAAACAGAGTGTTTTCAAACTGCTCTAGGAAAAGAAAGGTTAAACTCTGTGAGATGAACGCACACATCACAAAGTAGTTTCTGAGAATGATTCTGTCTATTTTTTATACGAAGATATTTCCTTTTCTACAATTGGCCTCAAAGCGCTTGAAATCTCCAACTGCAAATTCCACAAAAAGAATATTTCAAACCTGCTCTGTCTAAAGGAAAGTTCAACACTGTGAGTTGAATACACACAACACAGAGAAGTTACAGAGAATACTTCTGTCTAGCATTATATGTAGAAATCCCATTTCCAACGAAGGAATCAATGAGGTCCAAATATCCACTTGCAGACTTTTCAGAGTGTTTCCAAACTGCTAAATCAACAGAATGCTTAAAATCTGTGAGTAGAATGCAGACATCCCACAGTAGTTTCTGAGAATGATTCTGCCTAGTTTTTATACGAAGATATTTCCTTTTCCACCCTTGGCCTGAAAGCGCATGAAATCTCCACCTGCAAATTCCACAAAAAGAGTGTTTCAAATCTGCTCTGTCTAAAGGAAGGTTCAACTCTGTGAGTTGAATACACAGAACTCAAAGAAATTACTGAGAATTCTTCTGTCTAGCATTGTATGAAGAAATCACGTTTCCAACGAAGGCCTCAATGAGGTCCAAATATCCACTTGCACACTTTACAAACAGATGGTTTCCAAAATGCTCAATCAAAAGAAAGGTTAAACTGTGTGAGTTAAACGCACACATCACAAAGTAGTTTCTGAGAATGATTCTGTCTAGTTTTAATACGAAGATATTCTCTTTTCTACCATTGGCCTCGCTGCGTTTGAAATCTCCACCTGGAAATTCCACAAAAAGACTGTTTCAAACCTGCTCTTTCTAAAGGAAGGTTCAACTCTGTGAGTTGAATACACACAACACTGAGAAGTTACTGAGAATTTTTCTGTGTAGCATTATATGAAGCAATCCCGTTTCAAACGAAGGCCTCAATGAGGTCCAAATATCCACTTGCAGACTTTACAAACAGAGTGTTTCCAAACTGTTCTTTGAAAAGAAAGGTTTAACTGTGTGAGTTGAACGCACACATCACAAAGTAGTTTCTGAGAATGATTCTGTCTAGTTTTTATCCAAAGATATTGCCTTTTCTACCATTGGCCACAAAGCGCTTGAAATCTCAACCTGCAAATTCCAGAAAAAGAGTATTTCAGACCTGGTCTGTCTAAAGGAAGGTTCAACTCTGTCAGTTGAATACACAAAACACAGAGAAGTTACTGAGAATTCTTCTGTCTACCACTATATGAAGAAATCCCGTTTCCAACGAAGGCCTCAATGAGGTCCAAATATCCACTTGGAGACTTTTCAGAGTGTTTCCAAACTGCTAAATCAAAAGAAAGGTTAAACTCGGTGAGTTGAATGCACACATCACATACCAGTTTCTGAGAATGATTCTGTCTAGTTTTTATACGAATATATTTCCTTTTGTACCTCTGGCCTGAAAGCGCTTGAAATCTTCACCTGCAAATTCCACAAAAAGTGTGTTTCAAATCTGCTCTGTCTAAAGGAAGGTTCAACTCCGTGAGTTGAATACACACAACACAAAGTAGTTACTGAGAATTCTTCTGTCTAGCATTATATGAAGAAATTCTGTTTCCAAGGAAGGCCTCAATGAGGTCCAAATATCCACTTGCAGACTTTTCAGAGTGTTCCCAAACTGCTAAATCAAAAGAAAGCTTAAACTCTATGAGATGAATGCAGACATCCCAAAGTAGTTTCTGAGAATGATTCTGTATAGTTTTTATACGAATATATTTCCATTTCTACCTCTGGCCTGAAAGCACTTGAAATCTTCACCTGCAACTTCCAGGAAAAGAGTATTTCAAACTTGATTTGTCTAAAGGAAGGTTCTACTCTGTGAGTTGAATACACACAACATAGAGTAGTTACTGAGAATACTTCTGTCTAACATTATATGTATTAATCACGTTTCCAATGAAGGCCTCAATCAGTTCCAAATATCCACTTGGAGACTTTTCAGAGTGTTTCCGAACTGCTAAATCAAAAGAAAGGTTAAACTCTGTGAGTTGAATGCACAGATCACAAAGAAGTTTCTGAGAATGATTCTGCCTAGTTTCTATACGAAGATATTTCCTTTTCTACCATTGGCCTGAAAGCGCTTGAAATCTCCACCTGCAAATTCCTCAAAAAGAGTGATTCAAATCTGCTCTGTCTAAAGGAAGGTTCAACTCATTGAGTTGAATACACACAACACAGAGAAGTTACTGAGAATACTTCTGTCTAGCATTATGTGAAGAAATCCCGTTTCCAACGAAGGCCTCAATGAGGTCCAAATATCGACTTGCACACTTTTCAGAGTGTTTCCAAACTGCTCAATCAAAAGAAAGGTTAAACACTGTGAGTTGAACGCACACATCACAAAGTAGTTTCTGAGAATGATTCTGTCTAGTTTTTTTATGAAGATAATTCCTTTTCTACCATTGGCCTGAAAGATCTTGAAATCTCCACCTGCAAATTCCACAAAAAGAGTGTTTCAAATCTGCTATGTCTAAAGGAAGGTTCAACTCTGTGAGTTGAATACACACAACACAAAGAAGTTACGAGAATTCTTCTGTCTAGCATTGTATGAAGAATTCCCGTTTCCAACGAAGGCCTCAATGAGGTCCTAATATCCACTTGCACACTTTACAAACAGAGAGTTTCCAAAATGCTCAATCAAAAGAAAGTTTAAACTCTGTGAGTTGGTCGCACACATCACAAAGTAGTTTCTGTGAATGATTCTGTCTAGTTTTTAAATGAAGCTATTATCTTTTCAACCATTGGCCTCGAAGAGCTTGAAATCTCCACCTGCTAATTCGACAAGAAGAGTGTTTCAAACCCGCTCTGTGTAAAGGAAGGTTCAACTCTGTGAGTTGAATAGAAACAACACAGAGAAGTTATTGAGAATTCTTCTGTGTAGCTTTATATGAGGAAATCCCGTTTGAACGAAGGCCTCAATGAGATCCAAATATCCACTTGCAGACTTTACAAACAGAGTGTTTTCAAACTGCTCTAGGAAAAGAAAGGTTAAACTCTGTGAGATGAACGCACACATCACAAAGTAGTTTCTGAGAATGATTCTGTCTATTTTTTATACGAAGATATTTCCTTTTCTACAATTGGCCTCAAAGCGCTTGAAATCTCCAACTGCAAATTCCACAAAAAGAATATTTCAAACCTGCTCTGTCTAAAGGAAAGTTCAACACTGTGAGTTGAATACACACAACACAGAGAAGTTACAGAGAATACTTCTGTCTAGCATTATATGTAGAAATCCCATTTCCAACGAAGGAATCAATGAGGTCCAAATATCCACTTGCAGACTTTTCAGAGTGTTTCCAAACTGCTAAATCAACAGAATGCTTAAAATCTGTGAGTAGAATGCAGACATCCCACAGTAGTTTCTGAGAATGATTCTGCCTAGTTTTTATACGAAGATATTTCCTTTTCCACCCTTGGCCTGAAAGCGCATGAAATCTCCACCTGCAAATTCCACAAAAAGAGTGTTTCAAATCTGCTCTGTCTAAAGGAAGGTTCAACTCTGTGAGTTGAATACACAGAACTCAAAGAAATTACTGAGAATTCTTCTGTCTAGCATTGTATGAAGAAATCACGTTTCCAACGAAGGCCTCAATGAGGTCCAAATATCCACTTGCACACTTTACAAACAGATGGTTTCCAAAATGCTCAATCAAAAGAAAGGTTAAACTGTGTGAGTTAAACGCACACATCACAAAGTAGTTTCTGAGAATGATTCTGTCTAGTTTTAATACGAAGATATTCTCTTTTCTACCATTGGCCTCGCTGCGTTTGAAATCTCCACCTGGAAATTCCACAAAAAGACTGTTTCAAACCTGCTCTTTCTAAAGGAAGGTTCAACTCTGTGAGTTGAATACACACAACACTGAGAAGTTACTGAGAATTTTTCTGTGTAGCATTATATGAAGCAATCCCGTTTCAAACGAAGGCCTCAATGAGGTCCAAATATCCACTTGCAGACTTTACAAACAGAGTGTTTCCAAACTGTTCTTTGAAAAGAAAGGTTTAACTGTGTGAGTTGAACGCACACATCACAAAGTAGTTTCTGAGAATGATTCTGTCTAGTTTTTATCCAAAGATATTGCCTTTTCTACCATTGGCCACAAAGCGCTTGAAATCTCAACCTGCAAATTCCAGAAAAAGAGTATTTCAGACCTGGTCTGTCTAAAGGAAGGTTCAACTCTGTCAGTTGAATACACAAAACACAGAGAAGTTACTGAGAATTCTTCTGTCTACCACTATATGAAGAAATCCCGTTTCCAACGAAGGCCTCAATGAGGTCCAAATATCCACTTGGAGACTTTTCAGAGTGTTTCCAAACTGCTAAATCAAAAGAAAGGTTAAACTCGGTGAGTTGAATGCACACATCACATACCAGTTTCTGAGAATGATTCTGTCTAGTTTTTATACGAATATATTTCCTTTTGTACCTCTGGCCTGAAAGCGCTTGAAATCTTCACCTGCAAATTCCACAAAAAGTGTGTTTCAAATCTGCTCTGTCTAAAGGAAGGTTCAACTCCGTGAGTTGAATACACACAACACAAAGTAGTTACTGAGAATTCTTCTGTCTAGCATTATATGAAGAAATTCTGTTTCCAAGGAAGGCCTCAATGAGGTCCAAATATCCACTTGCAGACTTTTCAGAGTGTTCCCAAACTGCTAAATCAAAAGAAAGCTTAAACTCTATGAGATGAATGCAGACATCCCAAAGTAGTTTCTGAGAATGATTCTGTATAGTTTTTATACGAATATATTTCCATTTCTACCTCTGGCCTGAAAGCACTTGAAATCTTCACCTGCAACTTCCAGGAAAAGAGTATTTCAAACTTGATTTGTCTAAAGGAAGGTTCTACTCTGTGAGTTGAATACACACAACATAGAGTAGTTACTGAGAATACTTCTGTCTAACATTATATGTATTAATCACGTTTCCAATGAAGGCCTCAATCAGTTCCAAATATCCACTTGGAGACTTTTCAGAGTGTTTCCGAACTGCTAAATCAAAAGAAAGGTTAAACTCTGTGAGTTGAATGCACAGATCACAAAGAAGTTTCTGAGAATGATTCTGCCTAGTTTCTATACGAAGATATTTCCTTTTCTACCATTGGCCTGAAAGCGCTTGAAATCTCCACCTGCAAATTCCTCAAAAAGAGTGATTCAAATCTGCTCTGTCTAAAGGAAGGTTCAACTCATTGAGTTGAATACACACAACACAGAGAAGTTACTGAGAATACTTCTGTCTAGCATTATGTGAAGAAATCCCGTTTCCAACGAAGGCCTCAATGAGGTCCAAATATCGACTTGCACACTTTTCAGAGTGTTTCCAAACTGCTCAAATCAAAAGAAAGGTTAAACACTGTGAGTTGAACGCACACATCACAAAGTAGTTTCTGAGAATGATTCTGTCTAGTTTTTTTATGAAGATAATTCCTTTTCTACCATTGGCCTGAAAGATCTTGAAATCTCCACCTGCAAATTCCACAAAAAGAGTGTTTCAAATCTGCTATGTCTAAAGGAAGGTTCAACTCTGTGAGTTGAATACACACAACACAAAGAAGTTACGAGAATTCTTCTGTCTAGCATTGTATGAAGAATTCCCGTTTCCAACGAAGGCCTCAATGAGGTCCTAATATCCACTTGCACACTTTACAAACAGAGAGTTTCCAAAATGCTCAATCAAAAGAAAGTTTAAACTCTGTGAGTTGGTCGCACACATCACAAAGTAGTTTCTGTGAATGATTCTGTCTAGTTTTTAAATGAAGCTATTATCTTTTCAACCATTGGCCTCGAAGAGCTTGAAATCTCCACCTGCTAATTCGACAAGAAGAGTGTTTCAAACCCGCTCTGTGTAAAGGAAGGTTCAACTCTGTGAGTTGAATAGAAACAACACAGAGAAGTTATTGAGAATTCTTCTGTGTAGCTTTATATGAGGAAATCCCGTTTGAACGAAGGCCTCAATGAGATCCAAATATCCACTTGCAGACTTTACAAACAGAGTGTTTTCAAACTGCTCTAGGAAAAGAAAGGTTAAACTCTGTGAGATGAACGCACACATCACAAAGTAGTTTCTGAGAATGATTCTGTCTATTTTTTATACGAAGATATTTCCTTTTCTACAATTGGCCTCAAAGCGCTTGAAATCTCCAACTGCAAATTCCACAAAAAGAATATTTCAAACCTGCTCTGTCTAAAGGAAAGTTCAACACTGTGAGTTGAATACACACAACACAGAGAAGTTACAGAGAATACTTCTGTCTAGCATTATATGTAGAAATCCCATTTCCAACGAAGGAATCAATGAGGTCCAAATATCCACTTGCAGACTTTTCAGAGTGTTTCCAAACTGCTAAATCAACAGAATGCTTAAAATCTGTGAGTAGAATGCAGACATCCCACAGTAGTTTCTGAGAATGATTCTGCCTAGTTTTTATACGAAGATATTTCCTTTTCCACCCTTGGCCTGAAAGCGCATGAAATCTCCACCTGCAAATTCCACAAAAAGAGTGTTTCAAATCTGCTCTGTCTAAAGGAAGGTTCAACTCTGTGAGTTGAATACACAGAACTCAAAGAAATTACTGAGAATTCTTCTGTCTAGCATTGTATGAAGAAATCACGTTTCCAACGAAGGCCTCAATGAGGTCCAAATATCCACTTGCACACTTTACAAACAGATGGTTTCCAAAATGCTCAATCAAAAGAAAGGTTAAACTGTGTGAGTTAAACGCACACATCACAAAGTAGTTTCTGAGAATGATTCTGTCTAGTTTTAATACGAAGATATTCTCTTTTCTACCATTGGCCTCGCTGCGTTTGAAATCTCCACCTGGAAATTCCACAAAAAGACTGTTTCAAACCTGCTCTTTCTAAAGGAAGGTTCAACTCTGTGAGTTGAATACACACAACACTGAGAAGTTACTGAGAATTTTTCTGTGTAGCATTATATGAAGCAATCCCGTTTCAAACGAAGGCCTCAATGAGGTCCAAATATCCACTTGCAGACTTTACAAACAGAGTGTTTCCAAACTGTTCTTTGAAAAGAAAGGTTTAACTGTGTGAGTTGAACGCACACATCACAAAGTAGTTTCTGAGAATGATTCTGTCTAGTTTTTATCCAAAGATATTGCCTTTTCTACCATTGGCCACAAAGCGCTTGAAATCTCAACCTGCAAATTCCAGAAAAAGAGTATTTCAGACCTGGTCTGTCTAAAGGAAGGTTCAACTCTGTCAGTTGAATACACAAAACACAGAGAAGTTACTGAGAATTCTTCTGTCTACCACTATATGAAGAAATCCCGTTTCCAACGAAGGCCTCAATGAGGTCCAAATATCCACTTGGAGACTTTTCAGAGTGTTTCCAAACTGCTAAATCAAAAGAAAGGTTAAACTCGGTGAGTTGAATGCACACATCACATACCAGTTTCTGAGAATGATTCTGTCTAGTTTTTATACGAATATATTTCCTTTTGTACCTCTGGCCTGAAAGCGCTTGAAATCTTCACCTGCAAATTCCACAAAAAGTGTGTTTCAAATCTGCTCTGTCTAAAGGAAGGTTCAACTCCGTGAGTTGAATACACACAACACAAAGTAGTTACTGAGAATTCTTCTGTCTAGCATTATATGAAGAAATTCTGTTTCCAAGGAAGGCCTCAATGAGGTCCAAATATCCACTTGCAGACTTTTCAGAGTGTTCCCAAACTGCTAAATCAAAAGAAAGCTTAAACTCTATGAGATGAATGCAGACATCCCAAAGTAGTTTCTGAGAATGATTCTGTATAGTTTTTATACGAATATATTTCCATTTCTACCTCTGGCCTGAAAGCACTTGAAATCTTCACCTGCAACTTCCAGGAAAAGAGTATTTCAAACTTGATTTGTCTAAAGGAAGGTTCTACTCTGTGAGTTGAATACACACAACATAGAGTAGTTACTGAGAATACTTCTGTCTAACATTATATGTATTAATCACGTTTCCAATGAAGGCCTCAATCAGTTCCAAATATCCACTTGGAGACTTTTCAGAGTGTTTCCGAACTGCTAAATCAAAAGAAAGGTTAAACTCTGTGAGTTGAATGCACAGATCACAAAGAAGTTTCTGAGAATGATTCTGCCTAGTTTCTATACGAAGATATTTCCTTTTCTACCATTGGCCTGAAAGCGCTTGAAATCTCCACCTGCAAATTCCTCAAAAAGAGTGATTCAAATCTGCTCTGTCTAAAGGAAGGTTCAACTCATTGAGTTGAATACACACAACACAGAGAAGTTACTGAGAATACTTCTGTCTAGCATTATGTGAAGAAATCCCGTTTCCAACGAAGGCCTCAATGAGGTCCAAATATCGACTTGCACACTTTTCAGAGTGTTTCCAAACTGCTCAATCAAAAGAAAGGTTAAACACTGTGAGTTGAACGCACACATCACAAAGTAGTTTCTGAGAATGATTCTGTCTAGTTTTTTTATGAAGATAATTCCTTTTCTACCATTGGCCTGAAAGATCTTGAAATCTCCACCTGCAAATTCCACAAAAAGAGTGTTTCAAATCTGCTATGTCTAAAGGAAGGTTCAACTCTGTGAGTTGAATACACACAACACAAAGAAGTTACGAGAATTCTTCTGTCTAGCATTGTATGAAGAATTCCCGTTTCCAACGAAGGCCTCAATGAGGTCCTAACATCCACTTGCACACTTTACAAACAGAGAGTTTCCAAAATGCTCAATCAAAAGAAAGTTTAAACTCTGTGAGTTGGTCGCACACATCACAAAGTAGTTTCTGTGAATGATTCTGTCTAGTTTTTAAATGAAGCTATTATCTTTTCAACCATTGGCCTCGAAGAGCTTGAAATCTCCACCTGCTAATTCGACAAGAAGAGTGTTTCAAACCCGCTCTGTGTAAAGGAAGGTTCAACTCTGTGAGTTGAATAGAAACAACACAGAGAAGTTATTGAGAATTCTTCTGTGTAGCTTTATATGAGGAAATCCCGTTTGAACGAAGGCCTCAATGAGATCCAAATATCCACTTGCAGACTTTACAAACAGAGTGTTTTCAAACTGCTCTAGGAAAAGAAAGGTTAAACTCTGTGAGATGAACGCACACATCACAAAGTAGTTTCTGAGAATGATTCTGTCTATTTTTTATACGAAGATATTTCCTTTTCTACAATTGGCCTCAAAGCGCTTGAAATCTCCAACTGCAAATTCCACAAAAAGAATATTTCAAACCTGCTCTGTCTAAAGGAAAGTTCAACACTGTGAGTTGAATACACACAACACAGAGAAGTTACAGAGAATACTTCTGTCTAGCATTATATGTAGAAATCCCATTTCCAACGAAGGAATCAATGAGGTCCAAATATCCACTTGCAGACTTTTCAGAGTGTTTCCAAACTGCTAAATCAACAGAATGCTTAAAATCTGTGAGTAGAATGCAGACATCCCACAGTAGTTTCTGAGAATGATTCTGCCTAGTTTTTATACGAAGATATTTCCTTTTCCACCCTTGGCCTGAAAGCGCATGAAATCTCCACCTGCAAATTCCACAAAAAGAGTGTTTCAAATCTGCTCTGTCTAAAGGAAGGTTCAACTCTGTGAGTTGAATACACAGAACTCAAAGAAATTACTGAGAATTCTTCTGTCTAGCATTGTATGAAGAAATCACGTTTCCAACGAAGGCCTCAATGAGGTCCAAATATCCACTTGCACACTTTACAAACAGATGGTTTCCAAAATGCTCAATCAAAAGAAAGGTTAAACTGTGTGAGTTAAACGCACACATCACAAAGTAGTTTCTGAGAATGATTCTGTCTAGTTTTAATACGAAGATATTCTCTTTTCTACCATTGGCCTCGCTGCGTTTGAAATCTCCACCTGGAAATTCCACAAAAAGACTGTTTCAAACCTGCTCTTTCTAAAGGAAGGTTCAACTCTGTGAGTTGAATACACACAACACTGAGAAGTTACTGAGAATTTTTCTGTGTAGCATTATATGAAGCAATCCCGTTTCAAACGAAGGCCTCAATGAGGTCCAAATATCCACTTGCAGACTTTACAAACAGAGTGTTTCCAAACTGTTCTTTGAAAAGAAAGGTTTAACTGTGTGAGTTGAACGCACACATCACAAAGTAGTTTCTGAGAATGATTCTGTCTAGTTTTTATCCAAAGATATTGCCTTTTCTACCATTGGCCACAAAGCGCTTGAAATCTCAACCTGCAAATTCCAGAAAAAGAGTATTTCAGACCTGGTCTGTCTAAAGGAAGGTTCAACTCTGTCAGTTGAATACACAAAACACAGAGAAGTTACTGAGAATTCTTCTGTCTACCACTATATGAAGAAATCCCGTTTCCAACGAAGGCCTCAATGAGGTCCAAATATCCACTTGGAGACTTTTCAGAGTGTTTCCAAACTGCTAAATCAAAAGAAAGGTTAAACTCGGTGAGTTGAATGCACACATCACATACCAGTTTCTGAGAATGATTCTGTCTAGTTTTTATACGAATATATTTCCTTTTGTACCTCTGGCCTGAAAGCGCTTGAAATCTTCACCTGCAAATTCCACAAAAAGTGTGTTTCAAATCTGCTCTGTCTAAAGGAAGGTTCAACTCCGTGAGTTGAATACACACAACACAAAGTAGTTACTGAGAATTCTTCTGTCTAGCATTATATGAAGAAATTCTGTTTCCAAGGAAGGCCTCAATGAGGTCCAAATATCCACTTGCAGACTTTTCAGAGTGTTCCCAAACTGCTAAATCAAAAGAAAGCTTAAACTCTATGAGATGAATGCAGACATCCCAAAGTAGTTTCTGAGAATGATTCTGTATAGTTTTTATACGAATATATTTCCATTTCTACCTCTGGCCTGAAAGCACTTGAAATCTTCACCTGCAACTTCCAGGAAAAGAGTATTTCAAACTTGATTTGTCTAAAGGAAGGTTCTACTCTGTGAGTTGAATACACACAACATAGAGTAGTTACTGAGAATACTTCTGTCTAACATTATATGTATTAATCACGTTTCCAATGAAGGCCTCAATCAGTTCCAAATATCCACTTGGAGACTTTTCAGAGTGTTTCCGAACTGCTAAATCAAAAGAAAGGTTAAACTCTGTGAGTTGAATGCACAGATCACAAAGAAGTTTCTGAGAATGATTCTGCCTAGTTTCTATACGAAGATATTTCCTTTTCTACCATTGGCCTGAAAGCGCTTGAAATCTCCACCTGCAAATTCCTCAAAAAGAGTGATTCAAATCTGCTCTGTCTAAAGGAAGGTTCAACTCATTGAGTTGAATACACACAACACAGAGAAGTTACTGAGAATACTTCTGTCTAGCATTATGTGAAGAAATCCCGTTTCCAACGAAGGCCTCAATGAGGTCCAAATATCGACTTGCACACTTTTCAGAGTGTTTCCAAACTGCTCAATCAAAAGAAAGGTTAAACACTGTGAGTTGAACGCACACATCACAAAGTAGTTTCTGAGAATGATTCTGTCTAGTTTTTTTATGAAGATAATTCCTTTTCTACCATTGGCCTGAAAGATCTTGAAATCTCCACCTGCAAATTCCACAAAAAGAGTGTTTCAAATCTGCTATGTCTAAAGGAAGGTTCAACTCTGTGAGTTGAATACACACAACACAAAGAAGTTACGAGAATTCTTCTGTCTAGCATTGTATGAAGAATTCCCGTTTCCAACGAAGGCCTCAATGAGGTCCTAATATCCACTTGCACACTTTACAAACAGAGAGTTTCCAAAATGCTCAATCAAAAGAAAGTTTAAACTCTGTGAGTTGGTCGCACACATCACAAAGTAGTTTCTGTGAATGATTCTGTCTAGTTTTTAAATGAAGCTATTATCTTTTCAACCATTGGCCTCGAAGAGCTTGAAATCTCCACCTGCTAATTCGACAAGAAGAGTGTTTCAAACCCGCTCTGTGTAAAGGAAGGTTCAACTCTGTGAGTTGAATAGAAACAACACAGAGAAGTTATTGAGAATTCTTCTGTGTAGCTTTATATGAGGAAATCCCGTTTGAACGAAGGCCTCAATGAGATCCAAATATCCACTTGCAGACTTTACAAACAGAGTGTTTTCAAACTGCTCTAGGAAAAGAAAGGTTAAACTCTGTGAGATGAACGCACACATCACAAAGTAGTTTCTGAGAATGATTCTGTCTATTTTTTATACGAAGATATTTCCTTTTCTACAATTGGCCTCAAAGCGCTTGAAATCTCCAACTGCAAATTCCACAAAAAGAATATTTCAAACCTGCTCTGTCTAAAGGAAAGTTCAACACTGTGAGTTGAATACACACAACACAGAGAAGTTACAGAGAATACTTCTGTCTAGCATTATATGTAGAAATCCCATTTCCAACGAAGGAATCAATGAGGTCCAAATATCCACTTGCAGACTTTTCAGAGTGTTTCCAAACTGCTAAATCAACAGAATGCTTAAAATCTGTGAGTAGAATGCAGACATCCCACAGTAGTTTCTGAGAATGATTCTGCCTAGTTTTTATACGAAGATATTTCCTTTTCCACCCTTGGCCTGAAAGCGCATGAAATCTCCACCTGCAAATTCCACAAAAAGAGTGTTTCAAATCTGCTCTGTCTAAAGGAAGGTTCAACTCTGTGAGTTGAATACACAGAACTCAAAGAAATTACTGAGAATTCTTCTGTCTAGCATTGTATGAAGAAATCACGTTTCCAACGAAGGCCTCAATGAGGTCCAAATATCCACTTGCACACTTTACAAACAGATGGTTTCCAAAATGCTCAATCAAAAGAAAGGTTAAACTGTGTGAGTTAAACGCACACATCACAAAGTAGTTTCTGAGAATGATTCTGTCTAGTTTTAATACGAAGATATTCTCTTTTCTACCATTGGCCTCGCTGCGTTTGAAATCTCCACCTGGAAATTCCACAAAAAGACTGTTTCAAACCTGCTCTTTCTAAAGGAAGGTTCAACTCTGTGAGTTGAATACACACAACACTGAGAAGTTACTGAGAATTTTTCTGTGTAGCATTATATGAAGCAATCCCGTTTCAAACGAAGGCCTCAATGAGGTCCAAATATCCACTTGCAGACTTTACAAACAGAGTGTTTCCAAACTGTTCTTTGAAAAGAAAGGTTTAACTGTGTGAGTTGAACGCACACATCACAAAGTAGTTTCTGAGAATGATTCTGTCTAGTTTTTATCCAAAGATATTGCCTTTTCTACCATTGGCCACAAAGCGCTTGAAATCTCAACCTGCAAATTCCAGAAAAAGAGTATTTCAGACCTGGTCTGTCTAAAGGAAGGTTCAACTCTGTCAGTTGAATACACAAAACACAGAGAAGTTACTGAGAATTCTTCTGTCTACCACTATATGAAGAAATCCCGTTTCCAACGAAGGCCTCAATGAGGTCCAAATATCCACTTGGAGACTTTTCAGAGTGTTTCCAAACTGCTAAATCAAAAGAAAGGTTAAACTCGGTGAGTTGAATGCACACATCACATACCAGTTTCTGAGAATGATTCTGTCTAGTTTTTATACGAATATATTTCCTTTTGTACCTCTGGCCTGAAAGCGCTTGAAATCTTCACCTGCAAATTCCACAAAAAGTGTGTTTCAAATCTGCTCTGTCTAAAGGAAGGTTCAACTCCGTGAGTTGAATACACACAACACAAAGTAGTTACTGAGAATTCTTCTGTCTAGCATTATATGAAGAAATTCTGTTTCCAAGGAAGGCCTCAATGAGGTCCAAATATCCACTTGCAGACTTTTCAGAGTGTTCCCAAACTGCTAAATCAAAAGAAAGCTTAAACTCTATGAGATGAATGCAGACATCCCAAAGTAGTTTCTGAGAATGATTCTGTATAGTTTTTATACGAATATATTTCCATTTCTACCTCTGGCCTGAAAGCACTTGAAATCTTCACCTGCAACTTCCAGGAAAAGAGTATTTCAAACTTGATTTGTCTAAAGGAAGGTTCTACTCTGTGAGTTGAATACACACAACATAGAGTAGTTACTGAGAATACTTCTGTCTAACATTATATGTATTAATCACGTTTCCAATGAAGGCCTCAATCAGTTCCAAATATCCACTTGGAGACTTTTCAGAGTGTTTCCGAACTGCTAAATCAAAAGAAAGGTTAAACTCTGTGAGTCGAATGCACAGATCACAAAGAAGTTTCTGAGAATGATTCTGCCTAGTTTCTATACGAAGATATTTCCTTTTCTACCATTGGCCTGAAAGCGCTTGAAATCTCCACCTGCAAATTCCTCAAAAAGAGTGATTCAAATCTGCTCTGTCTAAAGGAAGGTTCAACTCATTGAGTTGAATACACACAACACAGAGAAGTTACTGAGAATACTTCTGTCTAGCATTATGTGAAGAAATCCCGTTTCCAACGAAGGCCTCAATGAGGTCCAAATATCGACTTGCACACTTTTCAGAGTGTTTCCAAACTGCTCAATCAAAAGAAAGGTTAAACACTGTGAGTTGAACGCACACATCACAAAGTAGTTTCTGAGAATGATTCTGTCTAGTTTTTTTATGAAGATAATTCCTTTTCTACCATTGGCCTGAAAGATCTTGAAATCTCCACCTGCAAATTCCACAAAAAGAGTGTTTCAAATCTGCTATGTCTAAAGGAAGGTTCAACTCTGTGAGTTGAATACACACAACACAAAGAAGTTACGAGAATTCTTCTGTCTAGCATTGTATGAAGAATTCCCGTTTCCAACGAAGGCCTCAATGAGGTCCTAATATCCACTTGCACACTTTACAAACAGAGAGTTTCCAAAATGCTCAATCAAAAGAAAGTTTAAACTCTGTGAGTTGGTCGCACACATCACAAAGTAGTTTCTGTGAATGATTCTGTCTAGTTTTTAAATGAAGCTATTATCTTTTCAACCATTGGCCTCGAAGAGCTTGAAATCTCCACCTGCTAATTCGACAAGAAGAGTGTTTCAAACCCGCTCTGTGTAAAGGAAGGTTCAACTCTGTGAGTTGAATAGAAACAACACAGAGAAGTTATTGAGAATTCTTCTGTGTAGCTTTATATGAGGAAATCCCGTTTGAACGAAGGCCTCAATGAGATCCAAATATCCACTTGCAGACTTTACAAACAGAGTGTTTTCAAACTGCTCTAGGAAAAGAAAGGTTAAACTCTGTGAGATGAACGCACACATCACAAAGTAGTTTCTGAGAATGATTCTGTCTATTTTTTATACGAAGATATTTCCTTTTCTACAATTGGCCTCAAAGCGCTTGAAATCTCCAACTGCAAATTCCACAAAAAGAATATTTCAAACCTGCTCTGTCTAAAGGAAAGTTCAACACTGTGAGTTGAATACACACAACACAGAGAAGTTACAGAGAATACTTCTGTCTAGCATTATATGTAGAAATCCCATTTCCAACGAAGGAATCAATGAGGTCCAAATATCCACTTGCAGACTTTTCAGAGTGTTTCCAAACTGCTAAATCAACAGAATGCTTAAAATCTGTGAGTAGAATGCAGACATCCCACAGTAGTTTCTGAGAATGATTCTGCCTAGTTTTTATACGAAGATATTTCCTTTTCCACCCTTGGCCTGAAAGCGCATGAAATCTCCACCTGCAAATTCCACAAAAAGAGTGTTTCAAATCTGCTCTGTCTAAAGGAAGGTTCAACTCTGTGAGTTGAATACACAGAACTCAAAGAAATTACTGAGAATTCTTCTGTCTAGCATTGTATGAAGAAATCACGTTTCCAACGAAGGCCTCAATGAGGTCCAAATATCCACTTGCACACTTTACAAACAGATGGTTTCCAAAATGCTCAATCAAAAGAAAGGTTAAACTGTGTGAGTTAAACGCACACATCACAAAGTAGTTTCTGAGAATGATTCTCTCTAGTTTTAATACGAAGATATTCTCTTTTCTACCATTGGCCTCGCTGCGTTTGAAATCTCCACCTGGAAATTCCACAAAAAGACTGTTTCAAACCTGCTCTTTCTAAAGGAAGGTTCAACTCTGTGAGTTGAATACACACAACACTGAGAAGTTACTGAGAATTTTTCTGTGTAGCATTATATGAAGCAATCCCGTTTCAAACGAAGGCCTCAATGAGGTCCAAATATCCACTTGCAGACTTTACAAACAGAGTGTTTCCAAACTGTTCTTTGAAAAGAAAGGTTTAACTGTGTGAGTTGAACGCACACATCACAAAGTAGTTTCTGAGAATGATTCTGTCTAGTTTTTATCCAAAGATATTGCCTTTTCTACCATTGGCCACAAAGCGCTTGAAATCTCAACCTGCAAATTCCAGAAAAAGAGTATTTCAGACCTGGTCTGTCTAAAGGAAGGTTCAACTCTGTCAGTTGAATACACAAAACACAGAGAAGTTACTGAGAATTCTTCTGTCTACCACTATATGAAGAAATCCCGTTTCCAACGAAGGCCTCAATGAGGTCCAAATATCCACTTGGAGACTTTTCAGAGTGTTTCCAAACTGCTAAATCAAAAGAAAGGTTAAACTCGGTGAGTTGAATGCACACATCACATACCAGTTTCTGAGAATGATTCTGTCTAGTTTTTATACGAATATATTTCCTTTTGTACCTCTGGCCTGAAAGCGCTTGAAATCTTCACCTGCAAATTCCACAAAAAGTGTGTTTCAAATCTGCTCTGTCTAAAGGAAGGTTCAACTCCGTGAGTTGAATACACACAACACAAAGTAGTTACTGAGAATTCTTCTGTCTAGCATTATATGAAGAAATTCTGTTTCCAAGGAAGGCCTCAATGAGGTCCAAATATCCACTTGCAGACTTTTCAGAGTGTTCCCAAACTGCTAAATCAAAAGAAAGCTTAAACTCTATGAGATGAATGCAGACATCCCAAAGTAGTTTCTGAGAATGATTCTGTATAGTTTTTATACGAATATATTTCCATTTCTACCTCTGGCCTGAAAGCACTTGAAATCTTCACCTGCAACTTCCAGAAAAAGAGTATTTCAAACTTGATTTGTCTAAAGGAAGGTTCTACTCTGTGAGTTGAATACACACAACATAGAGTAGTTACTGAGAATACTTCTGTCTAACATTATATGTATTAATCACGTTTCCAATGAAGGCCTCAATCAGTTCCAAATATCCACTTGGAGACTTTTCAGAGTGTTTCCGAACTGCTAAATCAAAAGAAAGGTTAAACTCTGTGAGTTGAATGCACAGATCACAAAGAAGTTTCTGAGAATGATTCTGCCTAGTTTCTATACGAAGATATTTCCTTTTCTACCATTGGCCTGAAAGCGCTTGAAATCTCCACCTGCAAATTCCTCAAAAAGAGTGATTCAAATCTGCTCTGTCTAAAGGAAGGTTCAACTCATTGAGTTGAATACACACAACACAGAGAAGTTACTGAGAATACTTCTGTCTAGCATTATGTGAAGAAATCCCGTTTCCAACGAAGGCCTCAATGAGGTCCAAATATCGACTTGCACACTTTTCAGAGTGTTTCCAAACTGCTCAATCAAAAGAAAGGTTAAACACTGTGAGTTGAACGCACACATCACAAAGTAGTTTCTGAGAATGATTCTGTCTAGTTTTTTTATGAAGATAATTCCTTTTCTACCATTGGCCTGAAAGATCTTGAAATCTCCACCTGCAAATTCCACAAAAAGAGTGTTTCAAATCTGCTATGTCTAAAGGAAGGTTCAACTCTGTGAGTTGAATACACACAACACAAAGAAGTTACGAGAATTCTTCTGTCTAGCATTGTATGAAGAATTCCCGTTTCCAACGAAGGCCTCAATGAGGTCCTAATATCCACTTGCACACTTTACAAACAGAGAGTTTCCAAAATGCTCAATCAAAAGAAAGTTTAAACTCTGTGAGTTGGTCGCACACATCACAAAGTAGTTTCTGTGAATGATTCTGTCTAGTTTTTAAATGAAGCTATTATCTTTTCAACCATTGGCCTCGAAGAGCTTGAAATCTCCACCTGCTAATTCGACAAGAAGAGTGTTTCAAACCCGCTCTGTGTAAAGGAAGGTTCAACTCTGTGAGTTGAATAGAAACAACACAGAGAAGTTATTGAGAATTCTTCTGTGTAGCTTTATATGAGGAAATCCCGTTTGAACGAAGGCCTCAATGAGATCCAAATATCCACTTGCAGACTTTACAAACAGAGTGTTTTCAAACTGCTCTAGGAAAAGAAAGGTTAAACTCTGTGAGATGAACGCACACATCACAAAGTAGTTTCTGAGAATGATTCTGTCTAGTTTTTATACGAAGATAATTCCTTTTCTGCCATTGGCCTCAAAGCGCATGAAATCTCCACCTGCAAATACCACAAAAAGAGTATTTCAAACCTGCTCTGTCTAAAGGAAGGTTCAACACTGTGAGTTGAATACACACAACACAGAGAAGATACTGATAATACTTCTCTCTAGCATTATATGATGAAATCCCGATTCCAATGAAGGCCTCAATGAGGTACTAATATCCACCTGCAGACTTTTCAGAGTGTTTCCAAACTGCTCAATCAAAAGAAAGGTTAAACTCTGTGAGTTGAATGCACACATCACAAAGTAGTTTCTGAGAATGATTCTTTCTAATTTTCATACGAAGATATTCCCTTTTCTACCATTGGCCTCAAAGCGCTTGAAATCTGCACTTGCAAATTCCAGAAAAAGAGTGTTTCAAACATACCCTGTTTAAAGGAAGTTTCAACTCTGTGAGTTTAATACACACAACACAGAGAAGTTACTGAGAATATTTCTGTCAAGCATTATATGAAGAAATCCCGTTACCAACGAAGGCCACAAGGAGGACCAAATATCCACTTGCAGACTTTTCAGATGTTTCCAAACTCCTCAATCATAAGAAAGGTTAAAATCTGTGAGTTGAATGCACACATCACAAAGTAGTTTCTAAGAATGATTCTGTCCAGTTTTTTTACGAAGATATTACCTTTTCTTCCATTGGACTGAAAGCGCTCGAAATCTCCACCTTCAAATTCCACAAAAAGAGTGTTTCAAAACTGCTCTGTCTAAAGGAAGGTTCAACTCTGTGAGTTGAATACCCACAACACAGAGAAGTTACTGAGAATACTTCTGTGTAGCATTATATGAGGTAATCCCGTTTCAAACGAAGGCATCAATGAGGTCCAAATATCCACATGCAGACTTTACAAACAGAGCGTTTCCAAACTGTTCTATGAGAAGAAGGGTTAAACTCTGTGAGTTGAACGCACACATCACAAAGTAGTTTCTGAGAATGATTCTGTCTAGTTTTTATACGAAGATATTTTCTTTTCTACCATTGGCTTCAAAGGTCTTAAAATCTCCAAGTGCAAATTTCACAAAAGGAGTATTTCAAACCTGCTCTGTCTAAAGGCAGGTTCAACTCTGTGAGTTGAATACACACAGCACAGAGTAGTTACTGAGAATACTTCTGTTTAGCATTATATGAAGAAATCCCGTTTCCAACGAAGGCCTCAGTGAGGTCCAAATATCCACTTGCAGACCTTTCAGAGTGTTTCCCAACTGCTAAATAAAAAAAAAATGCTTAAAATCTGTGAGTTGAATGCAGACAACCCAAAGTAGTTTCTGAGAGTCATTCTGTTCAGTTTTTATATGAAGATATTTCCTTTTCTACCACAGGCCTGAAAGCGCTTGAAATCTCCACCTGCAAATTCCACAAAAAGAGTGTTTCAAATCTGCTCTGACTAAAGGAAGGTTCAACTTTGTGAGTTGAATACACACCACACAAAAAAGTTACTGAGAATTCTTTTGTCTAGCATTATATGAAGAAATCCCGTTTCCAAAGAAGGATTCAATGAGGTCCAAATATCCACTTGCATACTTTACAAACAGCGTGTTTCCAAACTGCTCTACGAAAAGAAAAGTTAAACTCCGTGAGTTCAATGCACACAGCAGAAAGAAGTTACTCAGAATCATTCTGTCTAGTTTTTATACGAAGATATTTCCTTTTCTATCATTGGCCTCAAAGCAGTTGAAATCTCCACCTGCACATTCGACAAAAAGAGTATTTCAAACATGCTCTGTCTAAAGGAAGGTTCAACTCCGTGAGTTAAATAAACACAACACAGAGAAGTTACTGAGAATTCTCCTGTCTAGCATTATATGAAGAAATCCCGTTTCCAATGAAGGCCTCAATGAGGTCCAAATATGCACTTGCAGACATTACAAAGAGAGTGGTTCCAAAGTGCTCTATGAAAAGAAAGGTTAAACTCTGTGAGTTGAACCCACCCATCACAAAGTAATTTCTGAGAATGATTCTGTCTAGTTTATACGAAGATATTTCCTTTTGTACCATTGGCCACAAAGCGCTTGAAATCTCCACCTGCAAATTCCACAAAAAGAGTATTTCAAACATGCTCTGTCTAAAGGAAGGTTCAACTCCGTGAGTTTAATACGCACAACACAGAGAAATTACTGAGAATACTTCTGTCTAGCATTATATGAAGAAATCCCGTTTCGAACGAAGGCCTCAATGAGGTCCAAATATCCACCTGGAGAATTTCAGAGTGTTTCCAAACTGCTAAATCAAAAGAATGGCTAAACTCTGTGAGTTGAATGCACACATCACAAAGTAGTTTCTGAGAATGATTCTGTCTAGTTTTTATACGAAGATATTTCCATTTCTACCAATGGCCTGAAAGCGCTTGAAATCTCCACCTGCAAATTCCACAAAAAGAGTGTTTCAAATCTGCTCTGTCTAGAGGAAGGTTCAATTCTGTGAGCGGAATGCACACAACACAGAGAAGTTACTGAGAATATATCTGTCAAGCAGTTTATGAAGAAATCCCGTTTCCAACGAAGGCCTCAATGAGGTCCAAATATCCTCTTGCAGACTTTTGATAGTGTCTCCAAACTGCTTAATCAAAAGAAAGCTTAAAATCTGTGAGTTGAATGCACACATCGCAAAGTAGCTTCTAAGAATGATTCTGTCAAGTGTTTTTACAAAGATATTTCCTTTTCTACCATTGGCCTGAAAGCGCTTGAAATCTCCACCTGCAAATTCCACAAAATGAGAGTTTCAAATCTGCACTGTCAAAAGGAAGGTTCAACTCCGTGAGTTGAATACACACAACACAAAGAAGTTACTGAGAATTCTTCTGTCTAGCATTGTATGAAGAAATCCTGTTTCCAATGAAGGCCTCAATGAGGATCAAATATCCACTTGCACACTTTACAATCAGAGTGTTTCCAAATTGCTCAATCAAAAGAAAGGTTAAACTCTGTGAGTTGAACGCACACATCACAAAGTAGTTTCTGACAGTGATTCTGTCTAGTATTTATAAGAAGATATTTTCTTTTCTAGCATTGGCCTCGAAGCGCATGCATTCTCCACCCGCTAATTACACAAAAAGAGTGTTTCAAACCTGCTCTGTCTAAAGGAAGGTTAAACTATGTGTGTTGAATACACACAACACAGAGAAGTTACTGAGAATTCTTCTGTGTAGCATTATATGAAGAAATCCCGTATCCAACGAACGCCTCAATGAGGTCCAAATATCTTCTTGCAGACTTTACAAACAGACTGTTTCCAAACTGCTCTATGAAAAGAAAGGTTAAACTCTGTAAGTTGAACGCACACATCACAAAGTAGTTTCTGAGAATGATTCTGTCTAGTTTTTATCCGAAGATATTTCCTTTTCTACCATTGGCCTCAAAGTGCTTGAAATCTCCACCTGCAAATTCCAGAAAAGGAGTATTTCAAACATGCTCTGTCTAAAGGAAGGTTCAACTCTGTGATTTGAATACACACAACACAGAGAAGTTACTGAGTATACTTCAGTCTAGCATTCTATGAAGAAATCCCGTTCCCTAGGAAGGCCTCAATGAGGACCATATATCCACTTGGAGATTTTTCAGAGTGTTTCCAAACTGCTAAATCAAAAGAAAGGTTAATCTCTGTGAGTTGAATGCAGACATCACAAAGTAGTTTCTGAGAATGATTCTGTCTAGTATTTATACGAAGATATTTCCTTTTCTACCATTGGCCTCAAAGCGCTTGAAATCTACAGATGCAAATTCCACAAAAAGAGTATTTCAAACCTGCTCTGTCTAAGGAAGGTTCAACTCTGTGAGTTGAATACCCACAACACCCAGAAGTTACTGAGAATTCTTCTGTCTAGCATTATATGAAGAAATCCCGTTTCCAACGAAGGCCTCAATTAGGACCAAATATCCACTTGGAGACTTTTCAGAGTGTTTCCAAACTCCTAAATCAAGAGGAAGGTTAAACTCTGTGAGTTGAATGCACACATCACAAAGTAGTTTCTGAGAATGATTCTGTCTGGTTTTTATACGAAGATATTTCCATTTCTAACATTGACCTGAAAGCGCTTGAAATCTCCACCTGCAAATTCCACAAAAGGAGTGTTTCAAATTTGCACTGTCTGAAGGAACTCTGTGAGTTGAATACACACAAAACAAAGTAGTTACTGAGAATTCTTCTGTCTACCATTATATGAAGAAATCCCGTTTCCAAAGGAGGCCTCAATGAGGTCCAAATATCCACTTGCAGAGTTTACAAACAGAGTGTTTCCAAACTGCTCTATGAAAAGAAAGGTTAAACTCTGTGAGTTGAACCCACCCATCACAAAATAGTTTCTGAGAATGATTCTGTCTAGTTTTTATACGAATATGTTTCCTTTTCTACATTGGCCTCAAGGCGCTTGAAATCTCCACCTGCAAATTCCAGAAAAAGAGTATTTCAAACATGCTCTGTCTAAAGGAGGGTTCAACTCTGTGAGTTTAATACACACAACACAGAGGACTTACTGAGAATACTTCTGTCTAGCATTTTGTGAAGAAATCCCGTTTCCAACGATGCCTCAATGAGGCCCAAATATCCACTTGGAGACTTTTCAGAGTGTTTCCAAACTGATAAATGAAAAGAATGGTTAAACTCTGTGAGTTGAATGCACACATCACAAAGTAGTTTCAGAGAATGATTCTGTCTAGTTTTTATACGAAGATATTTCCATTTCTACCATTGGCCTGAAAGCGCTTGAAATCTCCACCTGCAAATTCCACAAAAAGAGGGTTTCAAATCTGCTCTGTCTAAAGGAAGTTTCAAATCCGTGAGTTGAATACACACAACATAAAGAAGTTACAGAGAATTCTTCTGTCTAGCATTGCATGAAGAAATCCCGTTTCCAATGAAGGCCTCAATGAGGTCCAAATATCAACCTGCACACTTTACAAACACAGTGTATCCAAAATGCTCAAACAAAAGAAAGGTTAAACTCTGTGAGATGAACGCACACATCACAAAGTAGTTTCTGAGAATGATTCTGTCTAGTATTTATACGAATATATTTTCTTTTCTACCATTGGCCTCGAAGCGCTTGAAATCTCCACCTGCTAATTACACAAAAAGAGTGTTTCAAACCTGCTTTGTCTAAAGGAAGGTTCAACTCTGTGTGTTGAATACACACAACACAGAGAAGTTACTGAGAATTCTTCTGTCTAGCATTGTATGAAGAAATTCCGTTTCCAGTGAAGGCCTCAATGAGTTCCTAATATCCACTTGCAGACATTACAAACAGAGTGTTTCCAAACTGCTCTAGGAAAAGAAAGGTTAAACTCTGTGAGTTGAACGCACACATCACAAAGCAGTTTCTGAGAATGATTCTGTCTAGTTTTTATAAGAAGATATTATCTTTTCTACCATTGGCTTCAAAGTGCTTGAAATCTCCACCTGCAAATTCCACAAAAGAGTATTTCAAACCTGCTCTGCCTAAAGGAAGGTTCAACTCTGTGAGTTGAATACACACAACACAGAGAAGTTAATGAGAATTCTTCTGTGTAGCATTATATGAAGAAATCCCTTTTCCAACGAAGGCATCAAAGAGTTCCAAATATACACTTGCAGACTTTACAAACAGAGTGTTTCCAAACTGCTCTAGGAAAAGAAAGGTTAAACTCTGTCAGCTGAATGCACACATCACAAAGTAGTTTCTGAGAATGATTCTGTCTAGTTTTCATACGAAGATATTTCCTTTTCTACCATTGGCCACAAAACGCTTGAAATATCCACCTGCAATTTCAAGAAAAAGAGTATTTCCAACCTGCTCTGTCTAAAGGAAGGTTCAACTCTGTGAGTTGAATACACACAACAGAAGGAAATTACTGAGAATTCTTCCGTCTAGCATTATATGAAGAAATCCCTTTTCCAACTAAGGCCTCAAAGAGGTCCAAATATCCACTTTCAGACTTTACCAACATAGTGTTTTCAAACTGCTCTATGAAAAGGAAGGTTAAACTCTGTGAGTTGAACGCAAACATCACAATGTACTTTCTGAGAATGTTTCTGGGTAGTTTTTACACGAAGATATTTCCTTCTGTACCATTGGCCTGAAATCGTTGGAAATCTCCACCTGCAAATTCCACAAATAGAGTGTTTCAAATCTGCTCTGTCTAAAGGAAGGTTCAACTCTGTTTGTTGAACAAACACAACACACAGAAGTTATTGAGAATTCTTTTGTCTAGCATTATATGGAGAAACAACCTTTCCAACGAAGGCCTCAAAGCGGTCCAAATATCCACTTGCAGACCTTACAAGCAGAGTGCTTCCAAAGTGCTCTATGAAAAGAAAGGTAACACTCTGTGAGTTTAACGCCCACATCACAAAGTAGTTTCTGAGAATATTTCTGGGTAGTTTTTACGCGAATTTATTTCGTTTTCTACCATTGGCCTCAAAGCACTTGAAATCTCCACCTGCAAATTCATCAAATGAGTGTTTCAAATCCACTGTGTCTAAAGGAAGGTTCAACTCTGTGAGTTGAATGCACACAACACAAAGAAGTTACTGAGAATTCTTTAGTGTAGCATTATATGAAGAAATCCCATTTCCAACGAAGGCCTCAAAGATGTCCAAACATCCACTTGCAGAATTTACAAACAGAGTGCTTCCAAACTGCTCTATGAAAAGAAAGGTTAAACTCTGTGAGTTCAATGCACACATCACAAACTAATTTCTGAGAATGATTCTGTCTAATTTTTATACGAAGATATTTCGTTTTTTTGCCTTGGCCTCAAAGGGCTTGAAATCTCAACCTGCAAATTCCACAAAAAGAGTATATCAAATCTGTACTGTCTAAAGGAATGCTCAACTCTGTGAGTTGAACACATAGAACCCATAGAAGTTACTGAGACTTCTTCTGTGTAGCATTATATGAAGAAATCCCGTTTCCAACGATGGCCTCAAAGAGGACCAAATATCCACTTGCAGACTTTACAAACAGAGTGTTTCCAAACTTCTCTATGAAAAGAAAGGTTAAACTCTGTGAGTTGAATACACACATCACAAAGTAGTTTCTGAGAATGATTCTGTTTAATTTTTATACGAAGATATTTCCTTTTCTTCCCTTGGCCTCAAAGAGGTTGAAATCTCCACCTGCAAATTCACCAAAAAGAATATATCAAATCTGCTGTGTCTAAAGGAATGCTGAACTCTGTGTGGTGAATACACACAACCCATTGAAGTTACTGAGAATTCTTCTGTGTAGCATTATAAGAAGAAATCCCATTTCCAACGAAGGCATCAAAGAGTTCCAAATATACACTTGCAGACTTTACAAACAGAGTGTTTCCAAACTGCTCTAGGAAAAGAAAGGTTAAACTCTGTCAGCTGAATGCACACATCACAAAGTAGTTTCTGAGAATGATTCTGTCTAGTTTTCATAGGAAGATATTTCCTTTTCTACCATTGGCCACAAAAGGCTTGAAATATCCACCTGCAATTTCCAGAAAAAGAGTATTTTAAACCTGCTCTGTCTAAAGGAAGGTTCAACTCTGTGAGTTGAATACACACAACAGAAGGAAATTACTGAGAATTCTTCCGTCTAGCATTATATGAAGAAATCCCTTTTCCAACGAAGGCCTCAAAGAGTTCCAAATATACACTTGCAGACTTTACAAACAGAGTGTTCCCAAATTGCTCTATGAAAAGTAAGGTTAAGTTCTGTAAGTTGAACGCCCACATCACAAAGTAGTTTCTGAGAATGTTTCTGGGTTGTTTTTACACGAAGGTATTTCCTTTTCCACCATTCCCTCAAAGCGTTGGAAATGTCCACCTGCAAATTCCACAAACAGAGTGTTTCAAACCTGCTGTGTCTAAAGGAAGGTTCAACTCTGTGAGTTGAATACACACAACACAGAGAAGTTACTGAGAATTCTTCTGTCTAGCATTATATGAAGAAATTCCGTTTCCAGCGAAGGCCTCAATGAGGTCCTAATATCCACTTGCAGACATTACAAACAGAGTGTTTCCAAACTGCTCTAGGAAAAGAAAGGTTAAACTCTGTGAGTTGAACGCACATATCACAAAGCAGTTTCTGAGAATGATTCTGTCTAGTTTTTATAAGAAGATATTATCTCTTCTACCATTGGCCTCAAAGTGCTTGAAATCTCCACCTGCAAATTCCAAAAAAGAGTATTTCAAACCGGCTCTGCCTAAAGGAAGGTTCAACTCTGTGAGTTGAATACACACAACACAGAGAAGTTAATGAGAATTCTTCTGTCTAGCATTATATGAAGAAATCCCGTTTGCAGCGAAGAACTCAATGAGGTCCTAGTATCCACTTGCAGACTTTACAAACAGAGTGTTTCCAAACTGCTCTAGGAAAAGAAAGGTTAAACTCTGTGAGTTGAAAGCACACATCACAAAGTAGTTTCTGAGAATGAATCTGTCTAGTTTTTATAAGAAGATATTACCTTTTCTACCATTGGCCTCAAAGTGCTTGAAATCTCCACCTGCAAATTAAACAAAAGAGTATTTCAAACCTGCTCTGTCTAAAGGAAGTTTCAACTCTGTGAGTTGAATACACACAACACCGAGAAGTTACTGAGAATACTTCTGTCTAGCATTATATGAAGAAATCCATTTTCCAACGAAGGTCTCAATGAGGTCCAAATATCCACTTGCAGACTTTTCAGAGTGTTTCCAAACTGCTCGATCAAAAGAAAGGTTAAACTCTGTGAGTTGAATGCGCACAACGCAAAGTAGTTTCCGAGAATGATTCTGTCTAGTTTTTATACGAAGATATTTCCTTTTCTACTGTTGGCCAGAAAGCGCTTGAAATCTCCACCTGCAAATTCCAAAAAAAGAGTGTTTCAAACCTGCTGTGTCTTAAGGAAGGTTCAACTCTGTGAGTTGAATACACACAACACAAAGAAGTTACTGAGAATTCTTCTGTCTAGCATTGTATGAAGAAAGCCCGTTTCCAACGAAGGCCTCAATGAGTTCCAAATATCTACTTGCACACCTTGCAAACAGGGTGTTTCCAAAATGCTCAATAAAGGAAAGGTTAAACTCTGTGGGTTGAACGCACACATCTCAAAGTAGTTTCTGAGAATGATTCTGTCTAGTTTTTATCCGAAGATATTTCCTTTTCTTCCATTGGCCACAAAACGCACGAAGTCTCCAACTGCAAATTCCAGAAAAAGAGTATTGCAAACCTGCTCTGTCTAAAGGAAGGTTCAACTCTGTGAGTTGAATACACACAACACAGAGAAGTCACTGAGAATACTTCTGTCTAGCATTATATGAAGGAATCCCGTTTCCAACGAAGGCCTCAGTGAGGACCAAATATCCACTTGGAGACTTTTCAGAGTGTTTCCAAAATGCTCAATCAAAAGAAAGGTTAAACTCTGTGAGTTGAATGCGCACATCACAAAGCAGTTTGTGAGAATGATTCTGTCTAGTTTTTATACGAAGATATTTCCATTTCTACCATTGGCCTCGAAGCACTTGAAATCGCCAACGGCAAATTCCAGAAAAAGACTGTTTCATATCTGCTCTGTCTAAGGAAAGGTGCAACTCTGTGAGTTGAATACACACAACACAGAGAAGGTACTGGGAATTCTTCTGTGTAGCATTATATGAAGAAATCCCGTTTCCAACGAAGGCCTCAATGAGGTCCAAATATCCACTAGCAGACTTTTCAAACAGAGTGTTTCCACACTGCTCAATCAAAAGAATGGTTAAACTCTGTGAGCTGAATGCACACATCACAAAGTAGTTTCTGAGAATGATTCTGTCTAGTTTTTAAACGAAGATATTTTCTTTTCTACCATTGGCCTCAAAGCACTTGAAATCTCCACCTGCAAATTCCATCAAAAAAGTTTATCAAATCTGCTCTGTCTAAAGGAAGTTTCATCTCTGTGAGTTGAATACACACAACACAGAGAAGTTACTGAGAATTCTTCTGTCTAGCATTATATGAATAAATCCCGTTTCCAACGAAGGCCTCAAAGAGGACCAAATATCCATTTGCAGACCTTACAAACAGAGTGTTTCCAAACTGCTCTATGAAAAGAAAGGTTAAACTCTGTGAGTTGAACGCACACATCTCAAAGTAATTTCTGAGAATGATTCTGTCTAGTTTTTATACGAAGATATTTCCTTTTCTTCTCTTGGCCTCAAAGTCCTTGAAATCTGAAACTGCAAATCCAAGAAAGAGTACATCAAATCAGCTCTGTCTAAAGTAATGCTCAACTCTGTGAGTTGAATACACACAATCCAAAGAAGTTACTGAGAATTCTTTTGTATAGCATTATAAGAAAAATCCCGTTTCCAACGAAGACCTCAAAGAGGTCCAAATATCCACATGCAGATTTTACAAACAGAGTGCTTCCAAACTGCTCTGTGAAAAGAAAGGTTAAACTCTGAGAGTTGAATGCACACATCACAAAGTAATTTCTGAAAATGATTCTGTCTAATTTTTATACGAAGATATTTCCTTTTGTACAAGTGGCCTCAAATGCTTGAAATCTCCACCTGCAAATTCCACAGAAAGCGTATATCAAATCTGCTCCGTCTAAAGGAATGCTCAACTCGGTGAGGTGAATACACACAACTCATAAAAGTTACTGAGAATTCTTCTGTGTAGCATTATATGAAGAAATCCCGTTTCCAACGATGGCCTCAAAGAGGACCAAATATCCACTTGCAGACTTTACAAACAGAGTGTTTCGAAACTGCTCTATGAAAAGAAAGGTTAAACTCTGTGAGTTGAATGCACACATCACAAAGTAGCTTCTGAGAATGTTTCTGGGTAGTTTTTACGGAAAGATATTTCCTTTTCTACAACAGGCCTCAAAGCGCTTGAAATCTCCACCTGCAAGTTCATCAAAAAGAGTGTTTCAAACCTGCTCTGACTAAAGGAAGTTTCAACTCTGTGAGTTGAAAACACACAACACAAAGAAGTTACTGAGAATTCTTCTGTGTAGCATTATATGAAGAAATCCCGTTTCCAACGAAGGCCTCAATGAGGTCGAAGTATCCACTTGCAGACATTACAAACAGAGTGTTTCCAATCTGCTCTATGAAAAGAAAGGTTAAACTCCGTGAGTTGAATGCACACATCACAAAGTAGTTTCTGAGAATGATTCTGTCTAGTTTTTATACGAAGATATTCCCTTTTCTACCATTGGTCTCAAAGCGCTTGAAATCTCCACCTGCAAATTCCACAGAAAGCGTATATCAAATCTGCTCCATCTAAAGGACTGCTCAATTCTGTGAGGTGAATACACACAACCCATAGAAGTTACTGAGAATTCTTCTGTGTAGCATTATATGAAGAAATGCCGTTTCAAACGAAGGCCTCAATGAGGTCAAAATACCCATTTACAGACATTTCAAACAGAGTGTTTTTAAACTGCTCTATGAAAACAAGGGTTAAACTCTGTGAGTTGAATGCACACACCACAAAGTAGTTTCTGAGAATGATTCTGTCTAGTTTTTATACGAAGATATTTCCTTTTTTATCATTGGCCTGAAAGCACTTGAATCTCCACCTGAAAATTCCACAAAAATAGTGTATCAAATCAGCTCGGTCTAAAGGAAGTTTCAACTCTGTGAGGTGAATACACACAACAAAGAGAAGTTACTGAGAATTCTTCTGACTAGCATTGTATGAATAAATTCCTTTTCCAAAGAAGGCCTCAAAGAGGACCAAATATCCACTTGCAGACTTTACAAACAGAGTGCTTCCAAACTGCTCTATGAAAAGTAGGGTTAAACTCTGTGTGTTCAATGCACACATCACAAAGTAATTTCTGAGAATTATTCTGTCTAATTTTTATACAAAGATATTTCCTTTTCTTCCCTTGGCCTCAAACGCTTGAAATCTCCATCTGCAAATTCCACAGAAAGAGTATATCAAATCTGCTCTGTCTAAAGGAATGCTCAACTCTGTGATGTGAATACACACAACCCATAGAAGTTACTGAGAATTCTTCTGTGTAGCATTATATGAAGAAATCCCGTTTGCAACGAAGGCGTCAAAGAGGTCCAAATATCCACTTGCAGATTTTACAAACAGAGTGTTTTCAAACTGCTTTATGAAAAGAAAGGTTGAACACTGTGAGTTGAATGCACACATCGCAAAGTAATTTCTGAGAATGATTCTGTCTACTTTTTATACGAAGATATTTCCTTTTCTTCCCTTGGCCTCGAAGCAGTTGAAATCTCCACCTGCAAATTCATCAAAAAGACTATATCAAATCTGCTGTGTCTAAAGGAATGCTCAACCCTGTGTGGTGAAAATACACAACCCATTGAAGTTACTGAGAATTATTCTGTGTAGCATTATATGAAGAAATCCCTTTTCCAACTAAGGCCTCAAAGAGGTCAAAATATCCACTTTCAGACTTTACCAACATAGTGTTTTCAAACTGCTCTATGAAAAGGAAGGTTAAACTCTGTGAGTTGAACGCACACATCACAAAGTAGTTTCTGAGAATGTTTCTGGGTAGTTTTTACACGAAGATATTCCCTTTTGTACCATTGGCCTGAAAGCGTTGGAAATCTCCACCTGCAAATTCCACAAATAGAGTGTTTCAAATCTGCTCTGTCTAAAGGAAGGTTCAACTCTGTTTGTTGAACACACACAACACACAGAAGTTATTGAGAATTCTTTTGTCTAGCATTATATTGAGAAACAACCTTTCCAACGAAAGCCTCAAAGCGGTCCAAATATCCACTTGCAGACTTTACAAACAGAGTGCTTCCAAACTGCTCTATGAAAAGAAAGGTTACACTCTATGAGTTCAACGCCCACATCACAAAGTAGTTTCTGAGAATATTTCTGGGTAGTTTTTATGCGAATTTATTTCCTTTTCTACCATTGGCCCCAAAGCGCTTGAAAGCTCCACCTGCAAATACAACAAAAAGAGTGTTTCAAATCTGCTCTGTATAAAGGAAGGTTCAACTCTGTGAGATGAATACACACAACACAAAGCAGTTACTGAGAATTCTTCTGTCTAGCATTATATGAATAAATCGCGTTTCCAACGAAGTCCTCAAAGAGGTCCAAATATCCTCTTGCAGGTTTTACAAACAGAGTGTTTCCAAACTGTTCTATGAAAACAAAGGTTATACTCTGTGAGTTGAACACACAGATCTCAAAGTAATTTCTGAGAATGATTCTATCTAGTTTTTATAGGAAGATATTTCCTTTTCTTCCTTTGGCCTCAAAGCGCTTGAAATCTCCACCTGCGAATTCCAGAAAAAGTGTGTATCAAATCTGCTCTGTCTTAAGGAATGCTCAACTCTGTGAGTTGAATACACAGAACCCATAGAAGTTATTGAGAATAATGTTGTTTAACATTATATGAAGAAATCCCGTTTCCAACCAACCCTTCAAGGAGGACCAAATATCCACTTGCAGACTTTACAAACAGATTGTTTCCAAACCTCTCTGTGTAAAGAAAGGTGAAACTCCGTGATTTGAACGCATACATCACAAAGTAGTTTCTGAGAATGTTTCTGGTTAGTTTTTACACGAATTTATTTCCTTTTCTACCATTGACCTCAAAGCACTTGAAATCTCCACCTGTAAATTCATCAAATGAGTGTTTCAAATCTGCTGTGTGTAAAGGAACTTTCAACTCCGTGAGTTGAATACACACAACACAGAGAAGGTACTGAGAATTCTTCTGTGTAGCATTATATGCAGAAATCCCGTTTCCAACGAAGGCCTCCATGAGGTCCAAATATCCTCTTCCAGACTTTACCAACAGAGTGTTTCCAAACTGCTCTATGAAAAGAAAGGTTAAACTCTGTGAGTGGAATGCACACATCACAAAGCAGTTTCTGAGAATGATTCTGTCTAGTTTTTATTCGAAGATATTTCCTTTTCTACCATTGGCCTCATAACTCATGAAATCTCCACCTGCAAATTCCACAAAAAGAGTATTTCAAACCTGCTCTGTCTAAAGGAAGGTTCAACTCTGTGAGTTGAATACACACAACAGAAGGAAATTACTGAGAATTCTTCCATCTAGCATTATATGAAGAAATCCCTTTTCCAACGAAGGCCTCAAAGAGTTCCAAATATACACTTGCAGACTTTACAAACAGAGTGTTCCCAAATTGCTCTATGAAAAGTAAGGTTAAATTCTGTAAGTTGAACGCCCGCATCATAATGTAGTTTCTGAGAATGTTTCTGGGTTGTTTTTACACGAAGGTATTTCCTTTTCCACCATTCCCTCAAAGCGTTGGAAATGTCCACCTGCAAATTCCACAAACAGAGTGTTTCAAACCTGCTGTGTCTAAAGGAAGGTTCAACTCTGTGAGTTGAATACACACAACACAAAGAACTGTCTGAGAATTCTTCTGTATAGCATTATATGAAGAAATCCCGCTTCCAATGAAGTCCTCTAACAGGTCCAAATATTGACTTGCAGACTTTACCAACAGAGTGTTTCCAAACTGCTCTATGAAAAGAAAGGTTAAACTCTGTGAGTTGAAAGCACACATCACAAAGTAGTTTCTGAGAATGATTCTGTCTAGTTTTCATACGAAGATATTTCCTTTTCTACCATTTTCCTGAAAGCGCTTGAAAACTCCACCTGTAAATTCAACAAAAAGAGGGTTTCAAATCTGCTCTCTCTAAAGGACGGTTCAACTCTGTGAGTTGAATACACGCAACACAAAAATTTACTGAGAATTCTTCTGTCTAGCATTATATGAATAAATCCCGTTTCCAACGAAGGCCTCAAAGAGGTCCAAATATCCACTTGCAGGTTTTAAAAACAGAGTGTTTCCAAACTGCTCTATGAAAAGAAATGTTAAACTCTGTGAGTTGAACGCACACATCTCAAAGTAATTTCTGAGAATGATTCTGTGTAGTTTTTATAGGAAGATATTTCCTTTTCTTCCTTTGGCCTCAAAGCGCTTGAAATCTCCACCTGCGAATTCCAGAAAAAGTGTGTATCAAATCTGCTCTCTCTAAAGGAATGCTCAACTCTGTGCGTTGAATACACAGAACCCATAGAAGTTACAGACAATTATTCTGTGTAGCATTATATGAAGAAATCCCGTTTCCAACCAAGCCTTCAAGGAGGACCAAATATCCACTTGCAGACTTTACAAACAGAGTGTTTCCAAACTTCTCTATGAAAAGAAAGGTTAAACTCTGTGAGTTGAACGCACATATCACAAAGTAGTTTCTGAGAATGATTCTGTTTACTTTTTATACGAAGATATTTCCTTTTCTTCCCTTGGCCTCAAAGCGGTTGAAATCTCCACCTGCAAATTCACCAAAAAGAATATATCAAATCTGCTGTGTCTAAAAGAATGCTGAACTCTGTGTGGTGAATACACACAACCCATTGAAGTTACTGAGAATTCTTCTGTGTAGCATTATATGAAGAAATCCCGTTTCCAACGAAGGCATCAAAGAGTTCCAAATATACACTTGCAGACTTTACAAACAGAGTGTTTCCAAACTGCTCTAGGAAAAGAAAGGTTAAACTCTGTCAGCTGAATGCACACATCACAAAGTAGTTTCTGAGAATGATTCTGTCTAGTTTTCATAGGAAGATATTTCCTTTTCTACCATTGGCCACAAAAGGCTTGAAATATCCACCTGCAATTTCCAGAAAAAGAGTATTTTAAACCTGCTCTGTCTAAAGGAAGGTTCAACTCTGTGAGTTGAATACACACAACAGAAGGAAATTACTGAGAATTCTTCCGTCTAGCATTATATGAAGAAATCCCTTTTCCAACGAAGGCCTCAAAGAGTTCCAAATATACACTTGCAGACTTTACAAACAGAGTGTTCCCAAATTGCTCTATGAAAAGTAAGGTTAAATTCTGTAAGTTGAACGCCCACATCACAATGTAGTTTCTGAGAATGTTTCTGGGTTGTTTTTACACGAAGGTATTTCCTTTTCCACCATTCCCTCAAAGCGTTGGAAATGTCCACCTGCAAATTCCACAAACAGAGTGTTTCAAACCTGCTGTGTCTAAAGGAAGGTTCAACTCTCTGAGTTGAATACACACAACACAAAGAACTGTCTGAGAATTCTTCTGTGTAGCATTATATGAAGAAATCCCGCTTCCAACGAAGGCCGCAAAGAGTTCCAAATATTGACTTGCAGACTTTACCAACAGAGTGTTTCCAAACTGCTCTATGAAAAGAAAGGTTAAACTCTGTGAGTTGAACGCACACATCACAAAGTAGTTTCTGAGAATGATTCTGTCTAGTTTTCATACGAAGATATTTCCTTTTCTACCATTTTCCTGAAAGCGCTTGAAAACTCCACCTGTAAATTCAACAAAAAGAGGGTTTCAAATCTGCTCTCTCTAAAGGACGGTTCAACTCTGTGAGTCGAATACACGCAACACAAAGAATTTACTGAGAATTCTTCTGTCTAGCATTATATGAATAAATCGCGTTTCCAATGAAGGCCTCAAAGAGGTCCAAATATCCTCTTGCAGGTTTTACAAACAGTGTTTCCAAACTGTTCTATGAAAACAAAGGTTATACTCTGTGAGTTGAACACACAAATCTCAAAGTAATTTCTGAGAATGATTCTATCTAGTTTTTATAGGAAGATATTTCCTTTTCTTCCTTTGGCCTCAAAGCGCTTGAAATCTCCACCTGCGAATTCCAGAAAAAGTGTGTATCAAATCTGCTCTGTCTAAAGGAATGCTCAACTCTGTGAGTTGAATACACAGAACCCATAGAAGTTATTGAGAATAATGCTGTTTAACGTTATATGAAGAAATCCCGTTTCCAACCAACCCTTCAAGGAGGACCAAATATCCACTTGCAGACTTTACAAACAGAGTGTTTCCAAACCTCTCTGTGTAAAGAAAGGTTAAACTCCGTGATTTGAACGCATACATCACAAAGTAGTTTCTGAGAATGTTTCTGGTTAGTTTTTACACGAATTTATTTCCTTTTCTACCATTGGCCTCAAAGCACTTGAAATCTCCACCTGTAAATTCATCAAATGAGTGTTTCAAATGTGCTGTGTGTAAAGGAACTTTCAACTCCGAGAGTTGAATACACACAACACAGAGAAGGTACTGAGAATTCTTCTGTGTAGCATTATATGAAGAAATCCCGTTTCCAACGAAGGCCTCCATGAGGTCCAAATATCCTCTTCCAGACTTTACCAACAGAGTGTTTCCAAACTGCTCTACGAAAAGAAAGGTTAAACTCTGTGAGTGGAACGCACACATCACAAAGTAGTTTCTGAGAATGATTCTATCTAGTTTTTATTCGAAGATATTTCCTTTTCTACCATTGGCCTCATAACTCATGAAATCTCCACCTGCAAATTCCACAAAAAGAGTATTTCAAACCTGCTCTGTCTAAAGGAAGGTTCAACTCTGTGAGTTGAATACACACAACAGAAGGAAATTACTGAGAATTCTTCCGTCTAGCATTATATGAAGAAATCCCTTTTCCAACGAAGGCCTCAAAGAGGTCCAAATATCCACTTGCAGACTTTACAAACAGAGTGTTTCCAAACTGCTCTATGAAAAGGAGGGTTAAACTCTGTGAGTTGAACGCACACATCACAAAGTAGTTTATGAGAACGTTTCTCGGTAGTTTTTACACGAAGATATTTCCTTTTCTACCATTGGCCTCAAAGCGCTTGAAATCTCCACCTGCAAATTCAACAAAAAAGTGTTTCAAATCTGCTCTGTCTAAAGGAAGGTTCAACTCTGTGAGTTGAATACACACAACACACAGAAGTTAATGAGAATTCTTCTGTCTAGCATTATATGGAGAAACACCGTTTCCAACGGAGGCCTCAATGAGGTCCAAATATCCACTTGCAGACTTTACAAACACAGTGTTTCAAAACTGCTCTATGTAAAGAAAGGTTAAACTCCGTGAGTTGAACGCACACATCAAAAAGTAGTTTCTGAGAATGTTTCCGGGTAGTGTGTGCGCAAAGATATTTCCTTTTCAACCATTGGCCTCAAAGCGCTGAAATGTCCACCTGCAAATACCACAAAAAGAGTGTTTCAAATCTGCTCTGTCTAAAGGAAGGTTTCACTCTGTGCGTTATATACACACAATGCAAAGGAGTTACTGAGTATTTTTCTGACTAGCATTATATGAATAAATCCCGTTTCCAACGAAGGCCACAAGGAGGTCCAAATATCCACTTGCAGACTTAACAAACAGTGTGTTTCCAAACTGCTCAATAAAAAGAATGGTTAAACTCTGTGAGTTGAATGCACACATCAAAATGTTGTTTCTGAGAATGATTCTGTCTAATTTTTATACGAAGATATTTCGTTTTGTTGCCTTGGCCTCAAAGGGCTTGAAATCTCAACCTGCAAATTCCACAAAAAGAGTATATCAAATCTGCTGTGTCTAAAGGAAAGCTCAACTCTGTGTGGTGAATACACACAACCCATTGAAGTTACTGAGAGTTCTTCTGTGTAGCATTATATGAAGAAATCCCGTTTCCAACGAAGGCCGCAAAGAGTTCCAAATATCCACTTGCAGACTTTACAAACAGAGTGTTTCCAAACTGCTCTATGAAAAGAAAGGTTAAACTCTGTGAGTTGAACGCACACATCACAAAGTAGTTTCTGAGAATGAGTCTGTCTAGTTTTCATACGAAGATATTTCCTTTTCTACCATTGGCCCCAAAGTGCTTGAAAGCTCCACCTGCAAATACAACAAAAAGAGTGTTTCAAATCTGCTCTCTCTAAAGGACGGTTCAACTCTGTGAGTTGAATACACGCAACACAAAAATTTACTGAGAATTCTTCTGTCTAGCATTATATGAATAAATCCCGTTTCCAACGAAGGCCTCAAAGAGGTCCAAATATCCACTTGCAGGTTTTAAAAACAGAGTGTTTCCAAACTGCTCTATGAAAAGAAATGTTAAACTCTGTGAGTTGAACGCACACATCTCAAAGTAATTTCTGAGAATGATTCTGTGTAGTTTTTATAGGAAGATATTTCCTTTTCTTCCTTTGGCCTCAAAGCGCTTGAAATCTCCACCTGCGAATTCCAGAAAAAGTGTGTATCAAATCTGCTCTCTCTAAAGGAATGCTCAACTCTGTGCGTTGAATACACAGAACCCATAGAAGTTACAGACAATTATTCTGTGTAGCATTATATGAAGAAATCCCGTTTCTAACCAAGCCTTCAAGGAGGACCAAATATCCACTTGCAGACTTTACAAACAGAGTGTTTCCAAACTTCTCTATGAAAAGAAAGGTTAAACTCTGTGAGTTGAACGCACATATCACAAAGTAGTTTCTGAGAATGATTCTGTTTACTTTTTATACGAAGATATTTCCTTTTCTTCCCTTGGCCTCAAAGCGGTTGAAATCTCCACCTGCAAATTCACCAAAAAGAATATATCAAATCTGCTGTGTCTAAAAGAATGCTGAACTCTGTGTGGTGAATACACACAACCCATTGAAGTTACTGAGAATTCTTCTGTGTAGCATTATATGAAGAAATCCCGTTTCCAACGAAGGCATCAAAGAGTTCCAAATATACACTTGCAGACTTTACAAACAGAGTGTTTCCAAACTGCTCTAGGAAAAGAAAGGTTAAACTCTGTCAGCTGAATGCACACATCACAAAGTAGTTTCTGAGAATGATTCTGTCTAGTTTTCATAGGAAGATATTTCCTTTTCTACCATTGGCCACAAAAGGCTTGAAATATCCACCTGCAATTTCCAGAAAAAGAGTATTTTAAACCTGCTCTGTCTAAAGGAAGGTTCAACTCTGTGAGTTGAATACACACAACAGAAGGAAATTACTGAGAATTCTTCCGTCTAGCATTATATGAAGAAATCCCTTTTCCAACGAAGGCCTCAAAGAGTTCCAAATATACACTTGCAGACTTTACAAACAGAGTGTTCCCAAATTGCTCTATGAAAAGTAAGGTTAAATTCTGTAAGTTGAACGCCCACATCACAATGTAGTTTCTGAGAATGTTTCTGGGTTGTTTTTACACGAAGGTATTTCCTTTTCCACCATTCCCTCAAAGCGTTGGAAATGTCCACCTGCAAATTCCACAAACAGAGTGTTTCAAACCTGCTGTGTCTAAAGGAAGGTTCAACTCTCTGAGTTGAATACACACAACACAAAGAACTGTCTGAGAATTCTTCTGTGTAGCATTATATGAAGAAATCCCGCTTCCAACGAAGGCCGCAAAGAGTTCCAAATATTGACTTGCAGACTTTACCAACAGAGTGTTTCCAAACTGCTCTATGAAAAGAAAGGTTAAACTCTGTGAGTTGAAGGCACACATCACAAAGTAGTTTCTGAGAATGATTCTCTCTAATTTTCATACGAACATATTTCCTTTTCTACCATTGGCCCCAAAGCGCTTGAAAACTCCGCCTGCAAATACAACAAAAAGAGTGTTTCAAATCTGCTCTCTCTAAAGGACGGTTCAACTCTGTGAGTTGAATACACGCAACACAAGAATTTACTGAGAATTCTTCTGTCTAGCATTATATGAATAAATCCCTTTTCCAACGAAGGTCTCAAAGAGGTCCAAATATCCACTTGCAGGTTTTAAAAACAGAGTGTTTCCAAACTTCTCTATGAAAAGAAATGTTAAACTCTGTGAGTTGAATGCACACATCTCAAAGTAATTTCTGAGAATGATTCTGTCTAGTTTTTATTGGAAGGTATTTCCTTTCCTTCCTTTGGCCTCAAATCGCTTGAAATCTCCACCTGCAAATTCAACAAAAAGAGTTTTTCAAATCTGCTCTGTCTAAAGGAATGCTCAACTCTGTTGGGGGAATACACAGAACCCATAGAAGTTACTGAGAATTCTTCTATCTAGCATTATATGAAGAAATCCGGTTTCCAACGAAGGTCTCAAAGAGGTCCAAATATCCACTTGCAGACTATACAAACAGAGTGTTTCCAAACTGCTCTATGAAAAGAAAGGTTAAACTCTGTGAGTTGAATGCACACATCACAAAGTAATTTCTTAGGAAGATTCTGCCTAGTTTTTATACGAAGATACTTCCTTTTCTTCCTGTGGCCACAAAGCGCCTGAAATCTCCACCTGCAAATTCCACAAAAAGAGTGTATCAAATCTCCTGTGTATAAGGGAATGTCCAACTCTGTGAGTTGAATACACGCAACACAAAGTGATTACTGAGAATTCTTCTGTGCAGCATTATATGAAGAAATCCCTTTTCCAACGAAGGCCTCAAAGAGGTCGAAATATCCACTTGCAGATTTACAAACAGAGTGTTTTCAAACTTCTCTATGAAAACAAAGGTTAAGCTCTGTGAGTTGAACGCACACATCACAAAGAAATTTCTGAGAATGATTCTGTCTAATTTTTATATGAAGATATTTCCTTTTCTACCATTGGCCTCAAAGCGCTGAAATGTCCACCTGCAAATACCACAAAAAGAGTGTTTCAAATCTGCTCTGTCTAAAGGAAGGTTTAACTGTGTGAGTTGAATATACACAACAAAAAGAAGTTACTGAGAATTCTTCTGTCTAGCATTGTATGAAAAAATCCCGTTTCCAACGAAGGCCTCAATTAGGTACAAATATCCACTTGCAGACTTTACAAACAGAGTGTTTCCAATCTGCTCTATGAAAAGAAAGGTTAAACGCTGTGAGTTGAATGCACAAATCACAACGTAGTTTCTGAGAATGTTTCTGGGTACGTTTTACACGAAGATATTTCCTTTTCTACCGTTGGCCTCAAAGCGCTTGAAATCTCCACATGCAAATTCAACAAAAAGAGTGTTTCAAATCTGCTCTTTCTAAAGGAATGTTCAACTCCGTGAGTTGAATACACACAACACAAAGTAGTTACTGAGAATTCTTCCATCTAGCATTATATGAATAAATCCCGTTTCCAACGAAGGCCTCATTGACGTCCATATATCCACTTGCAGACTTTACAAACAGATGGTTTCCAAAATGCTCAATCAAAAGAAAGGTTGAACTCTGTGAGTTGAATGCATACATCAGAAAGTAGTTTCTGAGAATGATTCTGTCTTGTTTTTATACGAAGATATTTCCTTTTCTATCTTTGGCCACAGAACAGTGGAAATCTCCACCAGCAAATTCCAGAAAAAGAGTATTTAAAACCTGCTCTGTCTAAAGGAAGTTTCCAATCTGGGAGTTGAATGCACACAACACATAGAAGTTACTGAGAATTCTTCTGTCTAGCATTATATGAAGAAATCCCTTTTCCATCGAAGGCCTCAATGAGGTCCAAATATCCACATGCAGATTTTACAAACAGAGTGTTTCCAAACTGTTCAATCAAAAGAAAGGTTAAACTCTGTGAGTTGAATGTACACATCATAAAGTAGTTTCTGAGAATGATTCTGTCTAGTTTTTATACGAAGTTTTTTCCTTTTGTTCCTTTGGCCTCAAAGCACTTGAAATCTAACATTGGCCTCAAAATGCTTGAACTCTCCACGTGCAAATTCCAGAAAAAGAGTATTTCAAACCTTCTCTGTCTAAAGGAAGGTTCAAATCGGCGAGTTGAATACACACAACACAGAGAAGTTTCTGTGAATTCTTCTGTCTAGCATTATATGAAGAAATCCAGTTTCCACATAAGGCCTCAAAGAGGACCAAAGATCAACTTGCAGACTTTACAAACAGAGTGTTTCCAAAGTTCTCTATGAAAAGAAAGGTTAAATGCCGTGAGTTCAACGCACACATGACAAAGTAGTTTCTGAGAATGTTTCTGGGTAGTTTTTATGCGAAGATATTTACTTTTCTAAAATTGGCCTCAAAGCGCTTGAAATCCCCACCTGCAAATTCAACAAAAAGAGTGTTACAAATCTGCTCTGTCTAAAGGAAGGTTCAACTCTGTGAGTTGAATACACACAATACAAAGAAGTCACTGAGAATTCTTCTGTCGAGCATTATATGAATAAATCCCGTTTCCAACGAAGGCCTCAATGAGGTCCAAATATCCGCTTGCAAACATTAGAATCAGAGTGTTTCCAAACTGCTCAAACAATAGAAAGGTTAAACTCCGTGAGTTGAAAGCACACATCACAATGTAGTTTCTGAGAATGATTCTGTCTATTGTTTACAAGACGATATTTCCTTTTCCAGCATTGGCCACAAAACGCTTGAAATCTCCACCTGCAAATTCCAGAAAATGAGTGCTTCAAATCTGCTCTGTCTAAAGGAAGGTTCAACTCTGTGTCTTGAATACACACAACACAGAGAAGTTACTGAGAATTCTTTTGTCTAGCATTATATGTAGAAAACCGTTTCCAACGAAGGCCTCAAAGAGGTCCAAATATCCACTTGCTGACTTTCAAAAAGTGTGTTTCCAAACTGCTCTATGAAAAGAAAGGTTAAACTCTGTGAGCTGAATGCACACATCACAAAGTAGTTTCTGAGAATGATTCTGTCTAGTTTTTATACAAAGATATTTCCTTTTCAACCATTGGCCTCAAATCTCCTGAAATCTCCACCTGCAAATTCCACAAAAAGAGTGTATCAAATCTGCTCTGTCTAAGGGAAGTTTCAATTCTGAGAGTGGAATACACACAACACAGAGAAGTTACTGAGAATTCTTCTGTCTACCATTATATGAAGAAATCCCGTTTCCAACGAAGGCCTCAAAGAGGTCCAAATATCCAATTGCAGACTTTACAAACAGAGTGTCTCCAAACTGCTAAATCAAAAGAAAGGTTTAACACTGTGAGTTGAATGCACACATCACAAAGTAGTTTCTGGGAATGATTCTGTCTGGTTTTTACACGAAGATATTTCCTTTTCTACCATTGGCCAAAAATCGCTTGAAATCTCCACCTGCAAATTCCAGAAAAAGAGTATTTCAAACCTGCTCTGTCTAAATGAAGGTTCAACTCTGTGAGTTCAATACACACAGCACAAAGAAGTTACTGAGAATTCTTCCGTCTGGCATTAGATGAAGAAATCCGGCTTCCAAAGAAGGCCTCAAAGAGGTCCAAATACCCGCTTGCAGACTTTACAAACAGAGTGTTTCCAAACTGCTCTACGAAAAGAAAGGTTAAACTCTGTGAGTGAAATGCACACATCACAAAGTAGTTACTCAGAATGTTTCTGGGTAGTTTTTACACGAACATATTTCCTTTTCTACAATTTTCCTCTAAGCGCTGGAATTGTCCACGTGCAAATTACACAAAAAGAGTGTTTCAAATCTGCTATGTCTAAAGGAAGGTTCAACTCTGTGAGATGAATACACACAACACAAAGAAGTTACTGAGAATTCTTCTGTCAAGCATTATATGAAGAAATCCCTTTTCCAACGAAGGCCCAAAGAGGTCCAAATATCCACTTGCAGACTTTACAAACAGATTGTTTCCAATCTGATCTATTGAAAGAAATGCTAAACTCTGTGAGTTCAATGCACACTTCACAAAGTAGTTTCTGAGAATGTTTCTGGGTAGGTTTTTCACGAACATATTTCCTTTTCTACCATTGGCCTCTAAGCGCTGGAAATCTCCACCTGCAATTTCCACAAAAAGAGGGTTTCAAACCTGTTCTTTCTAAAGAAGGTTCAACTCTGTGAGTTCAATGCACACAACACAAAGAAGATGCTGAGAATTCTTCTGCCTAGAATTATATGAAGAAATCCCGTTTCCTACGAAGGCCTCAAAGTTGTCCAAATATCCACTTGCAGACTTTACAAACAGAGGGTTTCCAAACTGCTCTATGATAAGTAAGGTGAAACTCTGTGAGTTGAACGCACACATCACAAATTAACTTCTGAGAATGATTCTGTCTAATTTTTATACGAAGATATTTCCTTTTCTTCCCTTGGCCTCAAAGCGCTTGAAACCTCCACCGGCAAATTCCACAAAAAGAGTATATCAAATCTGCTCTGTCAAAAGGAATGCAAAATTCTGTGGGTTGAATACACACAACCCATAGAAGTTACTGGGAATTCTTCTCTGTAGCATTATATGAAGAAATCCCGTTTCCAGCGAAGGTCTCAAAGAAGACCAAATATCCACTTGCAGAATTTACAAACAGAGTGCTTCCAAACTGCTCTATGAAAAGAAAGGATAAACTCTGTGAGTTGAATGCACACATCACAAAGTAGTTTCTCAGAATGTTTCTAGGTAGTTTTTACACGAACATATTTCCTTTTCTGTCATTGGCCTCAAAGCGCTGGAAATCTACACTTGCAATTTCCAAAAAAAGAGGGTTTCAAAACTGCTCTGTCTAGAGGAAGGTTCAAATCTGTGAGATGAATACACACAACACAAAGAAGTTACTGACAATTCTTCTGGCTAGCGTTATATGAAGAAATCCCGTTTCCTACGATGGCCTCAAAGTGGTCCAAATATCCACTTGCAGACTTCACAAACAGAGTGTTTCCAAACTGCTCTATGATAAGAAAGGTGAAACGCTGTGAGTTGAACGCACACATCACAATTTAATTTTTGAGAATGATTCTGTCTACGTTTTATACGAAGATATTTCCGTTTCTTCCCTTGGCCTCAAAGCGCTTGAAATCTCAACCTGCAAATTCCAGAAAAAGAGTATTTCAAACCTGCTGTGTCTAAAGGAAGGTTCATCTCTGTGAGATGAATTTACACAACACAGAGAAGTTAGTGAGAATTCTTCTTTCTAGCACTATATGAAGACATCCCGTTTCAACGAAGGCCTCAAGGAGGACCAAATATCCACTTGCAGACTTTACAAACAGAGTGTTTCCAAACTTCTCTATGAAAAGAAAGGTTAAAGTCTGTGAGTTGAACGCACACATCACAAAGTAGTTTCTGAGAATGTTTCAGGGTAGTTTTTACGCAAATTTATTTCCTTTTCTGGCATTGGCCACAAAGCGCTTGTAATCTCCACCTGCAAATTCATCAAATGAGTGTTTCAAATCTGCTCTGTCTAAAGGAAGGTTCAACTCTGTGAGCTGAATACACACATGACGGAGAAGTTACTGAGAATTCTTTGGTCTAGAATTATATGAAGAAATCCCGTTTCCAACAAAGGCCTCAAAGAGGACCAAATATCCAATTGCAGACTTTACAAACAGAGTGTTTCCAAACTTCTCTAAGAAAAGAAAGGTTAAACTCTGTGAGTTGAATGCACACAACACAAAGTAGTTACTGAGAATGATTCTGTTTTGTTTGTATACGAAGTTATTTCCTTTTCTAACATTGGCCACAAAGCGATTGAAATCTCTACCGCAAATTCCAGTAAAAGTGGATTTCAAACTTACTCTCTCTAAAGGAAGTTTCAACTGTGTGAGTTGAATACAGACAACACAGAGAAGTTACTGAGAATGTTTCTGTCTAGCATTATATGAAGAACTCCCGTTTCCAACAAAGGCCTCAAAGAGGACGAAATATCCACTTGCAGACTTTACAAACAGAGTGTTTCCAAACTTCCCTAAGAAAAGAAAGGTTAAACTCTGTGAGTTAAACTCACACATCACAAAGTAGTTTCTGAGAATGTTTCTGGGTAGCTTTTACATGAGTCTATTTCCTTGTCTACCATTGGCCTCAAAGCCCTTGAAATCTCCACCTGCAAATTCAACAAAAAGTGTGTTTCAAATCTGCTCTGTCTAACGGAAAGTTTAACTCTGTCAGTCGAATACACAAAACACAAAGAAGTTACTGAGAATTCTTCTGTCTAGCATTATATGAAGAAATCCCGTCTCCATCGAAGGCCTCAATGTGGTCCAAATAGCCACTTGCAGACTTCACAAACAGAATGTTTCCAAACTGCTCTATGAAAAGAAAGGTTAAACTCTGTGAGTTGAATGCACACAACAGAAAGAAGTTACTCAGAATGATTCTGTCTAGTTTTTACACGAAGATATTTCCTTTTCCACCATTGGCCACAAAGCGCTTGAAATCTCCACCTGCAAATTCGACAAAAAGAGTGTTTCAAATTTGCTCTGTCTAAACGAAGGGTCAACACTCTGAGTTGAATACACACAACACAAAGAAGCAACTGAGAATTCTTCTGTCTAGCAATATATGAAGAAATCCCTTTTCCAACGAAGGCCTCAATGAGGTCCAAATATCCATTTGCAGATTTTAAAAAACAGAGTGTTTCCAAACTGCTCAATCAAAAGAAAGGTTAAACTCAGTGAGTTGAATTCACACATCGCAAAGTAGTTTCCGAGAATGATTCTGTCTAGTTTTTATACGAAGATATTTCCTTTTTTACCATTGGCCTGAAAGCGCTTGAAATCTCCACCTGCAAGTTCCACAAATAGAGTGTTTCAAATCTGATCTGTCTAAAGGAAGGTTCAACTCTGTGAGTTGAATACACACAACACAAAGAAGTTACTGAGAATTCTTCTGTCTAGCATTATATGAAGAAATCCCGTTTCCAACGAAGACCTCAAAGAGGTCCAAATATCCACTTGCAGACTTTACAAACAGAGTGTTTCCAAACTTCTCTATGAAAAGAAAGGTTAAACTCTGAGAGTTGAACGCACGCATCACAAAGCAGTTTCTGAGAATGTTTGTGGGTAGTTTTCACACGAAGATATTTCCTTTTCTACAATTGGTCTCAAAGCGCTGGAAATGTCCACCTGCAAATTATACAAAAAGAGTGTTTCAAATCTGCTCTATCTGAAAGAAAGTTCAACTCTTTGATTTGAATAAGCACAACCCAGAGAAGTTACTGAGAATTCTTCCGTCTATCATTATATGAAGAAATCCCGTTTCCATCGAAGGCCTCAATGAGGTCCAAGTATCCACTTGCAGACTTTACAAACAGAATGTTTCCAAACTGCTCAATGAAAAGAAAGGTTAAACTCTGTGAGTTGAATGCACACAACAGAAAGAAGTTACTGAGAATGATTCTGCCTAGTTTTTACATGAAGATATTTCCTTTTCTACCATTGGCCACAAAGCGCTTGAAATCTCCACCTGCAAATTCAACAAAAAGAGTGTTTCAAATCTGCTCTGTCTAAAGGAAGGGTCAACTCTCTGAGTTGAATACACACACAAAGAAGTTACTGAGAATTCTTCTGTCTAGCATTATATGAAGAAATCCCGTCTCCAACGAAAGCCTCAATGAGGTCCAAATATCCACTTGCAGACTTTACAAACAGAGTGTTTCCAAACTACACTATGAAAAGAAAGTTTAAACTCTGTGAGTAGAATGCACACATCACAAAGTAGTTTCTGAGAATGATTCTGTCTAGTTTTTATACGAAGATTTTTCCATTTCTACCATTGGCCTCAAAGCGTTTTAAATCTCCAACTGCAAATTCCATAAAAACTGTATTTCAAACCTGCTTTGTCTAAACAAAGGTTCAACTCTGTGATGTAAATACACACAACACAAAGAAGGTACAGAGAATTCTTCTGTGTAGCATTATATGAAGAAATCCCGTTTCCAACGAAGGCCTCAAAGAGGTCCAAATATCCACTTGCAGAATTTACAAACAGAGTGTTTCCAAACTTCTCTATGAAAAGAAAGGTTAAACTCTGTGAGTTGAACGCACACATCACAAAATAGTTTCTGAGAATGATTCTGTCTAATTTTTAGACGAAGATATTTCCTTTTCTACCATTGGCCTGAAAGCGCTTGAAATTTCCACCTGCAAATTCCACAAAAAGCGTGTTTTAAATCTGATCTGTCTAAAGGAAGGTTCATCCCTGTAAGTTGAATACACACAACACAAAGAAGTTACTGAGAATTCTTCTGTCTGGCATTATAAGAAGAAATCCCGTTTCCAACGAAGGCCTCAATGAGGTCCAAATATCCACCTGCAGACTTTACAAACAGAGTGTTTCCAAACTGCTCTATGAAAAGAAAGGTTAGACTCTGTGAGTTGAATGCACACATCACAAAGTAGTTTCTGAGAATGATTCTGTCTTGTTTTTATACGAAGATATTTCCTTTTCTACCATTGGCCTCAAAACGCTTGAAATCTCCAGCTCCAAATTGCAGAAATAGAGTATGTAAAATCTGCTCTCTCTAAAGGAATGCTCAACCCTGTGAGTTGAATACACACAACCCAACGTAGTTAGTGAGAATTCTTCTGTCTAGCATTATGTGAAGAAATCCCGTTTCCGACGAAGGCCTCAAAGAGGACCAAATATCCACTTGCACACTTTACAAACAGAATGTTTCCGAACTGCTCTATGAAAACAAAGGTTAAACTCTGTGAGTTGAATGCACACATCACAAAGTAGTTTCTGAGAATGATTCTGTCTAGTTTTCATAGGAAGATATTTACTTTTCTGCATTGGCCTGAAAGCCCTAGAAATCTCCACCTGCAAATTCCACAAAAAGAGTGTTTCTAATCTGCTCTGTCTAAAGGAAGGTTCAAATCTGTGAGTACAATACACACAACAGAGAGAAGTTACTGAGAATTCTTCTGTCTAGGTTTATACGAAGAAATCCCGTTTCCAAAGAAGGCCTCAATGAGGTCCAAATATCCAATTGCAGACTTTACAAACAGAGTGTTTCCAAACTACACTATGAAAAGAAAGTTTAAACTCTGTGAGTACAATGCACACATCACAAAGTAATTTCTGAGAATGATTCTGTCTAGTTTTTATACGAAGATATTTCCATTTCTACCATTGGCCTCAAAGCGCTTTAAATCTCCAACTGCAAATTCCAGAAAAACTGTATTTCAAACCTGCTTTGTCTAAACAAAGGTTCAACTCTGTGATGTGAATACACACAACACAGAGAAGGTACAGAGAATTCTTCTGTGTAGCATTATATGAAGAAATCCCGTTTCCAACGAAGGCCTCAAAGAGGTCCAAATATCCACTTGCAGACTTTACAAACAGAGTGTTTCCAAACTTCTCTATGAAAAGAAAGGTTAAACTCTGTGAGTTGAACGCACACATCACAAAGTAGTTTCTGAGAATGATTCTGTCTAATTTTTAGACGAAGATATTTCCTTTTCTACCATTGGCCTGAAAGCGCTTGAAATTTCCACCTGCAAATTCCACAAAAAGCGTGCTTTAAATCTGATCTGTCTAAAGGAAGGTTCATCCCTGTAAGTTGAATACACACAACACAAAGAAGTTACTGAGAATTCTTCTGTCTGGCATTATAAGAAGAAATCCCGTTTCCAACGAAGGCCTCAATGAGGTCCAAATATCCACCTGCAGACTTTACAAACAGAGTGTTTCCAAACTGCTCTATGAAAAGAAAGGTTAGACTCTGTGAGTTGAATGCACACATCACAAAGTAGTTTCTGAGAATGATTCTGTCTTGTTTTTATACGAAGATATTTCCTTTTCTACCATTGGCCTCAAAACGCTTGAAATCTCCAGCTCCAAATTGCAGAAATAGAGTATGTAAAATCTGCTCTCTCTAAAGGAATGCTCAACCCTGTGAGTTGAATACACACAACCCAACGTAGTTAGTGAGAATTCTTCTGTCTAGCATTATGTGAAGAAATCCCGTTTCCGACGAAGGCCTCAAAGAGGACCAAATATCCACTTGCACACTTTACAAACAGAATGTTTCCGAACTGCTCTATGAAAACAAAGGTTAAACTCTGTGAGTTGAATGCACACATCACAAAGTAGTTTCTGAGAATGATTCTGTCTAGTTTTCATAGGAAGATATTTACTTTTCTGCATTGGCCTGAAAGCCCTAGAAATCTCCACCTGCAAATTCCACAAAAAGAGTGTTTCTAATCTGCTCTGTCTAAAGGAAGGTTCAAATCTGTGAGTACAATACACACAACAGAGAGAAGTTACTGAGAATTCTTCTGTCTAGGTTTATACGAAGAAATCCCGTTTCCAAAGAAGGCCTCAATGAGGTCCAAATATCCAATTGCAGACTTTACAAACAGAGTGTTTCCAAACTACACTATGAAAAGAAAGTTTAAACTCTGTGAGTACAATGCACACATCACAAAGTAATTTCTGAGAATGATTCTGTCTAGTTTTTATACGAAGATATTTCCATTTCTACCATTGGCCTCAAAGCGCTTTAAATCTCCAACTGCAAATTCCAGAAAAACTGTATTTCAAACCTGCTTTGTCTAAACAAAGGTTCAACTCTGTGATGTGAATACACACAACACAGAGAAGGTACAGAGAATTCTTCTGTGTAGCATTATATGAAGAAATCCCGTTTCCAACGAAGGCCTCAAAGAGGTCCAAATATCCACTTGCAGACTTTACAAACAGAGTGTTTCCAAACTTCTCTATGAAAAGAAAGGTTAAACTCTGTGAGTTGAACGCACACATCACAAAGTAGTTTCTGAGAATGATTCTGTCTAATTTTTAGACGAAGATATTTCCTTTTCTACCATTGGCCTGAAAGCGCTTGAAATTTCCACCTGCAAATTCCACAAAAAGCGTGCTTTAAATCTGATCTGTCTAAAGGAAGGTTCATCCCTGTAAGTTGAATACACACAACACAAAGAAGTTACTGAGAATTCTTCTGTCTGGCATTATAAGAAGAAATCCCGTTTCCAACGAAGGCCTCAATGAGGTCCAAATATCCACTTCCACACTTTACAAACAGAGTGTTTCCAAACTGCTCTATGAAAAGAAAGGTTAGACTCTGTGAGTTGAATGCACACATCACAAAGTAGTTTCTGAGAATGATTCTGCCTAGTTTTTATACGAAGATATTTCCTTTTCTACCATTGGCCTCAAAACGCTTGAAATCTCCAGCTCCAAATTGCAGAAATAGAGTATATAAAATCTGCTCTCTCCAAAGGAATGCTCAACCCTGTGAGTTGAATACACACAACCCAACGTAGTTAGTGAGAATTCTTCTGTCTAGCATTATGTGAAGAAATCCCGTTTCCGACGAAGGCCTCAAAGAGGACCAAATATCCACTTGCACACTTTACAAACAGAATGTTTCCGAACTGCTCTATGAAAACAAAGGTTAAACTCTGTGAGTTGAATGCACACATCACAAAGTAGTTTCTGAGAATGATTCTGTCTAGTTTTCATAGGAAGATATTTACTTTTCTGCATTGGCCTGAAAGCCCTAGAAATCTCCACCTGCAAATTCCACAAAAAGAGTGTTTCTAATCTGCTCTGTCTAAAGGAAGGTTCAAATCTGTGAGTACAATACACACAACAGAGAGAAGTTACTGAGAATTCTTCTGTCTAGGTTTATACGAAGAAATCCCGTTTCCAAAGAAGGCCTCAATGAGGTCCAAATATCCAATTGCAGACTTTACAAACAGAGTGTTTCCAAACTACACTATGAAAAGAAAGTTTAAACTCTGTGAGTACAATGCACACATCACAAAGTAATTTCTGAGAATGATTCTGTCTAGTTTTTATACGAAGATATTTCCATTTCTACCATTGGCCTCAAAGCGCTTTAAATCTCCAACTGCAAATTCCAGAAAAACTGTATTTCAAACCTGCTTTGTCTAAACAAAGGTTCAACTCTGTGATGTGAATACACACAACACAGAGAAGGTACAGAGAATTCTTCTGTGTAGCATTATATGAAGAAATCCCGTTTCCAACGAAGGCCTCAAAGAGGTCCAAATATCCACTTGCAGACTTTACAAACAGAGTGTTTCCAAACTTCTCTATGAAAAGAAAGGTTAAACTCTGTGAGTTGAACGCACACATCACAAAGTAGTTTCTGAGAATGATTCTGTCTAATTTTTAGACGAAGATATTTCCTTTTCTACCATTGGCCTGAAAGCGCTTGAAATTTCCACCTGCAAATTCCACAAAAAGCGTGCTTTAAATCTGATCTGTCTAAAGGAAGGTTCATCCCTGTAAGTTGAATACACACAACACAAAGAAGTTACTGAGAATTCTTCTGTCTGGCATTATAAGAAGAAATCCCGTTTCCAACGAAGGCCTCAATGAGGTCCAAATATCCACTTCCACACTTTACAAACAGAGTGTTTCCAAACTGCTCTATGAAAAGAAAGGTTAGACTCTGTGAGTTGAATGCACACATCACAAAGTAGTTTCTGAGAATGATTCTGCCTAGTTTTTATACGAAGATATTTCCTTTTCTACCATTGGCCTCAAAACGCTTGAAATCTCCAGCTCCAAATTGCAGAAATAGAGTATATAAAATCTGCTCTCTCCAAAGGAATGCTCAACCCTGTGAGTTGAATACACACAACCCAACGTAGTTAGTGAGAATTCTTCTGTCTAGCATTATGTGAAGAAATCCCGTTTCCAACGAAGGCCTCAAAGAGGACCAAATATCCACTTGCAGATTTTACAAACAGAGTGTTTCCAAACTTCTCTGTGAAAAGAAAGGTTGAACTCTGTGAGTTGAACGCACACATCACAAAGTAGTTTCTGAGAATGTTGCTGGGCAGTTTTTACACGAAGATATTTCCTTTTCTACCATTCGCCCCAAAGCCCTTGAAATCTCCTCATGCAAATTCCAGAAAAGAGTGTTTCAAATTTGCTCTGTATAAAGAATGGTTCAACTCTGTGAGTTGAATACACACAACACAAAGAAGTTACTGAGAATTCTTCTGTCTAGCATTATATGAAGAAATCCCGTTTCCAACGAAAGCCTCTATGAGGTCCAAATATCCACTTGCACACTTTACAAACGGAGTGTTTCAAAACTGATCTATGAAAAGAAAGGTTAAACTCTGTGAGTTGAACGCACACATCACAAAGTAGTTTCTGGGAATGATTCTGTCTAATTTTTATACGAAGATATTTCCTTTTCTACCATTGGCCTAAAAGCAATTGAAATCTACCCCTGCCATTTCCACAAAAAGAGTGTGTCAAATCTGCTCTGTCTAAAGGAAGTTTCAACTCTGTGAGTTGAATACACACAACACGGAGAAGTTACTGAGAATTCTTCTGTCAAGCATTATATGTAGAAATCCCTATTCCAAAGAATGCCTCAAAGAGGACCAAAAATCCACTTGCAGATTTACACACAGAGTGTTTCCAAACTGCTCTATGAAATGATAGGTTAAACACTCTGAGTTGAATGCACACATCACAAGGTACTTTCTGAGAATGATTCTGTCTAGTTTTTATAGGAAGATATTTCCTTCTCCACGATTGGCCTGAAAGCCCATGAAATCTCCCCCTGCACATTCCTCAAAAACAGTGGTTCAAATCTGCTCTGTCTAAAGAATGTTCAAATCTGTGAGTTGAATACACCCAACAAAAAGAAGTTACTGAGAATTCTTCTGTCTAGCATTATATGAATAAATCCATTTTCCCACGAAGGCCTGAATGAGGACCAAATATCCACTTGTAGATTTCTCAAACAGAGTGTTTCCAAACTGCTCAATCAAAGAAAGTTAAGCTTCGCGAGTTGAATGCACACATCACAAAGTAGTTTCTGAGAATTATCCGGTTTAGTTTTTATACGAAGATATTTAATTTACTTCCCTTGGCCTCAAAGAGCTTGAAATCTCCACCTGCAAATTCCACAAAAACAGTGTTTCAAACCTGCTCTCTCTAAAGGAAGGTTCAACTCTGTGTCTTGAATACATACAACACAAAGAAGTTACTGAGAATTCTTCTGCCTAGCATTATATGAAGAAATCCCGCTTCCAATGAAGGCTTCAATGAGGTCCAAATATCCACTTGCAGACTTTTCAAACAGAGTGTTTCCACACTGCTCAATCAAAAGAAAGTTTAAATTCTGTGAGTTGAATGCACACATCACTAAGTAGTTTCTGAGAATTATTCTGTCTGGTTTTTGTGCGAAGATATTTCATTTTCTACCATTGGCCTGAAAGCCCTTGAAATCTCCAACTGCAAATTCCACAAATAGAGTGTTTCTAGTCAGCTCTGTCTAAAGGAAGGTTCAACTCTGTGAGTTGAATGCACACAACACAAAGACGTTACTGAGAATTCTTCTGCCTAGCATTATATGAAGAAATCCCGTTTCCAACGAAGGCCTCAATGAGGTCCAAATATCCACCTGCAGACTTTACAAACAGAGTGTTTCCAGGCTTCTCTATGAAAACAAAGGTTAAACTCTGTGAGTTGAACGCACACATCACTGAGGAGTTTCTGAGAATGAATGTGTCTAGTTTTTGTACGAAGGTATTCCCTTTTCTACCATTGGCCTCAAAGCGCTTAACATCTCCACCTGCAAATTCCACAAAAAGAGTGTTTGAAACCTGCTCTGTCTAAAGGAAGGTTCAACTCTGTGAGTTGAATACACACAACACAGAGAAGTTACTGAGAATTCTTCTGTCTAGCATTATATGAAGAAATCCCGTTTCCAACGAAGGCCTCAATGTGGTCCAAATATGCTCTTGCAGAGTTTACAAACAGTGTTTCCAAACTGCTCGACGAAAAGAAAAGTTAAACTCTGTCAGTTGAACGCGCACATCACAAAGTAATTTCTGAGAATGATTCTGTCTAGCTTTTCCACGAAGATATTTCCTTTTCTACCGTCGGCCTCAAAGCGGATGAAATCTCCACCTGCAAATTCCACAAAAAGAGAATATCAAATACGCTTTGCCTAACGAAAGTTCAACTCTGTGAGTTGAATACACGCAACACTAAGAAGTTACTGAGAATTCTTCTGTCTAGCATTATATGAAGAAATCCCGTTTCCAACGAAGTACTCAATGAGGTCAAAATATCCACTTGCACACTTTACAAATAGAGAGTTTCAAAACTGCTCTAGGAAAAGAAAGGTTAAACTCTGTGAGTTGAATGCACACATCACAATGTAGTTTCTGAGAATGATTCTGTCTAGTTTTTATACGAAGATATTCCCTTTTCCGCCAGTGGCCTCAAAGAGCTTGAAATCTCCACCTTCAAATTCCACAAAAACAGTGTTTCAAACCTGCTCTCTCTAAAGGAAGGTTCAACTCTGTGTGTTGAATACACACAACACAAAGAAGTTACTGAGTATTCTTCTGTGTAGCACTATATGAAGAAAACCCGTTTCCAAAGCAGGCCTCCAAGAGGACAAAATATCCACTTGCAGACTTTACAAACAGAGTGTTTCCAAACTTCTGTATGAAAAGAAGGGTTAAACTCTGTGAGTTGAACGCATACATCACAAAGTATTTTCTGAGAATATTTCTGGGTAGCTTTTACACGAAGATATTTCCTTTTCTACCATTGGCCTCTAAGCGCTTGAAATCTCCACCTGCCAATTCAACAAAAAGAGTGTTTCAAATCTGCTCTGTCTAAAGGAAGGTTCAAATCTGTGAGATGAATACACACAACACAAAGCAGTTACTGAGAATTCTTCTGTCTAGCATTATATGAAGAAATCCCGCTTCCAATGAAGGCTTCAATGAGGTCCAAATATCCACTTGCAGACTTTTCAAACAGAGTGTTTCCAAACTGCTCAGCCAAAAGAAAGGTGAAACTCTGTGAGTTGAATGCACACATCAAAAGTAGTTCCTGAGAGTGATTCTGTCTAGTTTTTATACGAAGATATTTCCTTTTCTACCATTGGCCTCAAAGCGCTTGAAATCTCCACGTGCAAATTCCACAAAAAGAGTATGTCAAATCTGCTTTCTCTAAAGGAAAGTTCAACTCTGTGAGTTGAATACACGGAACACTAAGAAGTTACTGGGAATTCTTCTGTCTAGCATTATATGAAGAAATCCCGTTTCCAACGAAGGCCTGAAAGAGGTCAAAATATCCACTTGCAGACTTTACAAACAGAGTGTTTCCAAACTGCTCTATGAAAAGAAAGGTTAAACTCTGTGAGTTGAACGCACACATCACAAAGTAGTTTCTGACAATGATTCTGTCTTGTTTCTATACGAAGATAGTTCCTTTTCTACCATTGGCCTAAAAGCACTTGAAATCTCCGCCTGAAATTCCACAGAAAGAGTGTGTCAAATCTGCTCTGTGTAAAGGAAGCTTCAACTCTGCGAGTTGAATGCACACAACAGAGAGAAGTTAATGAGAATTCTTCTGCCTAGCATTTTATGAAGAAATCCCGTTTCCAAAGAAGGCCCCAAAGAGGACAAAATATCCACTTGCAAACTTTACAAACAGGGTGTTTCCAAACTGCTCTATGAATAGAAAGGTTAAAACTCTGTGAGTTGAACGCACGCATCACAAAGAAATTTCTGAGAATGATTCTGTCTAGTTTTTATACGAAGTTATTTCCTTTTCTTCCTTTGGCCTCAATACGCTTGAAATCCCCACCTGCAAATTCCACAAAAAGAATGTTTCAAATCTGCTCTGCCTAAAGAAAAGTTCAACTCTGTGTGTTGAATACATACAACACAAATAAGTTACTGAGAATTCTTCTGTGTAGCACTATATGAAGAAAACCCGTTTCCAAAGCAGGCCTCCAAGAGGACAAAATATCCACTTGCAGACTTTACAAACAGAGTGTTTCCAAACTTCTCTATGAAAAGAAGGTTTAAACTCTGTGCCTTGAACGCACACATCACAAAGTGGTTTCTGAGAATGTTTCTGGGTAGTTTTTACTCGAAGATATTTCCGTTTCTACCGTTGGCCCCATAGCGCTGGAAATCTCCACCTGCAAACTCAACAACAAGAGTGTTTCAAATCTGCTCTGTCTAAAGGAAGGTTCAACTCTGTGAGTTGAATACACACTACACAAAGAAGTTACTGAGAATTCTTCTGTATAGTGTTATAAGAATAAATCCCGTTTTCAACGAACGCCTCAATGAGGTCTAAATATTCACTTGCAGACTTTTCAAACAGAGTGTTTCCACACTGCTCAATCAAAACAAAGTTTAAATTCAGTGAGTTGAATGCACACATCACAAAGAAGTTTCTGAGAATTATTCTGTGTTTTTTTTGTGCGAAGATATTTCCTTTTCTACCATTGGCCTGAAAGCCCTTAAAATATCCAACTGCAAATTCCACAAATAGAGTGTTTCTAGTCTGCTCTGTCTAAAGGAAGGTTCAACTCTGTGAGTTGAATACACACAACACAAAGAAGTTACTGAGAATTCTTCTGCCTAGCATTATATGAAGAAATCCCGTTTCCAACGAAGGCCTCAATGAGGTCCAAATATCCACCTGCAGACTTTACAAACAGAGTGTTTCCAGGCTTCTCTATGAAAACAAAGGTTAAACTCTGTGAGTTGAACGCACACATCACTTAGTAGTTTCTGAGAATGAATGTGTCTAGTTTTTGTACGAAGGTATACCCTTTTCTACCATTGGCCTCAAAGCGCTTAACATCTCCACCTGCAAATTCCACAAAAAGAGTGTTTGAAACCTGCTCTGTCTAAAGGAAGGTTCAACTCTGTGAGTTGAATACACACAACACAGAGAAGTTACTGAGAATTCTTCTGTCTAGCATTATATGAAGAAATCCCGTTTCCAACGAAGGCCTCAATGTGGTCCAAATATGCTCTTGCAGAGTTTACAAACAGTGTTTCCAAACTGCTCGACAAAAAGAAAAGTTAAACTCTGTCAGTTGAACGCGCACATCACAAAGTAATTTCTGAGAATGATTCTGTCTAGTTTTCCACGAAGATATTTCCTTTTCTACCGTCGGCCTCAAAGCGGATGAAATCTCCACCTGCAAATTCCACAAAAGGAGAATATCAAATACGCTTTGCCTAACGAAAGTTCAACTCTGTGAGTTGAATACACGCAACACTAAGAAGTTACTGAGAATTCTTCTGTGTAGCATTATATGAAGAAATCCCGTTTCCAACGAAGTACTCAATGAGGTCAAAATATCCACTTGCACACTTTACAAATAGAGAGTTTCAAAACTGCTCTAGGAAAAGAAAGGTTAAACTCTGTGAGTTGAATGCACACATCACAATGTAGTTTCTGAGAATGATTCTGTCTAGTTTTTATACGAAGATATTCCCTTTTCCGCCAGTGGCCTCAAAGAGCTTGAAATCTCCACCTTCAAATTCCACAAAAACAGTGTTTCAAACCTGCTCTCTCTAAAGGAAGGTTCAACTCTGTGCGTTGAATACACACAACACAAAGAAGTTACTGAGAATTCTTCTGTGTAGCACTATATGAAGAAAACCCGTTTCCAAAGCAGGCCTCCAAGAGGACAAAATATCCACTTGCAGACTTTACAAACAGAGTGTTTCCAAACTTCTGTATGAAAAGAAGGGTTAAACTCTGTGAGTTGATCGTATACATCACAAAGTAGTTTCTGAGAATATTTCTGGGTAGCTTTTACACGAAGATATTTCCTTTTCTACCATTGGCCTCTAAGCGCTTGAAATCTCCACCTGCCAATTCAACAAAAAGAGTGTTTCAAATCTGCTCTGTCTAAAGGAAGGTTCAACTCTGTGAGATGAATACACACAACACAAAGCAGTTACTGAGAATTCTTCTGTCTAGCATTATATGAAGAAATCCCGCTTCCAATGAAGGCTTCAATGAGGTCTAAATATCCACTTGCAGACTTTTCAAACAGAGTGTTTCCAAACTGCTCAGCCAAAAGAAAGGTGAAACTCTGTGAGTTGAATGCACACATCAAAAGTAGTTCCTGAGAGTGATTCTGTCTAGTTTTTATACGAAGATATTTCCTTTTCTACCATTGGCCTCAAAGCGCTTGAAATCTCCACGTGCAAATCCCACAAAAAGAGTATGTCAAATCTGTTTTCTCTAAAGGAAAGTTCAACTCTGTGAGTTGAATACACGGAACACTAAGAAGTTACTGGGAATTCTTCTGTCTAGCATTATATGAAGAAATCCCGTTTCCAACGAAGGCCTGAAAGAGGTCAAAATATCCACTTGCAGACTTTACAAACAGAGTGTTTCCAAACTGCTCTATGAAAAGAAAGGTTAAACTCTGTGAGTTGAACGCACACATCACAAAGTAGTTTCTGACAATGATTCTGTCTTGTTTCTATACGAAGATATTTCCTTTTCTACCATTGGCCTAAAAGCACTTGAAATCTCCGCCTGAAATTCCACAGAAAGAGTGTGTCAAATCTGCTCTGTGTAAAGGAAGCTTCAACTCTGCGAGTTGAATGCACACAACAGAGAGTAGTTAATGAGAATTCTTCGGCCTAGCATTTTATGAAGAAATCCCGTTTCCAAAGAAGGGCCAAAAGAGGACAAAATATCCACTTGCAAACTTTACAAACAGGGTGTTTCCAAACTGCTCTATGAATAGAAAGGTTAAAACTCTGTGAGTTGAACGCACGCATCACAAAGAAATTTCTGAGAATGATTCTGTCTAGTTTTTATACGAAGTTATTTCCTTTTCTTCCTTTGGCCTCAATACGCTTGAAATCCCCACCTGCAAATTCCACAAAAAGAATGTTTCAAATCTGCTCTGCCTAAAGAAAAGTTCAACTCTGTGTGTTGAATACATACAACACAAATAAGTTACTGAGAATTCTTCTGTGTAGCACTATATGAAGAAAACCCGTTTCCAAAGCAGGCCTCCAAGAGGACAAAATATCCACTTGCAGACTTTACAAACAGAGTGTTTCCAAACTTCTCTATGAAAAGAAGGGTTAAACTCTGTGCGTTGAACGCACACATCACAAAGTGGTTTCTGAGAATGTTTCTGGGTAGTTTTTACTCGAAGATATTTCCGTTTCTAGCGTTGGCCCCATAGCGCTGGAAATCTCCACCTGCAAACTCAACAACAAGAGTGTTTCAAATCTGCTCTGTCTAAAGGAAGGTTCAACTCTGTGAGTTGAATACACACTACACAAAGAAGTTACTGAGAATTCTTCTGTATAGTGTTATAAGAATAAATCCCGTTTTCAACGAACGCCTCAATGAGGTCTAAATATCCACTTGCAGACTTTTCAAACAGAGTGTTTCCACACTGCTCAATCAAAAGAAAGTTTAAATTCAGTGAGTTGAATGCACACATCACAAAGAAGTTTCTGAGAATTATTCTGTCTGGTTTTTGTGCAAAGATATTTCCTTTTCTACCATTGGCCTGAAAGCCCTTAAAATCTCCAACTGCAAATTCCACAAATAGAGTGTTTCTAGTCTGCTCTGTCTAAAGGAAGGTTCATCTCTGTGAGTTGAATACACACAACACAAAGAAGTTACTGAGAATTCTTCTGCCTAGCATTATATGAAGAAATCCCGTTTCCAACGAAGGCCTCAATGAGGTCCAAATATCCACCTGCAGACTTTACAAACAGAGTGTTTCCAGGCTTCTCTATGAAAACAAAGGTTAAACTCTGTGAGTTGAACGCACACATCACTGAGTAGTTTCTGAGAATGAATGTGTCTAGTTTTTGTACGAAGTTATTCCCTTTTCTACCATTGGCCTCAAAGCGCTTAACATCTCCACCTGCAAATTCCACAAAAAGAGTGTTTGAAACCTGCTCTGTCTAAAGGAAGGTTCAACTCTGTGAGTTGAATACACACAACACAGAGAAGTTACTGAGAATTCTTCTGTCTAGCATTATATGAAGAAATCCCGTTTCCAACGAAGGCCTCAATGTGGTCCAAATATGCTCTTGCAGAGTTTACAAACAGTGTTTCCAAACTGCTCTATGAAAAGAAAAGTTAAACTCTGTCAGTTGAACGCGCACATCACAAAGTAATTTCTGAGAATGATTCTGTCTAGTTTTTGCACGAAGATATTTCCTTTTCTACCGTCAGCCTCAAAGCGGATGAAATCTCCACCTGCAAATTCCACAAAAGGAGAATATCAAATACGCTTTGCCTAACGAAAGTTCAACTCTGTGAGTTGAATACACGCAACACTAAGAAGTTACTGAGAATTCTTCTGTCTAGCATTATATGAAGAAATCCCGTTTCCAACGAAGTACTCAATGAGGTCAAAATATCCACTTGCACACTTTACAAATAGAGAGTTTCAAAACTGCTCTAGGAAAAGAAAGGTTAAACTCTGTGAGTTGAATGCACACATCACAATGTAGTTTCTGAGAATGATTCTGTCTAGTTTTTATACGAAGATATTCCCTTTTCCGCCAGTGGCCTCAAAGAGCTTGAAATCTCCACCTTCAAATTCCACAAAAACAGTGTTTCAAACCTGCTCTCTCTAAAGGAAGGTTCAAATCTGTGCGTTGAATACACACAACACAAAGAAGTTACTGAGAATTCTTCTGTGTAGCACTATATGAAGAAAACCCGTTTCCAAAGCAGGCCTCCAAGAGGACAAAATATCCACTTGCAGACTTTACAAACAGAGTGTTTCCAAACTTCTGTATGAAAAGAAGGGTTAAACTCTGTGAGTTGAACGCATACATCACAAAGTATTTTCTGAGAATATTTCTGGGTAGCTTTTACACGAAGATATTTCCTTTTCTACCATTGGCCTCTAAGCGCTTGAAATCTCCACCTGCCAATTCAACAAAAAGAGTGTTTCAAATCTGCTCTGTCTAAAGGAAGGTTCAACTCTGTGAGATGAATACACACAACACAAAGCAGTTACTGAGAATTCTTCTGTCTAGCATTATATGAAGAAATCCCGCTTCCAATGAAGGCTTCAATGAGGTCCAAATATCCACTTGCAGACTTTTCAAACAGAGTGTTTCCAAACTGCTCAGCCAAAAGAAAGGTGAAACTCTGTGAGTTGAATGCACACATCAAAAGTAGTTCCTGAGAGTGATTCTGTCTAGTTTTTATACGAAGATATTTCCATTTCTACCATTGGCCTCAAAGCGCTTGAAATCTCCACGTGCAAATTCCACAAAAAGAGTATGTCAAATCTGCTTTCTCTAAAGGAAAGTTCAACTCTGTGAGTTGAATACACGGAACACTAAGAAGTTACTGGGAATTCTTCTGTCTAGCATTATATGAAGAAATCCCGTTTCCAATGAAGGCCTGAAAGAGGTCAAAATATCCACTTGCAGACTTTACACACAGAGTGTTTCCAAACTGCTCTATGAAAAGAAAGGTTAAACTCTGTGAGTTGAACGCACACATCACAAAGTAGTTTCTGACAATGATTCTGTCTTGTTTCTATACGAAGATATTTCCTTTTCTACCATTGGCCTAAAAGCACTTGAAATCTCCGCCTGAAATTCCACAGAAAGAGTGTGTCAAATCTGCTCTGTGTAAAGGAAGCTTCAACTCTGCGAGTTGAATGCACACAACAGAGAGAAGTTAATGAGAATTCTTCTGCCTAGCATTTTATGAAGAAATCCCGTTTCCAAAGAAGGCCCCAAAGAGGACAAAATATCCACTTGCAAACTTTACGAACAGGGTGTTTCCAAACTGCTCTATGAATAGAAAGGTTAAAACTCTGTGAGTTGAATGCACGCATCACAAAGAAATTTCTGAGAATGATTCTGTCTAGTTTTTATACGAAGTTATTTCCTTTTCTTCCTTTGGCCTCAATACGCTTGAAATCCCCACCTGCAAATTCCACAAAAAGAATGTGTCAAATCTGCTCTGCCTAAAGAAAAGTTCAACTCTGTGTGTTGAATACATACAACACAAATAAGTTACTGAGAATTCTTCTGTGTAGCACTATATGAAGAAAACCCGTTTCCAAAGCAGGCCTCCAAGAGGACAAAATATCCACTTGCAGACTTTACAAACAGAATGTTTCCAAACCTCTCTATGAAAAGAAGGGTTAAACTCTGTGCGTTGAACGCACACATCACAAAGTGGTTTCTGAGAATGTTTCTGGGTAGTTTTTACTCGAAGATATTTCCGTTTCTAGCGTTGGCCCCATAGCGCTGGAAATCTCCACCTGCAAACTCAACAACAAGAGTGTTTCAAATCTGCTCTGTCTAAAGGAAGGTTCAACTCTGTGAGTTGAATACACACTACACAAAGAAGTTACTGAGAATTCTTCTGTATAGTGTTATAAGAATAAATCCCGTTTTCAACAAACGCCTCAATGAGGTCTAAATATCCACTTGCAGACTTTTCAAACAGAGTGTTTCCACACTGCTCAATCAAAAGAAAGTTTAAATTCTGTGAGTTGAATGCACACATCACAAAGTAGTTTCTGAGAATTATTCTGTGTGGTTTTTGTGCGAAGATATTTCCTTTTCTACCATTGGCCTGAAAGCCCTTGAAATCTCCACCTGCAAATTCCACAAATAGAGTGTTTCTAGTCTGCTCTGTCTAAAGGAAGGTTCAACTCTGTGAGTTGAATACACACAACACAAAGACGTTACTGAGAATTCTTCTGCCTAGCATTATATGAAGAAATCCCGTTTCCAACGAAGGCCTCAATGAGGTCCAAATATCCACCTGCAGACTTTACAAACAGAGTGTTTCCAGGCTTCTCTATGAAAACAAAGGTTAAACTCTGTGAGTTGAACGCACACATCACTGAGGAGTTTCTGAGAATGAATGTGTCTAGTTTTTGTACGAAGGTATTCCCTTTTCTACCATTGGCCTCAAAGCGCTTAACATCTCCACCTGCAAATTCCACAAAAAGAGTGTTTGAAACCTGCTCTGTCTAAAGGAAGGTTCAACTCTGTGAGTTGAATACACACAACACAGAGAAGTTACTGAGAATTCTTCTGTCTAGCATTATATGAAGAAATCCCGTTTCCAACGAAGGCCTCAATGTGGTCCAAATATGCTCTTGCAGAGTTTACAAACAGTGTTTCCAAACTGCTCTACGAAAAGAAAAGTTAAACTCTGTCAGTTGAACGCGCACATCACAAAGTAATTTCTGAGAATGATTCTGTCTAGTTTTTCCACGAAGATATTTCCTTTTCTACCGTCGGCCTCAAAGCGGATGAAATCTCCACCTGCAAATTCCACAAAAGGAGAATATCAAATACGCTTTGCCTAACGAAAGTTCAACTCTGTGAGTTGAATACACGCAACACTAAGAAGTTACTGAGAATTCTTCTGTCTAGCATTATATGAAGAAATCCCGTTTCCAACGAAGTACTCAATGAGGTCAAAATATCCACTTGCACACTTTACAAATAGAGAGTTTCAAAACTGCTCTAGGAAAAGAAAGGTTAAACTCTGTGAGTTGAATGCACACATCACAATGTAGTTTCTGAGAATGATTCTGTCTAGTTTTTATACGAAGATATTCCCTTTTCCGCCAGTGGCCTCAAAGAGCTTGAAATCTCCACCTTCAAATTCCACAAAAACAGTGTTTCAAACCTGCTCTCTCTAAAGGAAGGTTCAAATCTGTGCGTTGAATACACACAACACAAAGAAGTTACTGAGAATTCTTCTGTGTAGCACTATATGAAGAAAACCCGTTTCCAAAGCAGGCCTCCAAGAGGACAAAATATCCACTTGCAGACTTTACAAACAGAGTGTTTCCAAACTTCTGTATGAAAAGAAGGGTTAAACTCTGTGAGTTGAACGCATACATCACAAAGTATTTTCTGAGAATATTTCTGGGTAGCTTTTACACGAAGATATTTCCTTTTCTACCATTGGCCTCTAAGCGCTTGAAATCTCCACCTGCCAATTCAACAAAAAGAGTGTTTCAAATCTGCTCTGTCTAAAGGAAGGTTCAACTCTGTGAGATGAATACACACAACACAAAGCAGTTACTGAGAATTCTTCTGTCTAGCATTATATGAAGAAATCCCGCTTCCAATGAAGGCTTCAATGAGGTCCAAATATCCACTTGCAGACTTTTCAAACAGAGTGTTTCCAAACTGCTCAGCCAAAAGAAAGGTGAAACTCTGTGAGTTGAATGCACACATCAAAAGTAGTTCCTGAGAGTGATTCTGTCTAGTTTTTATACGAAGATATTTCCTTTTCTACCATTGGCCTCAAAGCGCTTGAAATCTCCACGTGCAAATTCCACAAAAAGAGTATGTCAAATCTGCTTTCTCTAAAGGAAAGTTCAACTCTGTGAGTTGAATACACGGAACACTAAGAAGTTACTGGGAATTCTTCTGTCTAGCATTATATGAAGAAATCCCGTTTCCAATGAAGGCCTGAAAGAGGTCAAAATATCCACTTGCAGACTTTACAAACAGAGTGTTTCCAAACTGCTCTATGAAAAGAAAGGTTAAACTCTGTGAGTTGAACGCACACATCACAAAGTAGTTTCTGACAATGATTCTGTCTTGTTTCTATACGAAGATATTTCCTTTTCTACCATTGGCCTAAAAGCACATGAAATCTCCGCCTGAAATTCCACAGAAAGAGTGTGTCAAATCTGCTCTGTGTAAAGGAAGCTTCAACTCTGGGAGTTGAATGCACACAACAGAGAGAAGTTAATGAGAATTCTTCTGCCTAGCATTTTATGAAGAAATCCCGTTTCCAAAGAAGGCCCCAAAGAGGACAAAATATCCACTTGCAAACTTTACGAACAGGGTGTTTCCAAACTGCTCTATGAATTGAAAGGTTAAAACTCTGTGAGTTGAATGCACGCATCACAAAGAAATTTCTGAGAATGATTCTGTCTAGTTTTTATACGAAGTTATTTCCTTTTCTTCCTTTGGCCTCAATACGCTTGAAATCCCCACCTGCAAATTCCACAAAAAGAATGTGTCAAATCTGCTCTGCCTAAAGAAAAGTTCAACTCTGTGTGTTGAATACATACAACACAAATAAGTTACTGAGAATTCTTCTGTGTAGCACTATATGAAGAAAACCCGTTTCCAAAGCAGGCCTCCAAGAGGACAAAATATCCACTTGCAGACTTTACAAACAGAATGTTTCCAAACCTCTCTATGAAAAGAAGGGTTAAACTCTGTGCGTTGAACGCACACATCACAAAGTGGTTTCTGAGAATGTTTCTGGGTAGTTTTTACTCGAAGATATTTCCGTTTCTAGCGTTGGCCCCATAGCGCTGGAAATCTCCACCTGCAAACTCAACAACAAGAGTGTTTCAAATCTGCTCTGTCTAAAGGAAGGTTCAACTCTGTGAGTTGAATACACACTACACAAAGAAGTTACTGAGAATTCTTCTGTATAGTGTTATAAGAATAAATCCCGTTTTCAACAAACGCCTCAATGAGGTCTAAATATCCACTTGCAGACTTTTCAAACAGAGTGTTTCCACACTGCTCAATCAAAAGAAAGTTTAAATTCTGTGAGTTGAATGCACACATCACAAAGTAGTTTCTGAGAATTATTCTGTGTGGTTTTTGTGCGAAGATATTTCCTTTTCTACCATTGGCCTGAAAGCCCTTGAAATCTCCACCTGCAAATTCCACAAATAGAGTGTTTCTAGTCTGCTCTGTCTAAAGGAAGGTTCAACTCTGTGAGTTGAATACACACAACACAAAGACGTTACTGAGAATTCTTCTGCCTAGCATTATATGAAGAAATCCCGTTTCCAACGAAGGCCTCAATGAGGTCCAAATATCCACCTGCAGACTTTACAAACAGAGTGTTTCCAGGCTTCTCTATGAAAACAAAGGTTAAACTCTGTGAGTTGAACGCACACATCACTGAGGAGTTTCTGAGAATGAATGTGTCTAGTTTTTGTACGAAGGTATTCCCTTTTCTACCATTGGCCTCAAAGCGCTTAACATCTCCACCTGCAAATTCCACAAAAAGAGTGTTTGAAACCTGCTCTGTCTAAAGGAAGGTTCAACTCTGTGAGTTGAATACACACAACACAGAGAAGTTACTGAGAATTCTTCTGTCTAGCATTATATGAAGAAATCCCGTTTCCAACGAAGGCCTCAATGTGGTCCAAATATGCTCTTGCAGAGTTTACAAACAGTGTTTCCAAACTGCTCTACGAAAAGAAAAGTTAAACTCTGTCAGTTGAACGCGCACATCACAAAGTAATTTCTGAGAATGATTCTGTCTAGTTTTTCCACGAAGATATTTCCTTTTCTACCGTCGGCCTCAAAGCGGATGAAATCTCCACCTGCAAATTCCACAAAAAGAGAATATCAAATACGCTTTGCCTAACGAAAGTTCAACTCTGTGAGTTGAATACACGCAACACTAAGAAGTTACTGAGAATTCTTCTGTCTAGCATTATATGAAGAAATCCCGTTTCCAACGAAGTACTCAATGAGGTCAAAATATCCACTTGCACACTTTACAAATAGAGAGTTTCAAAACTGCTCTAGGAAAAGAAAGGTTAAACTCTGTGAGTTGAATGCACACATCACAATGTAGTTTCTGAGAATGATTCTGTCTAGTTTTTATATGAAGACATTCCATTTTCCGCCAGTGGCCTCAAAGAGCTTGAAATCTCCACCTGCAAGTTCCACAAAAACAGTGTTTCAAACCTGCTCTCTCTAAAGGAAGGTTCAACTCTGTGTTTTGAATACACACAACACAAAGAAGTTACTGAGAATTCTTCTGTGTAGCACTATATGAAGAAAACCCGTTTCCAAAGCAGGCCTCCAAGAGGACAAAATATCCACTTGCAGACTTTACAAACAGAGTGTTTCCAAAATTCTGTATGAAAAGAAGGGTTAAACTCTGTGAGTTGAACGCATACTTCACAAAGTATTTTCTGAGAATATTTCTGGGTAGCTTTTACACGAAGATATTTCCTTTTCTACCATTGGCCTCTAAGCGCTTGAAATCTCCACCTGCCAATTCAACAAAAAGAGTGTTTCAAATCTGCTCTGTCTAAAGGAAGGTTCAACTCTGTGAGATGAATACACACAACACAAAGCAGTTACTGAGAATTCTTCTGTCTAGCATTATATGAAGAAATCCCGCTTCCAATGAAGGCTTCAATGAGGTCCAAATATCCACATGCAGACTTTTCAAACAGAGGGTTTCGAAACTGTTCAGCCAAAAGAAAGGTGAAACTCTGTGAGTTGAATGCACACCTCAAAAGTAGTTCCTGAGAGTGATTCTGTCTAGTTTTTATACGAAGATATTTCCTTTTCTACCATTGGCCTCAAAGCGCTTGAAATCTCCACGTGCAAATTCCACAAAAAGAGTATGTCAAATCTGCTTTCTCTAAAGGAAAGTTCAACTCTGTGAGTTGAATACACGGAACACTAAGAAGTTACTGGGAATTCTTCTGTCTAGCACTATATGAAGAAATCCCGTTTCCAACGAAGGCCTGAAAGAGGTCAAAATATCCACTTGCAGACTTTACAAACAGAGTGTTTCCAAACTGCTCTATGAAAAGAAAGGTTAAACTCTGTGAGTTGAACGCACACATCACAAAGTAGTTTCTGACAATGATTCTGTCTTGTTTCTATACGAAGATATTTCCTTTTCTACCATTGGCCTAAAAGCACTTGAAATCTCCGCCTGAAATTAAACAGAAAGAGTGTGTCAAATCTGCTCTGTGTAAAGGAAGCTTCAACTCTGCGAGTTGAATGCACACAACAGAGAGAAGTTAATGAGAATGCTTCTGCCTAGCATTTTATGAGGAAATCCCGTTTCCAAAGAAGGCCCCAAAGAGGACAAAATATCCACTTGCAAACTTTACGAACAGGGTGTTTCCAAACTGCTCTATGAATAGAAAGGTTAAAACTCTGTGAGTTGAACGCACGCATCACAAAGAAATTTCTGAGAATGATTCTGTCTAGTTTTTATACGAAGTTATTTCCTTTTCTTCCTTTGGCCTCAATACGCTTGAAATCCCCACCTGCAAATTCCACAAAAAGAATGTTTCAAATCTGCTCTGCCTAAAGAAAAGTTCAACTCTGTGTGTTGAATACATACAACACAAATAAGTTACTGAGAATTCTTCTGTGTAGCACTATATGAAGAAAACCCGTTTCCAAAGCAGGCCTCCAAGAGGACAAAATATCCACTTGCAGACTTTACAAACAGAATGTTTCCAAACCTCTCTATGAAAAGAAGGGTTAAACTCTGTGCGTTGAACGCACACATCACAAAGTGGTTTCTGAGAATGTTTCTGGGTAGTTTTTACTCGAAGATATTTCCGTTTCTAGCGTTGGCCCCATAGCGCTGGAAATCTCCACCTGCAAACTCAACAACAAGAGTGTTTCAAATCTGCTCTGTCTAAAGGAAGGTTCAACTCTGTGAGTTGAATACACACTACACAAAGAAGTTACTGAGAATTCTTCTGTATAGTGTCATAAGAATAAATCCCGTTTTCAACAAACGCCTCAATGAGGTCTAAATATCCACTTGCAGACTTTTCAAACAGAGTGTTTCCACACTGCTCAATCAAAAGAAAGTTTAAATTCTGTGAGTTGAATGCACACATCACAAAGTAGTTTCTGAGAATTATTCTGTCTGGTTTTTGTGCGAAGATATTTCCTTTTCTACCATTGGCCTGAAAGCCCTTGAAATCTCCACCTGCAAATTCCACAAATAGAGTGTTTCTAGTCTGCTCTGTCTAAAGGAAGGTTCAACTCTGTGAGTTGAATACACACAACACAAAGACGTTACTGAGAATTCTTCTGCCTAGCATTATATGAAGAAATCCCGTTTCCAACGAAGGCCTCAATGAGGTCCAAATATCCACCTGCAGACTTTACAAACAGAGTGTTTCCAGGCTTCTCTATGAAAACAAAGGTTAAACTCTGTGAGTTGAACGCACACATCACTGAGGAGTTTCTGAGAATGAATGTGTCTAGTTTTTGTACGAAGGTATTCCCTTTTCTACCATTGGCCTCAAAGCGCTTAACGTCTCCACCTGCAAATTCCACAAAAAGAGTGTTTGAAACCTGCTCTGTCTAAAGGAAGGTTCAACTCTGTGAGTTGAATACACACAACACAGAGAAGTTACTGAGAATTCTTCTGTCTAGCATTATATGAAGAAATCCCGTTTCCAACGAAGGCCTCAATGTGGTCCAAATATGCTCTTGCAGAGTTTACAAACAGTGTTTCCAAACTGCTCTACGAAAAGAAAAGTTAAACTCTGTCAGTTGAACGCGCACATCACAAAGTAATTTCTGAGAATGATTCTGTCTAGTTTTTCCACGAAGATATTTCCTTTTCTACCGTCGGCCTCAAAGCGGATGAAATCTCCACCTGCAAATTCCACCAAAAGAGAATATCAAATACGCTTTGCCTAACGAAAGTTCAACTCTGTGAGTTGAATACACGCAACACTAAGAAGTTACTGAGAATTCTTCTGTCTAGCATGATATGAAGAAATCCCGTTTCCAACGAAGTACTCAATGAGGTCAAAATATCCACTTGCACACTTTACAAATAGAGAGTTTCAAAACTGCTCTAGGAAAAGAAAGGTTAAACTCTGTGAGTTGAATGCACACATCACAATGTAGTTTCTGAGAATGATTCTGTCTAGTTTTTATATGAAGACATTCCATTTTCCGCCAGTGGCCTCAAAGAGCTTGAAATCTCCACCTGCAAATTCCACAAAAACAGTGTTTCAAACCTGCTCTCTCTAAAGGAAGTTTCAACTCTGTGTTTTGAATACACACAACACAAAGAAGTTACTGAGAATTCTTCTGTGTAGCACTATATGAAGAAAACCCGTTTCCAAAGCAGGCCTCCAAGAGGACAAAATATCCACTTGCAGACTTTACAAACAGAGTGTTTCCAAACTTCTGTATGAAAAGAAGGGTTAAACTCTGTGAGTTGAACGCATACATCACAAAGTATTTTCTGAGAATATTTCTGGGTAGCTTTTACACGAAGATATTTCCTTTTCTACCATTGGCCTCTAAGCGCTTGAAATCTCCACCTGCCAATTCAACAAAAAGAGTGTTTCAAATCTGCTCTGTCTGAAGGAAGGTTCAACTCCGTGAGATGAATACACACAACACAAAGCAGTTACTGAGAATTCTTCTGTCTAGCATTATATGAAGAAATCCCGCTTCCAATGAAGGCTTCAATGAGGTCCAAATATCCACTTGCAGACTTTTCAAACAGAGTGTTTCCAAACTGCTCAGCCAAAAGAAAGGTGAAACTCTGTGAGTTGAATGCACACCTCAAAAGTAGTTCCTGAGAGTGATTCTGTCTACTTTTTATACGAAGATATTTCCTTTTCTACCATTGGCCTCAAAGCGCTTGAAATCTCCACGTGCAAATTCCACAAAAAGAGTATGTCAAATCTGCTTTCTCTAAAGGAAAGTTCAACTCTGTGAGTTGAATACACGGAACACTAAGAAGTTACTGGGAATTCTTCTGTCTAGCATTATATGAAGAAATCCCGTTTCCAATGAAGGCCTGAAAGAGGTCAAAATATCCACTTGCAGACTTTACAAACAGAGTGTTTCCAAACTGCTCTATGAAAAGAAAGGTTAAACTCTGTGAGTTGAACGCACAGATCACAAAGTAGTTTCTGACAATGATTCTGTCTTGTTTCTATACGAAGATATTTCCTTTTCTACCATTGGCCTAAAAGCACTTGAAATCTCCGCCTGAAATTCCACAGAAAGAGTGTGTCAAATCTGCTCTGTGTAAAGGAAGCTTCAACTCTGCGAGTTGAATGCACACAACAGAGAGAAGTTAATGAGAATTCTTCTGCCTAGCATTTTATGAAGAAATCCCGTTTCCAAAGAAGGCCCCAAAGAGGACAAAATATCCACTTGCAAACTTTACGAACAGGGTGTTTCCAAACTGCTCTATGAATAGAAAGGTTAAAACTCTGTGAGTTGAATGCACGCATCACAAAGAAATTTCTGAGAATGATTCTGTCTAGTTTTTATACGAAGTTATTTCCTTTTCTTCCTTTGGCCTCAATACGCTTGAAATCCCCACCTGCAAATTCCACAAAAAGAATGTTTCAAATCTGCTCTGCCTAAAGAAAAGTTCAACTCTGTGTGTTGAATACATACAACACAAATAAGTTACTGAGAATTCTTCTGTGTAGCACTATATGAAGAAAACCCGTTTCCAAAGCAGGCCTCCAAGAGGACAAAATATCCACTTGCAGACTTTACAAACAGAATGTTTCCAAACCTCTCTATGAAAAGAAGGGTTAAACTCTGTGCGTTGAACGCACACATCACAAAGGGGTTTCTGAGAATGTTTCTGGGTAGTTTTTACTCGAAGATATTTCCGTTTCTACCGTTGGCCCCATAGCGCTGGAAATCTCCACCTGCAAACTCAACAAAAAGAGTGTTTCAAATCTGCTCTGTCTAAAGGAAGGTTCAACTCTGTGAGTTGAATACACACTACACAAAGAAGTTACTGAGAATTCTTCTGTATAGTGTTATAAGAATAAATCCCGTTTTCAACAAACGCCTCAATGAGGTCTAAATATCCACTTGCAGACTTTTCAAACAGAGTGTTTCCACACTGCTCAATCAAAAGAAAGTTTAAATTCTGTGAGTTGAATGCACACATCACAAAGTAGTTTCTGAGAATTATTCTGTCTGGTTTTTGTGCGAAGATATTTCCTTTTCTACCATTGGCCTGAAAGCCCTTGAAATCTCCACCTGCAAATTCCACAAATAGAGTGTTTCTAGTCTGCTCTGTCTAAAGGAAGGTTCAACTCTGTGAGTTGAATACACACAACACAAAGACGTTACTGAGAATTCTTCTGCCTAGCATTATATGAAGAAATCCCGTTTCCAACGAAGGCCTCAATGAGGTCCAAATATCCACCTGCAGACTTTACAAACAGAGTGTTTCCAGGCTTCTCTATGAAAACAAAGGTTAAACTCTGTGAGTTGAACGCACACATCACTGAGGAGTTTCTGAGAATGAATGTGTCTAGTTTTTGTACGAAGGTATTCCCTTTTCTACCATTGGCCTCAAAGCGCTTAACATCTCCACCTGCAAATTCCACAAAAAGAGTGTTTGAAACCTGCTCTGTCTAAAGGAAGGTTCAACTCTGTGAGTTGAATACACACAACACAGAGAAGTTACTGAGAATTCTTCTGTCTAGCATTATATGAAGAAATCCCGTTTCCAACGAAGGCCTCAATGTGGTCCAAATATGCTCTTGCAGAGTTTACAAACAGTGTTTCCAAACTGCTCTACGAAAAGAAAAGTTAAACTCTGTCAGTTGAACGCGCACATCACAAAGTAATTTCTGAGAATGATTCTGTCTAGTTTTTCCACGAAGATATTTCCTTTTCTACCGTCGGCCTCAAAGCGGATGAAATCTCCACCTGCAAATTCCACCAAAAGAGAATATCAAATACGCTTTGCCTAACGAAAGTTCAACTCTGTGAGTTGAATACACGCAACACTAAGAAGTTACTGAGAATTCTTCTGTCTAGCATTATATGAAGAAATCCCGTTTCCAACGAAGTACTCAATGAGGTCAAAATATCCACTTGCACACTTTACAAATAGAGAGTTTCAAAACTGCTCTAGGAAAAGAAAGGTTAAACTCTGTGAGTTGAATGCACACATCACAATGTAGTTTCTGAGAATGATTCTGTCTAGTTTTTATATGAAGACATTCCATTTTCCGCCAGTGGCCTCAAAGAGCTTGAAATCTCCACCTGCAAATTCCACAAAAACAGTGTTTCAAACCTGCTCTCTCTAAAGGAAGGTTCAACTCTGTGTTTTGAATACACACAACACAAAGAAGTTACTGAGAATTCTTCTGTGTAGCACTATATGAAGAAAACCCGTTTCCAAAGCAGGCCTCCAAGAGGACAAAATATCCACTTGCAGACTTTACAAACAGAGTGTTTCCAAACTTCTGTATGAAAAGAAGGGTTAAACTCTGTGAGTTGAACGCATACATCACAAAGTATTTTCTGAGAATATTTCTGGGTAGCTTTTACACGAAGATATTTCCTTTTCTACCATTGGCCTCTAAGCGCTTGAAATCTCCACCTGCCAATTCAACAAAAAGAGTGTTTCAAATCTGCTCTGTCTAAAGGAAGGTTCAACTCTGTGAGATGAATACACACAACACAAAGCAGTTACTGGGAATTCTTCTGTCTAGCATTATATGAAGAAATCCCGCTTCCAATGAAGGCTTCAATGAGGTCCAAATATCCACATGCAGACTTTTCAAACAGAGGGTTTCGAAACTGTTCAGCCAAAAGAAAGGTGAAACTCTGTGAGTTGAATGCACACATCAAAAGTAGTTCCTGAGAGTGATTCTGTCTAGTTTTTATACGAAGATATTTCCTTTTCTACCATTGGCCTCAAAGCGCTTGAAATCTCCACGTGCAAATTCCACAAAAAGAGTATGTCAAATCTGCTTTCTCTAAAGGAAAGTTCAACTCTGTGAGTTGAATACACGGAACACTAAGAAGTTACTGGGAATTCTTCTGTCTAGCACTATATGAAGAAATCCCGTTTCCAACGAAGGCCTGAAAGAGGTCAAAATATCCACTTGCAGACTTTACAAACAGAGTGTTTCCAAACTGCTCTATGAAAAGAAAGGTTAAACTCTGTGAGTTGAACGCACACATCACAAAGTAGTTTCTGACAATGATTCTGTCTTGTTTCTATACGAAGATATTTCCTTTTCTACCATTGGCCTAAAAGCACTTGAAATCTCCGCCTGAAATTAAACAGAAAGAGTGTGTCAAATCTGCTCTGTGTAAAGGAAGCTTCAACTCTGCGAGTTGAATGCACACAACAGAGAGAAGTTAATGAGAATGCTTCTGCCTAGCATTTTATGAGGAAATCCCGTTTCCAAAGAAGGCCCCAAAGAGGACAAAATATCCACTTGCAAACTTTACGAACAGGGTGTTTCCAAACTGCTCTATGAATAGAAAGGTTAAAACTCTGTGAGTTGAACGCACGCATCACAAAGAAATTTCTGAGAATGATTCTGTCTAGTTTTTATACGAAGTTATTTCCTTTTCTTCCTTTGGCCTCAATACGCTTGAAATCCCCACCTGCAAATTCCACAAAAAGAATGTTTCAAATCTGCTCTGCCTAAAGAAAAGTTCAACTCTGTGTGTTGAATACATACAACACAAATAAGTTACTGAGAATTCTTCTGTGTAGCACTATATGAAGAAAACCCGTTTCCAAAGCAGGCCTCCAAGAGGACAAAATATCCACTTGCAGACTTTACAAACAGAATGTTTCCAAACCTCTCTATGAAAAGAAGGGTTAAACTCTGTGCGTTGAACGCACACATCACAAAGTGGTTTCTGAGAATGTTTCTGGGTAGTTTTTACTCGAAGATATTTCTGTTTCTACCGTTGGCCCCATAGCGCTGGAAATCTCCACCTGCAAACTCAACAACAAGAGTGTTTCAAATCTGCTCTGTCTAAAGGAAGGTTCAACTCTGTGAGTTGAATACACACTACACAAAGAAGTTACTGAGAATTCTTCTGTATAGTGTTATAAGAATAAATCCCGTTTTCAACAAACGCCTCAATGAGGTCTAAATATCCACTTGCAGACTTTTCAAACAGAGTGTTTCCACACTGCTCAATCAAAAGAAAGTTTAAATTCTGTGAGTTGAATGCACACATCACAAAGTAGTTTCTGAGAATTATTCTGTGTGGTTTTTGTGCGAAGATATTTCCTTTTCTACCATTGGCCTGAAAGCCCTTGAAATCTCCACCTGCAAATTCCACAAATAGAGTGTTTCTAGTCTGCTCTGTCTAAAGGAAGGTTCAACTCTGTGAGTTGAATACACACAACACAAAGACGTTACTGAGAATTCTTCTGCCTAGCATTATATGAAGAAATCCCGTTTCCAACGAAGGCCTCAATGAGGTCCAAATATCCACCTGCAGACTTTACAAACAGAGTGTTTCCAGGCTTCTCTATGAAAACAAAGGTTAAACTCTGTGAGTTGAACGCACACATCACTGAGGAGTTTCTGAGAATGAATGTGTCTAGTTTTTGTACGAAGGTATTCCCTTTTCTACCATTGGCCTCAAAGCGCTTAACATCTCCACCTGCAAATTCCACAAAAAGAGTGTTTGAAACCTGCTCTGTCTAAAGGAAGGTTCAACTCTGTGAGCTGAATACACACAACACAGAGAAGTTACTGAGAATTCTTCTGTCTAGCATTATATGAAGAAATCCCGTTTCCAACGAAGGCCTCAATGTGGTCCAAATATGCTCTTGCAGAGTTTACAAACAGTGTTTCCAAACTGCTCTACGAAAAGAAAAGTTAAACTCTGTCAGTTGAACGCGCACATCACAAAGTAATTTCTGAGAATGATTCTGTCTAGTTTTTCCACGAAGATATTTCCTTTTCTACCGTCGGCCTCAAAGCGGATGAAATCTCCACCTGCAAATTCCACCAAAAGAGAATATCAAATACGCTTTGCCTAACGAAAGTTCAACTCTGTGAGTTGAATACACGCAACACTAAGAAGTTACTGAGAATTCTTCTGTCTAGCATTATATGAAGAAATCCCGTTTCCAACGAAGTACTCAATGAGGTCAAAATATCCACTTGCACACTTTACAAATAGAGAGTTTCAAAACTGCTCTAGGAAAAGAAAGGTTAAACTCTGTGAGTTGAATGCACACATCACAATGTAGTTTCTGAGAATGATTCTGTCTAGTTTTTATATGAAGACATTCCATTTTCCGCCAGTGGCCTCAAAGAGCTTGAAATCTCCACCTGCAAATTCCACAAAAACAGTGTTTCAAACCTGCTCTCTCTAAAGGAAGGTTCAACTCTGTGTTTTGAATACACACAACACAAAGAAGTTACTGAGAATTCTTCTGTGTAGCACTATATGAAGAAAACCCGTTTCCAAAGCAGGCCTCCAAGAGGACAAAATATCCACTTGCAGACTTTACAAACAGAGTGTTTCCAAACTTCTGTATGAAAAGAAGGGTTAAACTCTGTGAGTTGAACGCATACATCACAAAGTATTTTCTGAGAATATTTCTGGGTAGCTTTTACACGAAGATATTTCCTTTTCTACCATTGGCCTCTAAGCGCTTGAAATCTCCACCTGCCAATTCAACAAAAAGAGTGTTTCAAATCTGCTCTGTCTAAAGGAAGGTTCAACTCCGTGAGATGAATACACACAACACAAAGCAGTTACTGGGAATTCTTCTGTCTAGCATTATATGAAGAAATCCCGCTTCCAATGAAGGCTTCAATGAGGTCCAAATATCCACATGCAGACTTTTCAAACAGAGGGTTTCGAAACTGTTCAGCCAAAAGAAAGGTGAAACTCTGTGAGTTGAATGCACACATCAAAAGTAGTTCCTGAGAGTGATTCTGTCTAGTTTTTATACGAAGATATTTCCTTTTCTACCATTGGCCTCAAAGCGCTTGAAATCTCCACGTGCAAATTCCACAAAAAGAGTATGTCAAATCTGCTTTCTCTAAAGGAAAGTTCAACTCTGTGAGTTGAATACACGGAACACTAAGAAGTTACTGGGAATTCTTCTGTCTAGCATTATATGAAGAAATCCCGTTTCCAATGAAGGCCTGAAAGAGGTCAAAATATCCACTTGCAGACTTTACAAACAGAGTGTTTCCAAACTGCTCTATGAAAAGAAAGGTTAAACTCTGTGAGTTGAACGCACACATCACAAAGTAGTTTCTGACAATGATTCTGTCTTGTTTCTATACGAAGATATTTCCTTTTCTACCATTGGCCTAAAAGCACTTGAAATCTCCGCCTGAAATTCCACAGAAAGAGTGTGTCAAATCTGCTCTGTGTAAAGGAAGCTTCAACTCTGCGAGTTGAATGCACACAACAGAGAGAAGTTAATGAGAATTCTTCTGCCTAGCATTTTATGAAGAAATCCCGTTTCCAAAGAAGGCCCCAAAGAGGACAAAATATCCACTTGCAAACTTTACGAACAGGGTGTTTCCAAACTGCTCTATGAATAGAAAGGTTAAAACTCTGTGAGTTGAATGCACGCATCACAAATAAATTTCTGAGAATGATTCTGTTTAGTTTTTATACGAAGTTATTTCCTTTTCTTCCTTTGGCCTCAATACGCTTGAAATCCCCACCTGCAAATTCCACAAAAAGAATGTTTCAAATCTGCTCTGCCTAAAGAAAAGTTCAACTCTGTGTGTTGAATACATACAACACAAATAAGTTACTGAGAATTCTTCTGTGTAGCACTATATGAAGAAAACCCGTTTCCAAAGCAGGCCTCCAAGAGGACAAAATATCCACTTGCAGACTTTACAAACAGAATGTTTCCAAACCTCTCTATGAAAAGAAGGGTTAAACTCTGTGCGTTGAACGCACACATCACAAAGGGGTTTCTGAGAATGTTTCTGGGTAGTTTTTACTCGAAGATATTTCCGTTTCTACCGTTGGCCCCATAGCGCTGGAAATCTCCACCTGCAAACTCAACAAAAAGAGTGTTTCAAATCTGCTCTGTCTAAAGGAAGGTTCAACTCTGTGAGTTGAATACACACTACACAAAGAAGTTACTGAGAATTCTTCTGTATAGTGTTATAAGAATAAATCCCGTTTTCAACAAACGCCTCAATGAGGTCTAAATATCCACTTGCAGACTTTTCAAACAGAGTGTTTCCACACTGCTCAATCAAAAGAAAGTTTAAATTCTGTGAGTTGAATGCACACATCACAAAGTAGTTTCTGAGAATTATTCTGTCTGGTTTTTGTGCGAAGATATTTCCTTTTCTACCATTGGCCTGAAAGCCCTTGAAATCTCCACCTGCAAATTCCACAAATAGAGTGTTTCTAGTCTGCTCTGTCTAAAGGAAGGTTCAACTCTGTGAGTTGAATACACACAACACAAAGACGTTACTGAGAATTCTTCTGCCTAGCATTATATGAAGAAATCCCGTTTCCAACGAAGGCCTCAATGAGGTCCAAATATCCACCTGCAGACTTTACAAACAGAGTGTTTCCAGGCTTCTCTATGAAAACAAAGGTTAAACTCTGTGAGTTGAACGCACACATCACTGAGGAGTTTCTGAGAATGAATGTGTCTAGTTTTTGTACGAAGGTATTCCCTTTTCTACCATTGGCCTCAAAGCGCTTAACATCTCCACCTGCAAATTCCACAAAAAGAGTGTTTGAAACCTGCTCTGTCTAAAGGAAGGTTCAACTCTGTGAGTTGAATACACACAACACAGAGAAGTTACTGAGAATTCTTCTGTCTAGCATTATATGAAGAAATCCCGTTTCCAACGAAGGCCTCAATGTGGTCCAAATATGCTCTTGCAGAGTTTACAAACAGTGTTTCCAAACTGCTCGACGAAAAGAAAAGTTAAACTCTGTCAGTTGAACGCGCACATCACAAAGTAATTTCTGAGAATGATTCTGTCTAGTTTTTCCACGAAGATATTTCCTTTTCTACCGTCGGCCTCAAAGCGGATGAAATCTCCACCTGCAAATTCCACCAAAAGAGAATATCAAATACGCTTTGCCTAACGAAAGTTCAACTCTGTGAGTTGAATACACGCAACACTAAGAAGTTACTGAGAATTCTTCTGTCTAGCATTATATGAAGAAATCCCGTTTCCAACGAAGTACTCAATGAGGTCAAAATATCCACTTGCACACTTTACAAATAGAGAGTTTCAAAACTGCTCTAGGAAAAGAAAGGTTAAACTCTGTGAGTTGAATGCACACATCACAATGTAGTTTCTGAGAATGATTCTGTCTAGTTTTTATATGAAGACATTCCATTTTCCGCCAGTGGCCTCAAAGAGCTTGAAATCTCCACCTGCAAATTCCACAAAAACAGTGTTTCAAACCTGCTCTCTCTAAAGGAAGGTTCAACTCTGTGTTTTGAATACACACAACACAAAGAAGTTACTGAGAATTCTTCTGTGTAGCACTATATGAAGAAAACCCGTTTCCAAAGCAGGCCTCCAAGAGGACAAAATATCCACTTGCAGACTTTACAAACAGAGTGTTTCCAAACTTCTGTATGAAAAGAAGGGTTAAACTCTGTGAGTTGAACGCATACATCACAAAGTATTTTCTGAGAATATTTCTGGGTAGCTTTTACACGAAGATATTTCCTTTTCTACCATTGGCCTCTAAGCGCTTGAAATCTCCACCTGCCAATTCAACAAAAAGAGTGTTTCAAATCTGCTCTGTCTAAAGGAAGGTTCAACTCTGTGAGATGAATACACACAACACAAAGCAGTTACTGGGAATTCTTCTGTCTAGCATTATATGAAGAAATCCCGCTTCCAATGAAGGCTTCAATGAGGTCCAAATATCCACATGCAGACTTTTCAAACAGAGGGTTTCGAAACTGTTCAGCCAAAAGAAAGGTGAAACTCTGTGAGTTGAATGCACACATCAAAAGTAGTTCCTGAGAGTGATTCTGTCTAGTTTTTATACGAAGATATTTCCTTTTCTACCATTGGCCTCAAAGCGCTTGAAATCTCCACGTGCAAATTCCACAAAAAGAGTATGTCAAATCTGCTTTCTCTAAAGGAAAGTTCAACTCTGTGAGTTGAATACACGGAACACTAAGAAGTTACTGGGAATTCTTCTGTCTAGCACTATATGAAGAAATCCCGTTTCCAACGAAGGCCTGAAAGAGGTCAAAATATCCACTTGCAGACTTTACAAACAGAGTGTTTCCAAACTGCTCTATGAAAAGAAAGGTTAAACTCTGTGAGTTGAACGCACACATCACAAAGTAGTTTCTGACAATGATTCTGTCTTGTTTCTATACGAAGATATTTCCTTTTCTACCATTGGCCTAAAAGCACTTGAAATCTCCGCCTGAAATTAAACAGAAAGAGTGTGTCAAATCTGCTCTGTGTAAAGGAAGCTTCAACTCTGCGAGTTGAATGCACACAACAGAGAGAAGTTAATGAGAATGCTTCTGCCTAGCATTTTATGAGGAAATCCCGTTTCCAAAGAAGGCCCCAAAGAGGACAAAATATCCACTTGCAAACTTTACGAACAGGGTGTTTCCAAACTGCTCTATGAATAGAAAGGTTAAAACTCTGTGAGTTGAACGCACGCATCACAAAGAAATTTCTGAGAATGATTCTGTCTAGTTTTTATACGAAGTTATTTCCTTTTCTTCCTTTGGCCTCAATACGCTTGAAATCCCCACCTGCAAATTCCACAAAAAGAATGTTTCAAATCTGCTCTGCCTAAAGAAAAGTTCAACTCTGTGTGTTGAATACATACAACACAAATAAGTTACTGAGAATTCTTCTGTGTAGCACTATATGAAGAAAACCCGTTTCCAAAGCAGGCCTCCAAGAGGACAAAATATCCACTTGCAGACTTTACAAACAGAATGTTTCCAAACCTCTCTATGAAAAGAAGGGTTAAACTCTGTGCGTTGAACGCACACATCACAAAGTGGTTTCTGAGAATGTTTCTGGGTAGTTTTTACTCGAAGATATTTCTGTTTCTAGCGTTGGCCCCATAGCGCTGGAAATCTCCACCTGCAAACTCAACAACAAGAGTGTTTCAAATCTGCTCTGTCTAAAGGAAGGTTCAACTCTGTGAGTTGAATACACACTACACAAAGAAGTTACTGAGAATTCTTCTGTATAGTGTTATAAGAATAAATCCCGTTTTCAACAAACGCCTCAATGAGGTCTAAATATCCACTTGCAGACTTTTCAAACAGAGTGTTTCCACACTGCTCAATCAAAAGAAAGTTTAAATTCTGTGAGTTGAATGCACACATCACAAAGTAGTTTCTGAGAATTATTCTGTCTGGTTTTTGTGCGAAGATATTTCCTTTTCTACCATTGGCCTGAAAGCCCTTGAAATCTCCACCTGCAAATTCCACAAATAGAGTGTTTCTAGTCTGCTCTGTCTAAAGGAAGGTTCAACTCTGTGAGTTGAATACACACAACACAAAGACGTTACTGAGAATTCTTCTGCCTAGCATTATATGAAGAAATCCCGTTTCCAACGAAGGCCTCAATGAGGTCCAAATATCCACCTGCAGACTTTACAAACAGAGTGTTTCCAGGCTTCTCTATGAAAACAAAGGTTAAACTCTGTGAGTTGAACGCACACATCACTGAGGAGTTTCTGAGAATGAATGTGTCTAGTTTTTGTACGAAGGTATTCCCTTTTCTACCATTGGCCTCAAAGCGCTTAACATCTCCACCTGCAAATTCCACAAAAAGAGTGTTTGAAACCTGCTCTGTCTAAAGGAAGGTTCAACTCTGTGAGTTGAATACACACAACACAGAGAAGTTACTGAGAATTCTTCTGTCTAGCATTATATGAAGAAATCCCGTTTCCAACGAAGGCCTCAATGTGGTCCAAATATGCTCTTGCAGAGTTTACAAACAGTGTTTCCAAACTGCTCTACGAAAAGAAAAGTTAAACTCTGTCAGTTGAACGCGCACATCACAAAGTAATTTCTGAGAATGATTCTGTCTAGTTTTTCCACGAAGATATTTCCTTTTCTACCGTCGGCCTCAAAGCGGATGAAATCTCCACCTGCAAATTCCACCAAAAGAGAATATCAAATACGCTTTGCCTAACGAAAGTTCAACTCTGTGAGTTGAATACACGCAACACTAAGAAGTTACTGAGAATTCTTCTGTCTAGCATTATATGAAGAAATCCCGTTTCCAACGAAGTACTCAATGAGGTCAAAATATCCACTTGCACACTTTACAAATAGAGAGTTTCAAAACTGCTCTAGGAAAAGAAAGGTTAAACTCTGTGAGTTGAATGCACACATCACAATGTAGTTTCTGAGAATGATTCTGTCTAGTTTTTATATGAAGACATTCCATTTTCCGCCAGTGGCCTCAAAGAGCTTGAAATCTCCACCTGCAAATTCCACAAAAACAGTGTTTCAAACCTGCTCTCTCTAAAGGAAGGTTCAACTCTGTGTTTTGAATACACACAACACAAAGAAGTTACTGAGAATTCTTCTGTGTAGCACTATATGAAGAAAACCCGTTTCCAAAGCAGGCCTCCAAGAGGACAAAATATCCACTTGCAGACTTTACAAACAGAGTGTTTCCAAACTTCTGTATGAAAAGAAGGGTTAAACTCTGTGAGTTGAACGCATACATCACAAAGTATTTTCTGAGAATATTTCTGGGTAGCTTTTACACGAAGATATTTCCTTTTCTACCATTGGCCTCTAAGCGCTTGAAATCTCCACCTGCCAATTCAACAAAAAGAGTGTTTCAAATCTGCTCTGTCTAAAGGAAGGTTCAACTCTGTGAGATGAATACACACAACACAAAGCAGTTACTGGGAATTCTTCTGTCTAGCATTATATGAAGAAATCCCGCTTCCAATGAAGGCTTCAATGAGGTCCAAATATCCACATGCAGACTTTTCAAACAGAGGGTTTCGAAACTGTTCAGCCAAAAGAAAGGTGAAACTCTGTGAGTTGAATGCACACCTCAAAAGTAGTTCCTGAGAGTGATTCTGTCTAGTTTTTATACGAAGATATTTCCTTTTCTACCATTGGCCTCAAAGCGCTTGAAATCTCCACGTGCAAATTCCACAAAAAGAGTATGTCAAATCTGCTTTCTCTAAAGGAAAGTTCAACTCTGTGAGTTGAATACACGGAACACTAAGAAGTTACTGGGAATTCTTCTGTCTAGCACTATATGAAGAAATCCCGTTTCCAACGAAGGCCTGAAAGAGGTCAAAATATCCACTTGCAGACTTTACAAACAGAGTGTTTCCAAACTGCTCTATGAAAAGAAAGGTTAAACTCTGTGAGTTGAACGCACACATCACAAAGTAGTTTCTGACAATGATTCTGTCTTGTTTCTATACGAAGATATTTCCTTTTCTACCATTGGCCTAAAAGCACTTGAAATCTCCGCCTGAAATTAAACAGAAAGAGTGTGTCAAATCTGCTCTGTGTAAAGGAAGCTTCAACTCTGCGAGTTGAATGCACACAACAGAGAGAAGTTAATGAGAATGCTTCTGCCTAGCATTTTATGAGGAAATCCCGTTTCCAAAGAAGGCCCCAAAGAGGACAAAATATCCACTTGCAAACTTTACGAACAGGGTGTTTCCAAACTGCTCTATGAATAGAAAGGTTAAAACTCTGTGAGTTGAACGCACGCATCACAAAGAAATTTCTGAGAATGATTCTGTCTAGTTTTTATACGAAGTTATTTCCTTTTCTTCCTTTGGCCTCAATACGCTTGAAATCCCCACCTGCAAATTCCACAAAAAGAATGTTTCAAATCTGCTCTGCCTAAAGAAAAGTTCAACTCTGTGTGTTGAATACATACAACACAAATAAGTTACTGAGAATTCTTCTGTGTAGCACTATATGAAGAAAACCCGTTTCCAAAGCAGGCCTCCAAGAGGACAAAATATCCACTTGCAGACTTTACAAACAGAGTGTTTCCAAACTTCTGTATGAAAAGAAGGGTTAAACTCTGTGAGTTGAACGCATACATCACAAAGTATTTTCTGAGAATATTTCTGGGTAGCTTTTACACGAAGATATTTCCTTTTCTACCATTGGCCTCTAAGCGCTTGAAATCTCCACCTGCCAATTCAACAAAAAGAGTGTTTCAAATCTGCTCTGTCTAAAGGAAGGTTCAACTCTGTGAGATGAATACACACAACACAAAGCAGTTACTGGGAATTCTTCTGTCTAGCATTATATGAAGAAATCCCGCTTCCAATGAAGGCTTCAATGAGGTCCAAATATCCACATGCAGACTTTTCAAACAGAGGGTTTCGAAACTGTTCAGCCAAAAGAAAGGTGAAACTCTGTGAGTTGAATGCACACCTCAAAAGTAGTTCCTGAGAGTGATTCTGTCTAGTTTTTATACGAAGATATTTCCTTTTCTACCATTGGCCTCAAAGCGCTTGAAATCTCCACGTGCAAATTCCACAAAAAGAGTATGTCAAATCTGCTTTCTCTAAAGGAAAGTTCAACTCTGTGAGTTGAATACACGGAACACTAAGAAGTTACTGGGAATTCTTCTGTCTAGCACTATATGAAGAAATCCCGTTTCCAACGAAGGCCTGAAAGAGGTCAAAATATCCACTTGCAGACTTTACAAACAGAGTGTTTCCAAACTGCTCTATGAAAAGAAAGGTTAAACTCTGTGAGTTGAACGCACACATCACAAAGTAGTTTCTGACAATGATTCTGTCTTGTTTCTATACGAAGATATTTCCTTTTCTACCATTGGCCTAAAAGCACTTGAAATCTCCGCCTGAAATTAAACAGAAAGAGTGTGTCAAATCTGCTCTGTGTAAAGGAAGCTTCAACTCTGCGAGTTGAATGCACACAACAGAGAGAAGTTAATGAGAATGCTTCTGCCTAGCATTTTATGAGGAAATCCCGTTTCCAAAGAAGGCCCCAAAGAGGACAAAATATCCACTTGCAAACTTTACGAACAGGGTGTTTCCAAACTGCTCTATGAATAGAAAGGTTAAAACTCTGTGAGTTGAACGCACGCATCACAAAGAAATTTCTGAGAATGATTCTGTCTAGTTTTTATACGAAGTTATTTCCTTTTCTTCCTTTGGCCTCAATACGCTTGAAATCCCCACCTGCAAATTCCACAAAAAGAATGTTTCAAATCTGCTCTGCCTAAAGAAAAGTTCAACTCTGTGTGTTGAATACATACAACACAAATAAGTTACTGAGAATTCTTCTGTGTAGCACTATATGAAGAAAACCCGTTTCCAAAGCAGGCCTCCAAGAGGACAAAATATCCACTTGCAGACTTTACAAACAGAATGTTTCCAAACCTCTCTATGAAAAGAAGGGTTAAACTCTGTGCGTTGAACGCACACATCACAAAGTGGTTTCTGAGAATGTTTCTGGGTAGTTTTTACTCGAAGATATTTCCGTTTCTAGCGTTGGCCCCATAGCGCTGGAAATCTCCACCTGCAAACTCAACAACAAGAGTGTTTCAAATCTGCTCTGTCTAAAGGAAGGTTCAACTCTGTGAGTTGAATACACACTACACAAAGAAGTTACTGAGAATTCTTCTGTATAGTGTTATAAGAATAAATCCCGTTTTCAACAAACGCCTCAATGAGGTCTAAATATCCACTTGCAGACTTTTCAAACAGAGTGTTTCCACACTGCTCAATCAAAAGAAAGTTTAAATTCTGTGAGTTGAATGCACACATCACAAAGTAGTTTCTGAGAATTATTCTGTGTGGTTTTTGTGCGAAGATATTTCCTTTTCTACCATTGGCCTGAAAGCCCTTGAAATCTCCACCTGCAAATTCCACAAATAGAGTGTTTCTAGTCTGCTCTGTCTAAAGGAAGGTTCAACTCTGTGAGTTGAATACACACAACACAAAGACGTTACTGAGAATTCTTCTGCCTAGCATTATATGAAGAAATCCCGTTTCCAACGAAGGCCTCAATGAGGTCCAAATATCCACCTGCAGACTTTACAAACAGAGTGTTTCCAGGCTTCTCTATGAAAACAAAGGTTAAACTCTGTGAGTTGAACGCACACATCACTGAGGAGTTTCTGAGAATGAATGTGTCTAGTTTTTGTACGAAGGTATTCCCTTTTCTACCATTGGCCTCAAAGCGCTTAACATCTCCACCTGCAAATTCCACAAAAAGAGTGTTTGAAACCTGCTCTGTCTAAAGGATGGTTCAACTCTGTGAGTTGAATACACACAACACAGAGAAGTTACTGAGAATTCTTCTGTCTAGCATTATATGAAGAAATCCCGTTTCCAACGAAGGCCTCAATGTGGTCCAAATATGCTCTTGCAGAGTTTACAAACAGTGTTTCCAAACTGCTCTACGAAAAGAAAAGTTAAACTCTGTCAGTTGAACGCGCACATCACAAAGTAATTTCTGAGAATGATTCTGTCTAGTTTTTCCACGAAGATATTTCCTTTTCTACCGTCGGCCTCAAAGCGGATGAAATCTCCACCTGCAAATTCCACCAAAAGAGAATATCAAATACGCTTTGCCTAACGAAAGTTCAACTCTGTGAGTTGAATACACGCAACACTAAGAAGTTACTGAGAATTCTTCTGTCTAGCATTATATGAAGAAATCCCGTTTCCAACGAAGTACTCAATGAGGTCAAAATATCCACTTGCACACTTTACAAATAGAGAGTTTCAAAACTGCTCTAGGAAAAGAAAGGTTAAACTCTGTGAGTTGAATGCACACATCACAATGTAGTTTCTGAGAATGATTCTGTCTAGTTTTTATATGAAGACATTCCATTTTCCGCCAGTGGCCTCAAAGAGCTTGAAATCTCCACCTGCAAATTCCACAAAAACAGTGTTTCAAACCTGCTCTCTCTAAAGGAAGGTTCAACTCTGTGTTTTGAATACACACAACACAAAGAAGTTACTGAGAATTCTTCTGTGTAGCACTATATGAAGAAAACCCGTTTCCAAAGCAGGCCTCCAAGAGGACAAAATATCCACTTGCAGACTTTACAAACAGAGTGTTTCCAAACTTCTGTATGAAAAGAAGGGTTAAACTCTGTGAGTTGAACGCATACATCACAAAGTATTTTCTGAGAATATTTCTGGGTAGCTTTTACACGAAGATATTTCCTTTTCTACCATTGGCCTCTAAGCGCTTGAAATCTCCACCTGCCAATTCAACAAAAAGAGTGTTTCAAATCTGCTCTGTCTAAAGGAAGGTTCAACTCTGTGAGATGAATACACACAACACAAAGCAGTTACTGGGAATTCTTCTGTCTAGCATTATATGAAGAAATCCCGCTTCCAATGAAGGCTTCAATGAGGTCCAAATATCCACATGCAGACTTTTCAAACAGAGGGTTTCGAAACTGTTCAGCCAAAAGAAAGGTGAAACTCTGTGAGTTGAATGCACACATCAAAAGTAGTTCCTGAGAGTGATTCTGTCTAGTTTTTATACGAAGATATTTCCTTTTCTACCATTGGCCTCAAAGCGCTTGAAATCTCCACGTGCAAATTCCACAAAAAGAGTATGTCAAATCTGCTTTCTCTAAAGGAAAGTTCAACTCTGTGAGTTGAATACACGGAACACTAAGAAGTTACTGGGAATTCTTCTGTCTAGCACTATATGAAGAAATCCCGTTTCCAACGAAGGCCTGAAAGAGGTCAAAATATCCACTTGCAGACTTTACAAACAGAGTGTTTCCAAACTGCTCTATGAAAAGAAAGGTTAAACTCTGTGAGTTGAACGCACACATCACAAAGTAGTTTCTGACAATGATTCTGTCTTGTTTCTATACGAAGATATTTCCTTTTCTACCATTGGAATAAAAGCACTTGAAATCTCCGCCTGAAATTAAACAGAAAGAGTGTGTCAAATCTGCTCTGTGTAAAGGAAGCTTCAACTCTGCGAGTTGAATGCACACAACAGAGAGAAGTTAATGAGAATGCTTCTGCCTAGCATTTTATGAGGAAATCCCGTTTCCAAAGAAGGCCCCAAAGAGGACAAAATATCCACTTGCAAACTTTACGAACAGGGTGTTTCCAAACTGCTCTATGAATAGAAAGGTTAAAACTCTGTGAGTTGAACGCACGCATCACAAAGAAATTTCTGAGAATGATTCTGTCTAGTTTTTATACGAAGTTATTTCCTTTTCTTCCTTTGGCCTCAATACGCTTGAAATCCCCACCTGCAAATTCCACAAAAAGAATGTTTCAAATCTGCTCTGCCTAAAGAAAAGTTCAACTCTGTGTGTTGAATACATACAACACAAATAAGTTACTGAGAATTCTTCTGTGTAGCACTATATGAAGAAAACCCGTTTCCAAAGCAGGCCTCCAAGAGGACAAAATATCCACTTGCAGACTTTACAAACAGAATGTTTCCAAACCTCTCTATGAAAAGAAGGGTTAAACTCTGTGCGTTGAACGCACACATCACAAAGTGGTTTCTGAGAATGTTTCTGGGTAGTTTTTACTCGAAGATATTTCTGTTTCTACCGTTGGCCCCATAGCGCTGGAAATCTCCACCTGCAAACTCAACAACAAGAGTGTTTCAAATCTGCTCTGTCTAAAGGAAGGTTCAACTCTGTGAGTTGAATACACACTACACAAAGAAGTTACTGAGAATTCTTCTGTATAGTGTTATAAGAATAAATCCCGTTTTCAACAAACGCCTCAATGAGGTCTAAATATCCACTTGCAGACTTTTCAAACAGAGTGTTTCCACACTGCTCAATCAAAAGAAAGTTTAAATTCTGTGAGTTGAATGCACACATCACAAAGTAGTTTCTGAGAATTATTCTGTCTGGTTTTTGTGCGAAGATATTTCCTTTTCTACCATTGGCCTGAAAGCCCTTGAAATCTCCACCTGCAAATTCCACAAATAGAGTGTTTCTAGTCTGCTCTGTCTAAAGGAAGGTTCAACTCTGTGAGTTGAATACACACAACACAAAGACGTTACTGAGAATTCTTCTGCCTAGCATTATATGAAGAAATCCCGTTTCCAACGAAGGCCTCAATGAGGTCCAAATATCCACCTGCAGACTTTACAAACAGAGTGTTTCCAGGCTTCTCTATGAAAACAAAGGTTAAACTCTGTGAGTTGAACGCACACATCACTGAGGAGTTTCTGAGAATGAATGTGTCTAGTTTTTGTACGAAGGTATTCCCTTTTCTACCATTGGCCTCAAAGCGCTTAACATCTCCACCTGCAAATTCCACAAAAAGAGTGTTTGAAACCTGCTCTGTCTAAAGGAAGGTTCAACTCTGTGAGTTGAATACACACAACACAGAGAAGTTACTGAGAATTCTTCTGTCTAGCATTATATGAAGAAATCCCGTTTCCAACGAAGGCCTCAATGTGGTCCAAATATGCTCTTGCAGAGTTTACAAACAGTGTTTCCAAACTGCTCTACGAAAAGAAAAGTTAAACTCTGTCAGTTGAACGCGCACATCACAAAGTAATTTCTGAGAATGATTCTGTCTAGTTTTTCCACGAAGATATTTCCTTTTCTACCGTCGGCCTCAAAGCGGATGAAATCTCCACCTGCAAATTCCACCAAAAGAGAATATCAAATACGCTTTGCCTAACGAAAGTTCAACTCTGTGAGTTGAATACACGCAACACTAAGAAGTTACTGAGAATTCTTCTGTCTAGCATTATATGAAGAAATCCCGTTTCCAACGAAGTACTCAATGAGGTCAAAATATCCACTTGCACACTTTACAAATAGAGAGTTTCAAAACTGCTCTAGGAAAAGAAAGGTTAAACTCTGTGAGTTGAATGCACACATCACAATGTAGTTTCTGAGAATGATTCTGTCTAGTTTTTATATGAAGACATTCCATTTTCCGCCAGTGGCCTCAAAGAGCTTGAAATCTCCACCTGCAAATTCCACAAAAACAGTGTTTCAAACCTGCTCTCTCTAAAGGAAGGTTCAACTCTGTGTTTTGAATACACACAACACAAAGAAGTTACTGAGAATTCTTCTGTGTAGCACTATATGAAGAAAACCCGTTTCCAAAGCAGGCCTCCAAGAGGACAAAATATCCACTTGCAGACTTTACAAACAGAGTGTTTCCAAACTTCTGTATGAAAAGAAGGGTTAAACTCTGTGAGTTGAACGCATACATCACAAAGTATTTTCTGAGAATATTTCTGGGTAGCTTTTACACGAAGATATTTCCTTTTCTACCATTGGCCTCTAAGCGCTTGAAATCTCCACCTGCCAATTCAACAAAAAGAGTGTTTCAAATCTGCTCTGTCTAAAGGAAGGTTCAACTCTGTGAGATGAATACACACAACACAAAGCAGTTACTGGGAATTCTTCTGTCTAGCATTATATGAAGAAATCCCGCTTCCAATGAAGGCTTCAATGAGGTCCAAATATCCACATGCAGACTTTTCAAACAGAGGGTTTCGAAACTGTTCAGCCAAAAGAAAGGTGAAACTCTGTGAGTTGAATGCACACCTCAAAAGTAGTTCCTGAGAGTGATTCTGTCTAGTTTTTATACGAAGATATTTCCTTTTCTACCATTGGCCTCAAAGCGCTTGAAATCTCCACGTGCAAATTCCACAAAAAGAGTATGTCAAATCTGCTTTCTCTAAAGGAAAGTTCAACTCTGTGAGTTGAATACACGGAACACTAAGAAGTTACTGGGAATTCTTCTGTCTAGCACTATATGAAGAAATCCCGTTTCCAACGAAGGCCTGAAAGAGGTCAAAATATCCACTTGCAGACTTTACAAACAGAGTGTTTCCAAACTGCTCTATGAAAAGAAAGGTTAAACTCTGTGAGTTGAACGCACACATCACAAAGTAGTTTCTGACAATGATTCTGTCTTGTTTCTATACGAAGATATTTCCTTTTCTACCATTGGCCTAAAAGCACTTGAAATCTCCGCCTGAAATTAAACAGAAAGAGTGTGTCAAATCTGCTCTGTGTAAAGGAAGCTTCAACTCTGCGAGTTGAATGCACACAACAGAGAGAAGTTAATGAGAATGCTTCTGCCTAGCATTTTATGAGGAAATCCCGTTTCCAAAGAAGGCCCCAAAGAGGACAAAATATCCACTTGCAAACTTTACGAACAGGGTGTTTCCAAACTGCTCTATGAATAGAAAGGTTAAAACTCTGTGAGTTGAACGCACGCATCACAAAGAAATTTCTGAGAATGATTCTGTCTAGTTTTTATACGAAGTTATTTCCTTTTCTTCCTTTGGCCTCAATACGCTTGAAATCCCCACCTGCAAATTCCACAAAAAGAATGTTTCAAATCTGCTCTGCCTAAAGAAAAGTTCAACTCTGTGTGTTGAATACATACAACACAAATAAGTTACTGAGAATTCTTCTGTGTAGCACTATATGAAGAAAACCCGTTTCCAAAGCAGGCCTCCAAGAGGACAAAATATCCACTTGCAGACTTTACAAACAGAGTGTTTCCAAACTTCTGTATGAAAAGAAGGGTTAAACTCTGTGAGTTGAACGCATACATCACAAAGTATTTTCTGAGAATATTTCTGGGTAGCTTTTACACGAAGATATTTCCTTTTCTACCATTGGCCTCTAAGCGCTTGAAATCTCCACCTGCCAATTCAACAAAAAGAGTGTTTCAAATCTGCTCTGTCTAAAGGAAGGTTCAACTCTGTGAGATGAATACACACAACACAAAGCAGTTACTGGGAATTCTTCTGTCTAGCATTATATGAAGAAATCCCGCTTCCAATGAAGGCTTCAATGAGGTCCAAATATCCACATGCAGACTTTTCAAACAGAGGGTTTCGAAACTGTTCAGCCAAAAGAAAGGTGAAACTCTGTGAGTTGAATGCACACATCAAAAGTAGTTCCTGAGAGTGATTCTGTCTAGTTTTTATACGAAGATATTTCCTTTTCTACCATTGGCCTCAAAGCGCTTGAAATCTCCACGTGCAAATTCCACAAAAAGAGTATGTCAAATCTGCTTTCTCTAAAGGAAAGTTCAACTCTGTGAGTTGAATACACGGAACACTAAGAAGTTACTGGGAATTCTTCTGTCTAGCACTATTTGAAGAAATCCCGTTTCCAACGAAGGCCTGAAAGAGGTCAAAATATCCACTTGCAGACTTTACAAACAGAGTGTTTCCAAACTGCTCTATGAAAAGAAAGGTTAAACTCTGTGAGTTGAACGCACACATCACAAAGTAGTTTCTGACAATGATTCTGTCTTGTTTCTATACGAAGATATTTCCTTTTCTACCATTGGCCTAAAAGCACTTGAAATCTCCGCCTGAAATTAAACAGAAAGAGTGTGTCAAATCTGCTCTGTGTAAAGGAAGCTTCAACTCTGCGAGTTGAATGCACACAACAGAGAGAAGTTAATGAGAATGCTTCTGCCTAGCATTTTATGAGGAAATCCCGTTTCCAAAGAAGGCCCCAAAGAGGACAAAATATCCACTTGCAAACTTTACGAACAGGGTGTTTCCAAACTGCTCTATGAATAGAAAGGTTAAAACTCTGTGAGTTGAACGCACGCATCACAAAGAAATTTCTGAGAATGATTCTGTCTAGTTTTTATACGAAGTTATTTCCTTTTCTTCCTTTGGCCTCAATACGCTTGAAATCCCCACCTGCAAATTCCACAAAAAGAATGTTTCAAATCTGCTCTGCCTAAAGAAAAGTTCAACTCTGTGTGTTGAATACATACAACACAAATAAGTTACTGAGAATTCTTCTGTGTAGCACTATATGAAGAAAACCCGTTTCCAAAGCAGGCCTCCAAGAGGACAAAATATCCACTTGCAGACTTTACAAACAGAGTGTTTCCAAACTTCTGTATGAAAAGAAGGGTTAAACTCTGTGAGTTGAACGCATACATCACAAAGTATTTTCTGAGAATATTTCTGGGTAGCTTTTACACGAAGATATTTCCTTTTCTACCATTGGCCTCTAAGCGCTTGAAATCTCCACCTGCCAATTCAACAAAAAGAGTGTTTCAAATCTGCTCTGTCTAAAGGAAGGTTCAACTCTGTGAGATGAATACACACAACACAAAGCAGTTACTGGGAATTCTTCTGTCTAGCATTATATGAAGAAATCCCGCTTCCAATGAAGGCTTCAATGAGGTCCAAATATCCACATGCAGACTTTTCAAACAGAGGGTTTCGAAACTGTTCAGCCAAAAGAAAGGTGAAACTCTGTGAGTTGAATGCACACATCAAAAGTAGTTCCTGAGAGTGATTCTGTCTAGTTTTTATACGAAGATATTTCCTTTTCTACCATTGGCCTCAAAGCGCTTGAAATCTCCACGTGCAAATTCCACAAAAAGAGTATGTCAAATCTGCTTTCTCTAAAGGAAAGTTCAACTCTGTGAGTTGAATACACGGAACACTAAGAAGTTACTGGGAATTCTTCTGTCTAGCACTATATGAAGAAATCCCGTTTCCAACGAAGGCCTGAAAGAGGTCAAAATATCCACTTGCAGACTTTACAAACAGAGTGTTTCCAAACTGCTCTATGAAAAGAAAGGTTAAACTCTGTGAGTTGAACGCACACATCACAAAGTAGTTTCTGACAATGATTCTGTCTTGTTTCTATACGAAGATATTTCCTTTTCTACCATTGGCCTAAAAGCACTTGAAATCTCCGCCTGAAATTAAACAGAAAGAGTGTGTCAAATCTGCTCTGTGTAAAGGAAGCTTCAACTCTGCGAGTTGAATGCACACAACAGAGAGAAGTTAATGAGAATGCTTCTGCCTAGCATTTTATGAGGAAATCCCGTTTCCAAAGAAGGCCCCAAAGAGGACAAAATATCCACTTGCAAACTTTACGAACAGGGTGTTTCCAAACTGCTCTATGAATAGAAAGGTTAAAACTCTGTGAGTTGAACGCACGCATCACAAAGAAATTTCTGAGAATGATTCTGTCTAGTTTTTATACGAAGTTATTTCCTTTTCTTCCTTTGGCCTCAATACGCTTGAAATCCCCACCTGCAAATTCCACAAAAAGAATGTTTCAAATCTGCTCTGCCTAAAGAAAAGTTCAACTCTGTGTGTTGAATACATACAACACAAATAAGTTACTGAGAATTCTTCTGTGTAGCACTATATGAAGAAAACCCGTTTCCAAAGCAGGCCTCCAAGAGGACAAAATATCCACTTGCAGACTTTACAAACAGAATGTTTCCAAACCTCTCTATGAAAAGAAGGGTTAAACTCTGTGCGTTGAACGCACACATCACAAAGTGGTTTCTGAGAATGTTTCTGGGTAGTTTTTACTCGAAGATATTTCTGTTTCTAGCGTTGGCCCCATAGCGCTGGAAATCTCCACCTGCAAACTCAACAACAAGAGTGTTTCAAATCTGCTCTGTCTAAAGGAAGGTTCAACTCTGTGAGTTGAATACACACTACACAAAGAAGTTACTGAGAATTCTTCTGTATAGTGTTATAAGAATAAATCCCGTTTTCAACAAACGCCTCAATGAGGTCTAAATATCCACTTGCAGACTTTTCAAACAGAGTGTTTCCACACTGCTCAATCAAAAGAAAGTTTAAATTCTGTGAGTTGAATGCACACATCACAAAGTAGTTTCTGAGAATTATTCTGTCTGGTTTTTGTGCGAAGATATTTCCTTTTCTACCATTGGCCTGAAAGCCCTTGAAATCTCCACCTGCAAATTCCACAAATAGAGTGTTTCTAGTCTGCTCTGTCTAAAGGAAGGTTCAACTCTGTGAGTTGAATACACACAACACAAAGACGTTACTGAGAATTCTTCTGCCTAGCATTATATGAAGAAATCCCGTTTCCAACGAAGGCCTCAATGAGGTCCAAATATCCACCTGCAGACTTTACAAACAGAGTGTTTCCAGGCTTCTCTATGAAAACAAAGGTTAAACTCTGTGAGTTGAACGCACACATCACTGAGGAGTTTCTGAGAATGAATGTGTCTAGTTTTTGTACGAAGGTATTCCCTTTTCTACCATTGGCCTCAAAGCGCTTAACATCTCCACCTGCAAATTCCACAAAAAGAGTGTTTGAAACCTGCTCTGTCTAAAGGAAGGTTCAACTCTGTGAGTTGAATACACACAACACAGAGAAGTTACTGAGAATTCTTCTGTCTAGCATTATATGAAGAAATCCCGTTTCCAACGAAGGCCTCAATGTGGTCCAAATATGCTCTTGCAGAGTTTACAAACAGTGTTTCCAAACTGCTCTACGAAAAGAAAAGTTAAACTCTGTCAGTTGAACGCGCACATCACAAAGTAATTTCTGAGAATGATTCTGTCTAGTTTTTCCACGAAGATATTTCCTTTTCTACCGTCGGCCTCAAAGCGGATGAAATCTCCACCTGCAAATTCCACCAAAAGAGAATATCAAATACGCTTTGCCTAACGAAAGTTCAACTCTGTGAGTTGAATACACGCAACACTAAGAAGTTACTGAGAATTCTTCTGTCTAGCATTATATGAAGAAATCCCGTTTCCAACGAAGTACTCAATGAGGTCAAAATATCCACTTGCACACTTTACAAATAGAGAGTTTCAAAACTGCTCTAGGAAAAGAAAGGTTAAACTCTGTGAGTTGAATGCACACATCACAATGTAGTTTCTGAGAATGATTCTGTCTAGTTTTTATATGAAGACATTCCATTTTCCGCCAGTGGCCTCAAAGAGCTTGAAATCTCCACCTGCAAATTCCACAAAAACAGTGTTTCAAACCTGCTCTCTCTAAAGGAAGGTTCAACTCTGTGTTTTGAATACACACAACACAAAGAAGTTACTGAGAATTCTTCTGTGTAGCACTATATGAAGAAAACCCGTTTCCAAAGCAGGCCTCCAAGAGGACAAAATATCCACTTGCAGACTTTACAAACAGAGTGTTTCCAAACTTCTGTATGAAAAGAAGGGTTAAACTCTGTGAGTTGAACGCATACATCACAAAGTATTTTCTGAGAATATTTCTGGGTAGCTTTTACACGAAGATATTTCCTTTTCTACCATTGGCCTCTAAGCGCTTGAAATCTCCACCTGCCAATTCAACAAAAAGAGTGTTTCAAATCTGCTCTGTCTAAAGGAAGGTTCAACTCTGTGAGATGAATACACACAACACAAAGCAGTTACTGGGAATTCTTCTGTCTAGCATTATATGAAGAAATCCCGCTTCCAATGAAGGCTTCAATGAGGTCCAAATATCCACATGTAGACTTTTCAAACAGAGGGTTTCGAAACTGTTCAGCCAAAAGAAAGGTGAAACTCTGTGAGTTGAATGCACACATCAAAAGTAGTTCCTGAGAGTGATTCTGTCTAGTTTTTATACGAAGATATTTCCTTTTCTACCATTGGCCTCAAAGCGCTTGAAATCTCCACGTGCAAATTCCACAAAAAGAGTATGTCAAATCTGCTTTCTCTAAAGGAAAGTTCAACTCTGTGAGTTGAATACACGGAACACTAAGAAGTTACTGGGAATTCTTCTGTCTAGCACTATATGAAGAAATCCCGTTTCCAACGAAGGCCTGAAAGAGGTCAAAATATCCACTTGCAGACTTTACAAACAGAGTGTTTCCAAACTGCTCTATGAAAAGAAAGGTTAAACTCTGTGAGTTGAACGCACACATCACAAAGTAGTTTCTGACAATGATTCTGTCTTGTTTCTATACGAAGATATTTCCTTTTCTACCATTGGCCTAAAAGCACTTGAAATCTCCGCCTGAAATTAAACAGAAAGAGTGTGTCAAATCTGCTCTGTGTAAAGGAAGCTTCAACTCTGCGAGTTGAATGCACACAACAGAGAGAAGTTAATGAGAATGCTTCTGCCTAGCATTTTATGAGGAAATCCCGTTTCCAAAGAAGGCCCCAAAGAGGACAAAATATCCACTTGCAAACTTTACGAACAGGGTGTTTCCAAACTGCTCTATGAATAGAAAGGTTAAAACTCTGTGAGTTGAACGCACGCATCACAAAGAAATTTCTGAGAATGATTCTGTCTAGTTTTTATACGAAGTTATTTCCTTTTCTTCCTTTGGCCTCAATACGCTTGAAATCCCCACCTGCAAATTCCACAAAAAGAATGTTTCAAATCTGCTCTGCCTAAAGAAAAGTTCAACTCTGTGTGTTGAATACATACAACACAAATAAGTTACTGAGAATTCTTCTGTGTAGCACTATATGAAGAAAACCCGTTTCCAAAGCAGGCCTCCAAGAGGACAAAATATCCACTTGCAGACTTTACAAACAGAATGTTTCCAAACCTCTCTATGAAAAGAAGGGTTAAACTCTGTGCGTTGAACGCACACATCACAAAGTGGTTTCTGAGAATGTTTCTGGGTAGTTTTTACTCGAAGATATTTCCGTTTCTACCGTTGGCCCCATAGCGCTGGAAATCTCCACCTGCAAACTCAACAAAAAGAGTGTTTCAAATCTGCTCTGTCTAAAGGAAGGTTCAACTCTGTGAGTTGAATACACACTACACAAAGAAGTTACTGAGAATTCTTCTGTATAGTGTTATAAGAATAAATCCCGTTTTCAACAAACGCCTCAATGAGGTCTAAATATCCACTTGCAGACTTTTCAAACAGAGTGTTTCCACACTGCTCAATCAAAAGAAAGTTTAAATTCTGTGAGTTGAATGCACACATCACAAAGTAGTTTCTGAGAATTATTCTGTGTGGTTTTTGTGCGAAGATATTTCCTTTTCTACCGTTGGCCTGAAAGCCCTTGAAATCTCCACCTGCAAATTCCACAAATAGAGTGTTTCTAGTCTGCTCTGTCTAAAGGAAGGTTCAACTCTGTGAGTTGAATACACACAACACAAAGACGTTACTGAGAATTCTTCTGCCTAGCATTATATGAAGAAATCCCGTTTCCAACGAAGGCCTCAATGAGGTCCAAATATCCACCTGCAGACTTTACAAACAGAGTGTTTCCAGGCTTCTCTATGAAAACAAAGGTTAAACTCTGTGAGTTGAACGCACACATCACTGAGGAGTTTCTGAGAATGAATGTGTCTAGTTTTTGTACGAAGGTATTCCCTTTTCTACCATTGGCCTCAAAG